>NW_011494666.1:3237928-3258157 GCF_000754665.1 Bison bison bison
ACATATAAGGCTAAGGGATGTGATCTACAACTGTATACACAGTCTTGGTATGAATACCAGGTTCAGAATCTATTTTGTAATGTAAGAGTGTTGGAACTCTTACATGCAAAATAAAGTAAACTTTTTTAATCATAAATATTTAATGAAGTTTTCTTAAGTGAATGAATAAATAAATCACTAGAATCTATACAATAAAATTATTCCTAATTATTACTTTGGTTGAATACAACAAAACATGTTAATAGAAATGGATTTCGAGATGATTTATTTTAGACTAAAAACTCTTATTAAACATCAGCTTTCTAAAAAACCAGTAGTAAGAGAAAAATCAGCTTTTATTTTGCCAAGGACTTTAACGTTTACTGAAAAAATTTACTAATGAGTTGTATCAAGAAGGATATACTAATTATGATACAGATATTTGTAGAATAGAAATTTCAATAGATAATGTTCTAAAAATGAATTTCTCTAGCTTATAGGGATGTTTAATTTACAAATAAAATGTGTATTTTCTTAAAACAAAAGTCAAAGTGTTTCAAATATTTTAAATTAAATGTACATTACTTAAAGGGAAGTAGGTACAAGAACTGTAGCCAAAGATAATAAACTCTGTAGAACAGCCTTCTGAGAATCCTTTCTGTGTTTACGGTGAGCACATGTTTCAATATCAGTCTGAGGAAGAACAGCTATTGATAGCTTGTTTAGCCCTCTTGTGCTCCCCCAGCTCCTTTCTGCTAGGTGTGTTACTTTGACTGCGAGGACTGTATTAGTTCACTGCTCTGTGCTGCTTGCAACACCGTCTCTTAGGACACAAGAATAAAGGTTGCTTAGAAGATTCAAAATTGGACATCTGATTCAGATTAGTGATATTTCAGTGAACAGGTTAGTTCACCACTCTGTTGTGTGTAATACAGTCTGAAAAAACACACACATAAACAAGACGTTTCTTTTTTTTTTTTTAATTTTATTTTGTTTTTAAACTTTACAATATTGTATTAGTTTTGACGTTTCTAAGACAGCTAGCTATATGCGTGGTTCAGGATAGTGTTATTTCTGACTTGACTTCAACTCTTTCTGCTCTTAAATGTGAACAGAATTCACACGATCTATGGAGGCTGAAAAGTCCTAAAATTTCATATTATGCTGGAGATCCAAAGGAGCCAATCTGATCTGAAGGTCTGGGCACTCGGAGACGTGAAAGCTCCAGTTTGAAAAACAGGAAGTTTGAGACCCAAGAACAGCTAATGTTTCAGTTTGAGTCTTGTGGCAGGAAAAGACCAATGTCCCAGCTAAGGTCTTCATTTGATTACATGGGATCAAGAGTCAGACACAGCTGAACATGCATGCACTCTTACTAAGGAGGACAATACTTTATTCAGTGTACTGATTGATTCAAATATTAAGCTCGTCCAGGATGATGCTTACAGGCACACCCAGACTGGCACACACTGTTGGACCCAGTGTCTAAACAAACTGAGGCCCAGAAAATTTGACGTGTAAAATTAGCCAAAATGCAGGAAATGGTGAACTTATACTATGCATAGACATAAAGAATTAATCAGTAACTCTTAAACAGCCTACTGCATTAAACATTCTAAGTATTTTTTTTTACATTGTCAAATAGAAATGATAAACATCTTTGTTAAATTTTATAAGAATTGAAATTGCAATAAATTAGATATGTATTGCTGCTGCTGCTGCTATGTCGCTTCAGTCGTGTTCGACTCTGTGAGAACCCATAGATGGCAGCCCACCAGGCTCCCCTGTTCCTGGGGTTCTCCAGGTAAGAACACTGGAGTGGGTTGCCACTTCCTTCTCCAATGCATGAAAGTGAAAAGTGAAAGTGAAGTCGATTAGTCATGTCCGACTCTTTGTGACCCCATGGACTGCTGCCTACCAAGCCCCTCTGTCCATGGGATTTTCCAGGCAAGTGTACTGGAGTGGGTTGCCATTGCTTTCTCCAGATATGTATTAGGAAGTATGCATATAATAGTGGGAAAAAAAACATATTTTCTAGGATTTCGAATATTCAGTCATTTTCTAAGACTCTGAAATCCAGGCTAATTTGAGCTCCTAATGGACCCATGATAATGGACATGGATTATTTCCCTCCATTAAACATATATAGCCACCCAGTCAGTAATGAGTTCATCAATTTACTTCCAGAGTTTGTAGGAATATTTATCTTTGTAAAATTTTGCATAATACTTATTTTATTTACCTATGTAAACATATATATCATCTTCTTTTCAGAAACTGAGGTAGCTGAATCAAAGAAAAAAATTCATTTCTTATTAGTAAATAAGATCCTTCTTTGCAAATATGTAGCTGAAGTACTATGGCCATTTCAGTCATAATCTCACAAGTTAGAATTTTAGAAAACTTTACTGACTTTTCTAAGTCTCAAGTATATCATTCAGTATAATGTGTGCTAATTTCCTAAATAATATCCAAGTGGCTTAAAAGAGCACAACTTTCCAAAGGGTTGCTTAGTCTCCCTGGTACAGTTTTCATTGTGACAAATTATAGTAAATAATGTCACAAATGTACATTGTAGGGTAGAACACAATTGCTACAATTATATTTGGGGTTGTTTTTACTAAATAATTCTCAAAGGAATGCATTTCTAATAATGTGGTAAAATTTTCATGCTGATATGCAATATTAAGAGAACATTTTCCATTTTCCCAAGTTTTACCAATAATGTTTATGTTCATCCACAAGCCAGTTTTAAGACTACTTTTAGGACTGAATGTTTATCAGTAAGGAAGGGTGATATCAGGGCAAATTTCTTTACTGCCTGTGGAATGATGGTTTTCATCAATCCCTATTGCTCTCTGAGGTCTTTTTACAGTTCTGCACAATTATATTGTCTTGTTTTAAAGCTTGAACAACAAATGAAACATATTATTTTGTCCAATGAAATTATATGGAGGCAAAAATCTTGCTTGTCTAGGATAATTAGATTCTTCAGCTTTCTGAGAGAAAATACTCCTGTACAAAAGAATTGTTCTGTGCACAAAAAATAAATATTTTCATTATTTTATTGATAGGTAAATCATAGTTGAATAAACACCATATTGTTCCTATAATATCACACATTAGGAATACTAGGATTATTTTACTTATTTTGACAATGATTATAACCACTTTTTTCAATGTTTGGAGTAAAATGTTTAAAATTAATAACTCTTTAGTAATAGAGAACTATTTTTTCCTATAGACTCAAGTTTATTTCTTTTAGTCACTCAACATTAGAAAGCTTTGCATTTCTACTGAAATAGTTTCAACTTTTAACTAGACAAATTTTTGAACAGGAACAAATTGAATAATTATAATAAATATAAGATTTCTTCTGTATTTGGGAAAATTCTTTGATGGGATAAAACTATATTGATGGGAAATTCTGTATTTTGGATTTGTTGAGAGAAATTCAATGTGACTAGGATACAAATAACAAAACAATAAATATAATTATATACATGATATATGCACATCTATTTTATGTATATGCAAGTAAAAGAAAAACAATATAATGATGAACATTTATTGAAAATTCTGTGTTCAAAATTATTTCTAAGAATGTTATACGTACTATCTCATCAGATTATTAAAATAGCCCATGCAACCCGTACAATATAAACCCATTTTATAGATGTAGAAATTGAGACTTAGAAACGTCAACTTAGTTGCCTGTCATAACATGGCTAAGAGCTGAGATGAAGCACTGACTGCTGTTGTCCAGTCACTAAGCTGTGTTCAATTCTTCACGAACCCATGGCCTCGAGCACAACTGGCTTCCCTGTCCTTCACTGCCTCCCTCAGTTTGCCCAAGTTCATGACCGATGAAACTCTGTCATCCCAGTCTCTTCCTGTCCTCAATATTTTCCAGCATCAGGGTCTTTTCCAGTGAGTTGGCTCTTCACATCAGGTGGCCATATTATTGGAGCTTCAGCTTCAGTATCAGTCCTTTCAATGATTATTCAGAATTGATTTCCTTTAAGATTGACAGGCTGAATCTCCTGGCTGTCCAAGGGATTCTTTTTTTTTTTTAATATAAATTTATTTATTTTAATTGGAGGCTAATTATTCATGTCAATGTATGGCAAAACCACTACAGTATTATCCAAGGGACTCTTAAGAGTCTTTTCCAGCACCACAATTCTAAAGCATAATGAGCCATCAAGGAAGCCCATGAGGAATTGATTGGAAGTAATACAAAATAAGTATAGTTTACAATATGTTGGTCTCAGTTTACAATATGTGTTACTTCTATCACAAAGATAATGACCTAAATTTGAGATTTTTTTCCATCAGATCTCCACTTAGTGTTACCATACTTTAGTTGTTATAATGTTAGGTCACTATAAGGCAGACATGAATTTTAATTTCTCTGTGCCCTAACACACACACACACACACAAATAACAATTCCCAGTAACGAAAAATTCAAATAAGCAGTGGCTCCCTTTAATGCAATGGAGGGTATTTGGCCTCCGGTGTAAGAAGGTAGAAGAAAAGTAAGATGGAAGAAGCTGATTAGCTTTTATCTGCTGCTGCTGCTGCTAAGTCACTTCAGTTGTGTCTGACTCTGTACGACCCCACAGACGGCAGCCCACCAGGCTCCCCCGTCCCTGGGATTCTCCAGGCAAGAATACTGGAGTGGGTTGCCATTTCCTTCTCCAATGCATGAAAGTGAAAAGTGAAAGTGAAGTCGCTCAATCGTGTCCGAGTCTTGGCGACATGGACTGTAGCCCACCAGGCTCCTCCATCCATGGGATTTTCCAGGCAAGAGTACTGGAGTGGGGTGCCATTGCCTTTTCTGAGCTTTTATCTGCCATGGCCTAAATCAGAAATACACCACTCCAGTCACATTCCTTTGTCCTGAAGTATTTGTATGTCTTCAATTCAACCTCAAGGGGGAATGTAAAGTGCCAGGTAATACATGGATATCTAGTGAGTGCAATACCTTTCACAGCATTTACACCAATTTTTAAACCTTACATGCATTTTTGTATTTCATTGTTATGATTGGCTTTCCCCCAAAGGCGACTCTAAAACAAGGGATCAAACAGATGTACTACTTTCAGCTAAAGAACCCAGGAAACACTGGTAGAGGAATGAGGTATTTGAATGAATAAGAGGTGGAAGTCAGTAAAGGTTAGACTATAAAGGAAGTTACAAGTAGAGCTTACTTTTCCTGGAAACTCTGGTAATAGGAGGATTCAAAGTCATTAACAGAGAAGAGAGGAAGGTGAAATGTTTGTGCACTATCATCCACTTATCGCTATTAAGGACATTAGTTCCTTGGAACTTTCAGTCTGCCCCAAGAGTAGAATTGAGTGTTCCAGGGGTAAGAGAAAGCCCCTTGCTAAAGAGATCCAGATATTGCTATTGGAAGTCATGAAAAAGGGGAACATGGACAGGATGTTTACTATAAATACACACATTATGTCTGTGTGTATGTGTTTAAATGCTCCTTATTTTATTTATACATGCACATACAAATATGAAACATATATCAATGAGTATCATATATATGATTTATGTATTGAATCTGTGGTTCCCAACATTTTGTCACCAGAGAACAGTTTCAGGGAAAACAATTTTTCCATGGACTGGTGGGGGGAGAGGGTCATTTCAGAATGATTCAAGCATTTTACATTTACTGTGTATTTTATTTCTATTATCATTACATCTGTTCCACCTCAGATCATCCGGCATTAGATCCCAGAGGTTGGGAGCCCCTGTACTAAATAGTATACATAATATATGATAATAAACAATACTGCTATTAAATGCATTATTTTCTTTCGGACCAAAAAAAAAAATCTGCAGGTAAGATAAATTCAGTTTTTCTGACTGTCCCAGTGGAAAGCAAAGTTATCCTTAATGCTTGCACTTCTTGAAGTTAAGGAAATTATACGGTTTGACTTGCACACAATGCAATTCTCACATCGCATTCACTGCTGCAGGATTTTAAGCTGAACATTTGAGAACTAAGGTTTCTGAGTGAGAAAAAGCACCCTGTATGATATGAGTTGCCTGAGATGTGCTATCTGTGAATGGGGAATATAGTTGTGATATTACATACACTTCTTCAAACAACATAATGTATAATTTGGATCACTCAGTGATTGGTAAAGAATGCACAGGTAATTGTGAGTTGACAAAATATGCAATTTTAATATAAGAGTAAATCATTTATAAACCATTAATCACTCAATGTTAAAACTATGAAGTTATTAAACTGCTGTGTATATTATTTTTTAAACCAGCTTTAGTTCATCCATTTTAAATGTATACTACTTTACCAAATGTATTTTATTTCTCTTTTTCATCTTGTGATTTCAGAGGTTTTAACTCTTTAGTTAGTAAATATTCTGTATATAAGAGTTTCAAAGCAGATATATGCTCAAATTTATATTTTTAGAGGAAAGAAAAACATTTCTTCTAAAGCCCTCATTTCTTCATTTCCAACTCTAAGTTTCTTACTATTTTCATAAAGAGCTACCTGATTTGGCTTGTGAACAATTCTCCAATATCATGTCTTACCTCTTTACCCATTGCTCATTTCATCTTAATTGACCACTTTCATTTCTTCATGCATGTCAAGAACACACTGAGCTTTCACATTTGCTTTTTTCACTGAAATTGTCTGTTACCAGCTATGTGTACTGTTCTCTCAATATGTTCAAATCTCTGCTAAGAGGTGAAATCATCAAATAGAATTTCCTGGATCATAGCACCTAACATGCAGCCCCAAATTTATTCTTTCCCTACCCTGGCTTTATTTCATTACCAATGTTTGTCATTCTTGAGAACATTCATATGTTCTTATGTTGTGTGACTGCTTATGAATGTGTGGTGTTCTCCTTAATTAGTCTCCATGATGGCAGGGATCTTTACCTTAATCTCTCTAAAATTCCCAGTGCCTAGAACATTGTCTGAAATATAGGACACATTAAAAAAAATTTCTTTAATTGATACAAATCAATAAATAGATGGACAAATTCATTTTAAAGAGATGATTGAAACATAAAGCAATTGTCTCATAATATGAAATAGTTATCTTCAACACAAGTCATGTCAACTATGATATTAAACCAAGATTTCTGATGACCATATTCGAATTAATTAATTTGTTCCTTTCAAAAAACCCTGAGAACTGGATTTTATTATTATTTCTGCAGTATTAGGGTAAGATAGTATCTAAGTTTCAGATTTAGTTTATACAGATAATTACTATTTAAGCATTCATATTTGTGGACTAATTTGGTGGAATGATTAACTAGCCAACTTTATTTTCTGAAACCAAATAGGAATTTCTCAACAACAGAAGAGAATTTATATTTTTTGTTAGTTATTTTGCTTGCTTGTTTTGTTCTAAGGGGCTGCTGAGTGGAGTTATTACTTTAGGATATATAAAATGTACAATTATCATATTATATCAATCAGAGGTAGCAAAAATGATTCATAATATTGTATTTAGGATATTAGAAAAATGTGGACCAACCAGAAATAAGAAAAATATTGAAACAATTTATTATTCTAAATGGGAGTATAAACCATTGACCTTAGCCTTTCAACATTAGGGAGGAAAATGTCTAATCATTTTAAAATACTTGTGATGGTAGTATCTCCTCCAGCAGTCCTGTTAAGCAGCTTAACTTGTATGTTCTGGGACTACTTACTTCCCTAGGTGGGACCATAGACCAAGTTTTGTTTTATTAAGCATTATAATGTAGCAAAAATAATCTGGATCAGAAATATGCTG
This sequence comes from Bison bison bison, assembly GCF_000754665.1. Taxonomy (NCBI): domain Eukaryota; kingdom Metazoa; phylum Chordata; class Mammalia; order Artiodactyla; family Bovidae; genus Bison; species Bison bison. The sequence goes on from NW_011494666.1 coordinate 3,245,705, forward strand.
TATCCTGTACGTCGTTCTGAAACCAAGTTTCCTATCTGCCTCATTGGGTTCTTTCCATTTCTTTGTGAGAGCTTAGTGTGTAGCTTGGCTATTCTGTTAATTGCATTTAGCCATGGATTTCTGGACTATTTGGTCCTGATAAATGGGGTTCATTGGAAAGTATAGTACCATTGTGTATGTGTGTGTGCATGTGTGTGTGTGTGTGTACAGTTTCCTGGAATCTGGGATCAAATTACTCAATGTAAGGAAAGGATGTTGGAAATACACGGGGATTCTAAAGATGGGAGAACAAAGCATCGGCAATGTGTACTTTATACAGATGATAAAGAAAAGGAAAAAATAAAACAGGCTGTCAGTGATGCCAAAGGAACACAGCTTCACTGTTACCTTTGTTGCTAGAAAATGTAATGTAATTTTCCCCCTTCCATTAATTTTTTCACCATTAGTTCTTTCAGGGCAAAATCAGACATCTATTCTTCAGGGATATATAAATAGCAAGTGACTAAAGTGGTGAGTTTTAGGGAAAAGGGCTTCCCTTGTGGCTCAGCTGGTAAAGAATCTACCTACAATGTGAGAGACCTGAGTTTGATCCCTGGGTAGGGAAGATCCCCTGGAGAAGGGAAAGGCTACCCACTCCAGTATTCTGGACTGGAGAATTCCATGGAGTGTATGGGATCACAAAGAGTTGGACATGACTGAGCGATTTTCACTTTCACTTTTAGAGGTAAAAAGAGGGCTTGAATAAATCAGTGATTCTGAAAATTGGATCTTGATTATAATTTTTTTCTGTGGGGTTGTGACTTTTTGAAAATGTATAGATTCCAGAGTCCCATTACCAACACTACCAATTTAGACTAGGCAAGCTTGAATGATATAAATCAGTACATTCATAAAGTATGACAGGTTGTTAGAATAATCAGTCAGAGTGGGAACAACATCATTTACTGACTTGAATGCTTGCCCCTGTTCTGAGAGTCTAAGATACTGAACTCTCCTCTACGGTCTCCTTCTTGTCTCCCGTGGCTACAGTGAGAACGAAATAGTAATGCTCCATTGACATTGATCCCACCTGTTTGAGCATCTATAGCCTGAAAGACTGATGGATTTCCAGCACTCTCTGTTCCATAGCTGGAGAGTGAAAAACGTGGAACTACGTTTAGAACTTTTGCTAAACAAGTCACCTTAATCTGACAACAGCTCAGGGACACTTAACCTGCAGTTCCCTGGTGTGCTGAGGGCATGCTACTTTGTTTTCAGTTGCATTTCAGGGTATCTTGGAATGTCTTTGCTAATCACTCTGTCTTAGTCTTCCCACTAAATTCCACTGTATTGACATGTACACACTGTTATTAATATGTTCAAAACAGATAATCAACAAGGCCAACTGTATAGTACAAGGAAGTTTTCTCAATATTCTGTAATAATCTAAATGGGAAAAGAATTTGAAAAAGAATAGATACATGTATATGTAAAAAAAGCAATTAAAAGCTATTTTAATATATCTTACCAGTTAAGTTTCAGCATGTGATTGGTATCACTGCACCTGTTTGGAAAGTGAAGTTGGGAGATTAATTCTGTTCTATATTTTGGTGTTACTGATTCTGTCTTAATGTTATGTACTTTGCATGGATGATAATGACAATGCTGCTGCTGCTGCTGCTGCTAAGTCGCTTCAGTCGTGTCCAACTCTGCGACTCCATAGACAGCAGCCCACCAGGCTCTGCCGTCCCTGGGATTCTCCAGGCAAGAACACTGGAGTGGGTTGCCATTTCCTTCTCCAATGCATGAAAGTGAAAAGTAAAAGTGAAGTCACTCAGTTGTGTCTGACTCTTCGTTACCCCATGGACTGCAGCCTACCAAGCTCCTCTGTCCATAGGATTTTCCAGGCAAGAGTACTGGACTGGGTTGCCATTGCGGCATCAACCATTTTAAAAAGCCAAATTGTAGTACCTATGAGTCTTAGAAATTCAGAGCTATCATTAATATATATACCAAGGCATATTATACATAATATTAATAAATATATTATTTATATTAAATAAATATATTATTAATGTATAAGTGTATTATTAATAAGCATCCTGTGGCTCAGATGGTAAGGAATTTGCTTGTAATGCAGGAGACTTATGTTCGATCCCTGGGTCAGGATGATCCCCTGGAGAAGAAAATGACAACCCACTCCAGTATTCTTGCCTGGAGAATCCCATGGACAGAGGAGCCTGGTGGACTACAGTCCATGGGGTTGTAAGGAGTCAGGCAGGATTGAGTGACTAATACTTTCACTTTCATATTATTTATATATAAAAATATATAATATAGATAGTAAATCATTATATGATATAATAAATTCTATAGAAAATAATAATCATACATGCATATGTCATATACATACATGTGTGTGTATATATATATATATATACTTAATTTAAATGAAAATTTAATAGGATATCTGTACCAGAGAATTTACTTATAGCTCAAAAGATATTGTAGCAATCTTGATTTGATTTACTTCTATTTAAACTTATTTTCATAATAGAAGGAAAAGCATGGAGTGATTATTTTAAGATCATAATTTCATGTGAAAATTACGTCTTTGAATTCCATTTCCCCTTTGCTGATTGGTGACATCAGACTTATTTCACATGGCCATTCAAAGCACAGCATGAATCTGCAAATTAACTCAGAGCTGTTGTAATTTCCTCATGCAATTGTCTTATTTTTTTCTGTTATGTAAATTATCCAGATGGCAATAAGCTCTTAAGAGATAAACAATATAACATAATTTGGATAAAATCATACATGATTATATCTATGTCTGATAGTGGGAAAATGAAGGTAGAACGATGACTTCAACTTTTGGAAATATAGTTTCTTTTTCCAAGTTTGAATTATTCTGCCAGTTGCTTTTTCTTGTTGTTTTTGAGCAAACTTTTGGACTTAGGTTTCAGATCTAGATTGTCATTGATAATATAAGAAATATAAGACTAATCTTTCAAGTGTTTTAAAGCCTAGAGAAAATATTTGTAAAACGTCTGTCTCACAACTTATACTCAAGTTATTTTTACCACTGTAGTCTCAAAAGTTAATTCGATAAAGTAATCACACTAAGGCAGTGGTGATTGTTTAGCCACTGAATTGTGTCTTACTCTTGAGATCCCATAGGCTGTAGCCCCTTGCCCCCCCAGGCTCCACTGTCCATGGGGATACTCCAAGCAAGAAAACTGGATTGTGTTGCCAGTTCCTTCTCCAGGGGATCTTTCAACAAAGGGGTCAAGCCTAAGTCTCCTGCATTGGCAAGCACATTCTTCATGGACTGATCCACTGGAAATCTTTACATCACACTACTAATCATATATATACATACATATATGTTGCCTGGAGAATCTCTATGGGCAGAGGAGCCTGGTGGGCTATATAGTCCATGTGGTCACAGTCATACATGACTGAGCCACTGAGCACAGCACAGCATATATATACAGCATATATATGTATATATCTCACTTACAAAATATAACTGGGGTATTAGACATATAAATCATATATATATAATTTGACATTTGTAATTTGATCATAAATCACAATCAAAACTACTTAAATTCTTCAGGTTTAGGAAAGAAAATAGTTTTTAGTATGCAAATTTTCTAGAAATGTGACCTATTGCTTCATCATGACCACAGGTATAACCTTCTCTTTTTCCTTGCCTTTAGAGTTTGGACACTATAATTCTAAGGTTGTGGATGCTTTCCTTCTCTTAGGTATTTCTCTGCACATCAGTTAAGTTCCTGCTGGTCTTGACCTTTAATGGCTCTGGTTGGTATAACTTCATGTGTTCTGAATTCTTTGTTGTAGACACTGCCCTAGTTCTCATTTGTGATCCACATTGTGAACAAGCTCCAGAACCACATATGACAAAGTTCTGTCAGGCCATCTGCACGTGTCACCTGCACTTGAATCTTAAATACTTCCTTAAGCTTGGTTTTGGAGAAGGAAATGGCAACCCACTCCAGAATTCTTGCCTGGAGAATCTCAGGGACAGTGGAGCCTGGTGGGCTGCCATCTATGGGGTCACACAGAGTCGGACACAACTGAAACGACTTAGCAGCAGCAGCAGCAAGCTTGGTTTGGCTGCTATTTATACACATTCATTCTATGATAGGAGGAAAACAACTTTCAATTGACATTTATTTATAATTCAAAAGAGAAACTCCAATCACAGTCCACAATAACTGTTGTTTAGGTGAGTTCAATGATAGAATGTGAAAGAATTGGTCAGTAAGAGGTCAACCTAAAGTGTTCTTGAATCTGTTTGCTGGTATTTACTGCCTCATCTCTATGTTAGTCCTGCAGGAACAATTACCTGGAGAACTTTATCTGGCGCTTCTGTGTTCACTATGCATGACTGCTCTTACACATTTGTTTCCCTTGAGATCACATCTATTGCTGTTTACATATCACTATTTCTTGGCTATGATTGTAGGACACATGACAAGGATATGTAAAGGATGACATAAAGAGATCATGGGATGAAATGGAAGCATGCACTTTGGAGTGAAATTGTAACTAAGTCAGTGATTTTTAAAGGATCTATTTAGATTAGTTTACAGAGTGTTTCAGAGAAGGCAATGGCACCCCACTCCAGTACTCTTGCCTGGAAAATCCCATGAGCAGAGGAGCCTGGTAGGCTGCAGTCCATGGGGTCACGAAGAGTTGGACATGACTGAGCGACTTCACTTTCAATTTTCACTTTCATGCATTGGAGAAGGAAATGGCAACCCACTCCAGTGTTCTTGCCTGGAGAATCCCAGGGACGGGGGAGCCTGGTGGGCTGCTGTCTATGGGTTCGCACAGAGTTGGATACAACTGAAGCAACTTAGCAGCAGCAGCAGCAGCACAGACTGTTTAAAGAAACAAAACCTTCAACAATCACATTGGCAAAGGTAGTGATTATATTGATGCTTAGGAGTTAGAGACAAATCTTTACAGAATTTGAACAAACACATGCTGAATTAGTGACTAATGTTTATGAAATCTGAGTTAGTTTCAAATGTTTGGGTAAAATTGAACTTTATTTACAATGGCAACTTAGGTGGTAGAATACTAAGTAGATTAATTTAAAAAGTTACCATTTCATTTACATATTCGATATGTACACAAAAGCCCTCATGGGGCAAGCTTCTTTACAAATAGCTAATTAATTCATTAATTAAGTCAACATATACTACTGTGTTCTAGACACTAGGACACACAGGAAATATAACAAGGGATAAGTTCATATTGAGGAGATATACAAGTTAATCAGTCAGTTAATGTATAGAAGTATGTTCTGAGTAATAGACAATGTATGCTATACTGTAAGTCAAGAAGCCACAACCTTAAAACTTCTTATTTCTGGAAAGAAGTACACATTCACATACAACTTACTTTCCTGTTGAGAATGTTGAGAAATTCAATGAACAGAGTATGTATAATGGTGTGTAAGTGTTTAGAAATGTTAGAACATTTAGAAACTTTTCTAACATTTCTAATGTTAGAAACATTAGAACATTCCCTAAATGTTAGAAATTTAGGGAATATTCAATTTTATAGCCTCAAAAATAAACTCATCCTCATCAATATCCCTCAAAGAACATTTTTAATGCATTTTGGTTCATGACATTCCCCTTTATGCACGGAGAAGAGTGAAGTACTCAAGGGGTGGAGGATGGGGGTGGGGCACGATTAAGAAAACAAACATGTTTTTTTTGCCTAGCCTTGAAGTTGGTTGTCACCACTAAGTACTCAATTGGAGAAGAAGGTACACAAGAGGATCAAAAACAGATCTGTGTGTTCTCACCATGTATATATGTATGTATGCACATATGTGTGTGTCATTGTGGGTGTGTTACTGTGTTCTCTGTGGTGTGAAGCAGAATTAAAAATATTACACCTTCTTCCTTAAAAAGAAAAAAAAACACAGAAATCACCTATTCCAGACCACTTCTGTATAAGTGAATATAACATTTGTTTAACCATGGAATCTGACTAATTTAGAATGGAATGTTCAATTTTATAGGCTCAAAACTAAAGTCATCCTCATCAATATCCCTCAAAGAACATTTTTAAGGCATTTTGGTTCATGACATTCCCCTTTATATAGTTCAATAAGCTAGAATCTTAAAAACATGTGTTATCTTGTCTTTTTCCCTCATTCTCAGTGGCTGCTGCTGTTAAGTCACCTCAGTTGTGTCCAACTCTGTGCGACCCCATAGATGGGAGCCCACCAGGCTCCCCCGTCCCTGTGATTCTCCAGGCAAGAACACTGGAGTGGGTTGCCATTTCCTTCTTCAGTGCATGAAAGTGAAAATTGAAAGTGAAGTCGCTCAGTCATGTCCAACTCTTCGTGACCCCATGGACTGCAGCCTACCAGGCTCCTCTGCCCATGGAATTTTCCAGGCAAGAGTACTGGAGTGGGTTGCCATTGCCTTCTCCTATGTCTTTCCAAATCATTTTGGGATCTTTAACTTCACAACTTTCTAATTATGCTCATCTGCTTCATATATATTGTTTCTCTTTCCTATTTTTGTTTTCAAAGAGTAGTACTCACCATAATAAAGACTTTGGCAGCCCTTTCCTCAATATCATCAAGTAGGAGTCAACCACATCTATAACTTCTCCACAATCTTAGCTTTCTAACTTACAGCAAGCCATCTCAGGTGGAGCTAGTGGTAGAGAACTCGGCTGCAATGCAGGAGATGTAAGAGATGTGGGTTTGATCCCTGGGTTGGGAAGATCCCCTGGAAGAGGGCAGGACAACCCACTCCAGTATTCTTGCCTGGAGACTCCCGTGGACAGAGGACTGGCAGGCTACAGTCCATGGGGTTGCAAAGAGGTTGACATGACTGAAGTGACTTAGCACATATGCATCTCTTACACGACCTGTACACAAACTTTGAGTCTGGGAAAATAATTCTGCATCTATGTTTTTAAGAATTCATTTTAATGAAATTCTGAACCTCTTCCATGAGGAATCATCATGGTCATCCTGGCAAACCTGACCTCTACCTCAACTGCACTTAATTATTAAAAATGACTGCTTAGTTTCATAGTCAGTTAAGGTAAATGGGTTAAATGTTTCAGCTCCGGTCAATTCAGACTCATTGATGGATCTTTCGTACAAATAGTTGATTGATAATTAGTGACTAACAGTGAACTCCTGAGCTTTCTTAGTTACCATAATACCCAGAGACAGACACAAGGTTATCTTCCAATAGAAATCAATCACACGAATTGAGGAAGCAGAGATCTGTACCCCAATGTTCATTGCAACACTATTTACAATAACTAGGACATTTAAGCAACCTAGATGTCCATCAGCAGATAAATGGATAAAGAAGTTGAGGTAAGGGTAAGACAGTGGAGTAGAAGGACATACAATCATCTTCCCCTGTAAGAAAACCCAATGGAATAGTACTCAGCTATAGAAAGGAACACATTTGAGTCAGTTATAATGAGGTGGATGAACCTAGAGCCTATTATACAGAGTGAAGTAAGATGGAAAGAGAAAGACAGATATTGCATATTAACACATATATGTGGAATCTAGTAGGATGGTACTGATGATCTTACATACAGGGCAGCAAAGAATGCACAGACATAAAGAACAGAGTTCTGGACTCAGTGAGAGAAAGGGAGGATGGGATGAGTTGGGAGAATAGCACTGAAACATGTGCATTACCATATGTAGAATGAATGGCCAGTGAGAGTTTGATGCATGAAGCAGGGCACCCAGGGCTGTTGCTCTGTGACAACTTGAGGGATAGGGTGGGAAGGAAGGTAGGAGGGGAGTTCAGGCTAGCAGGGGGCATATGTATACCTATGGCTGGTTCATGTTGATGTATGGCAAAAGCCATCACAATATTGTAAACTATCTTTCAATTAAAATAAATAAATAAAATTTTAAAAAAGCAGCATAGTTTCTCATTCCAAATGCTAAGGTTTAAGAACAATGATGCTGGTAATTTATGGCTTTTTCTCTTGCTGATCATTCTCTTTCAGAATAAACTTCCAGATCAACAAGGATGATCCCACATGTTATTGGAGGTCAGCAGGGAAGTATAAATATTGCCCAGTTTGGGTAGGTTGTCTTTAACCACCAGTTTCTCTGGGTGGCATCTGCTGAGTCAAATCTCATATTGTTCTGCTCAAATCATTCTGAATAATCATACACTGGAATCAGATACTGAAATCCATGCTTGTGTCATGGGCTCCATTCTCCTGGGCCATGCACTTTGCAGGCTTTTCCATCTGATCCACCCAAACATCCTCAGGCTTTTTGCTTTTATTCCTGACCATTGGACTGCTCAGCTACACTCTGCTGAGGTGTGCAGGTCTCTGTGAGGTTACTCTATGACATTTTTATGTCTACTTTTAACTTCAATATCATAAAATATAGATAATCGACAATGGAATTGGACATTTTGTTAGTTGTGCAGTCACACTAACTACTCTTTGGAGATGTAAACACACTGTCTTCTCACCTCAAACATTCTTACTCTTTTCTTTCCTCTAGTCTTTTGAATGTGCATTTCTTTTCTCTACGGGAGAAATTCTAGCGTTTGTGTAATTTTCCATTGTTTCCCACTCTGTAGATTTCATGGTAAAAAGTGTAGGCTATGAATCTTTCAGACTCTTTGCATTGGTGTGCTAAAATTCATCTGTAAAACAGCCTAGCTTTCAAAGTGTTTCTGCTTTAAGACTAGTATCTCTTGTAAACATGAAAAATAATTTATTTAGAAATGTACCTTTCTTCCTGAAGCAATGAATGTCACTGTTTGATATTACATACATTTTAGGATATTTTTGCCTACAAGAAACAGAATTTAGTCTCAAGTTGGCTTAATCAATAATAAAACATATATTCCTACATGAAGGAAGACTAGAGTGGTGTTGTCTTGAGGGTAGTTGTTTCAACAGTTCAACAACATTTTAAAACACTGGACTCTTTAGAAATTCTGAATTCATTCTCAGGCTGGTAGGAAGATAGCTATAGCCATTCTACTTTTCACAGCTCCACGCACATTCATATCATGAGGAAAATGAGAAGCCTATCTCTTCTTATCTTTTTCTCTTTAAAATGGGAAAATTCCCTGAAGTTTCTGAGGTCACTGCTACCAGTCATAGTAGTAGAAATGTAGTCCACTGCTGCACCAATCTCTGGAAAGATATCAGAGATTGTCCTAAGGTTGATTATGCTAACGGAATTCACCCTCCCCTGGGTCATCATGGGGGCAGAGGGAACAAGTATATATCTTCAACAAATGGGTTCTATTCGGAAGGAGAATGGCATGAATGTTCATTGGGTCACAAACAGTGATGTCTACAACAATCTTAAAGTGATATTATTCCACAAAAATATACTTGTGAGGAATTTGAAGACATGTTTATTTAGCATGCTAAAGATTTTAGACTTATCCCTAAAAGGGGGGACACCATCAAGGGTTTCTGAACAGAGGTGTAAGATGACAGTATTTGCATTAAAGCCTGAACTTAGAAAACATGGGAGCAAATGGAGTTCTGATGTATGATGCGTGTATGGGGTGAGAGTGGAGAGGGAGTGACATAGAATTTCAGGAAGCCCCACAAGTTTATTAAGAAAGTGACGAGAAGTGAAGTGCTCAAACACAAAGAGTGTAGAGACAGAAGAAAAGGCTTTTATTTTACAAATTTTCCCACTGTCTTTTCTTTAAAAAGAAAGTTTCTGCTGGGATTTGCCTCTTCAGACACAAGTTTCCATATGAAAGTGTATGGGGCTGGCCTCTCTAACTGGGAATGGAGAAAGGCAACTACGAAATTGCATTTCTTTGGGATTCAGTTGTTCTTTTCCTAATTGTAATGAGTTTGGGCATAAAAGAGTTTAGTTTTTCTTTCATTATATGAAGCCACACTTATCAATTAATTGATACTAAAATACTGTCTTGCATTCATGATTCACCCAAATGTGTTCATTCTGTATTACTATTTTTTTCATGTGTTGTTGTTGTTGTTTGGTTGGCTCAGTCGAGTCTGACTGTTTAGGACCCCGTGAACTGTAGGAGGTCAGGCTTCCCCGGTTCTTCACCATCTCCCAAAGCTTGCTCAAACTCATGTCCACTGAGTCTGTGAGGCCATCCAACCATCTCATCCTCTGTCATCCCTATCTCTTCCTGCCTTCAATCTTTCCCAGCATCAGGGTCTTTTCTAATGAGTCAACTCTTCCCATCAGGTGGCCAAAGTATTGGAGCTTCAGCTTCAGCATCATTCCTTCCAATGAATATTCAGGACTGATTTCCTTTAAGATTGACTGGTTTCATGTGTCGCTGAACTCAATTTACTAATATTTAGATTACGATTCTTGAATCAATTGCTATAAGTATGATAAATGTACACCTACCCTTTTTTTCCCCCACTGTTTTTTGTTTGATTTTGACATCAAGACTATTTTCCACTTGTATAATAAATTTGAGATTGAACTTTTTCCTGCCATCTAAAACAATTTTTATAAGTTTACTGTGAACTATTCATTAATATTTAGTGAAATGGGAGCCATCCAGAGTTACTGGCTCATTTTTCTAAATATTTCCACAGGGCAGGTGAACAATTTTCCCAACAGAAACTATGTTCAAGAATAACCACAAAAGTAAGGGAAGAAGAGACTCTCTTTGAAAGAGATATTCAGGACATGTTATATTTTGTTATATAATCTTATAATGAAGTCTCAAGAAGGCTTGAACATTGAAGGAATGTGTAATTAGCTAAGGCTATGTTATTTATTGAGAAACCTATATACAGGTCAGGAAGCAACAGTTACAACTGGGCATGGAACAACAGACTGGTTCCAAATAGGAAAAGGAGTACATCAAGGCTGTATATTGTCACCCTGCTTATTTAACTTATTTGCAGAGTACATCATGAGAAACGCTGGAGTGGATGAAGCACAAGCTGGAATCAAGTTTTCCGGGAGAAATATCAATAACCTCAGATATGCAGATGACACAAACCTTATGGCAGAAAGTGAAGAGGAACTAAAAAGTCTCTTGAGGAAAGTGAAAGAGGAGAGTGAAAAGGTTGGCTTAAAGCTCAATATTCAGAAAACGAAGATCATGGCACCTGGTCCCATTATTTCATGGGAAATAGATGGGGAAACAGTGGAAACAGTGTCAGGCTTTATTTTCTGGGGCTCCAAAATCACTGCAGATGGTGATTGCAGCCATGAAATTAAAAGATGCTTACTCCTTGGAAGGAAAGTTATGACCAACCTAGATAGCATACTGAAAAGCAGAGACATTACTTTGCCAACAGAGGTCTGTCTAGTCAAGGTTATGGTGTTTCCAGTGGTCATGTATGGACGTGAGAGTTGGACTGTGAAGAAGGCTGAGTGCCGAAAAATTGATGCTTTTTTTTTTAAATTTTTAAAATTTACATAATTGTATTAGTTTTGCCAAATATTAAAATGAAAATTGGTGCTTTTGAACTGTGGTGCTGGAGAATACTCTTAAGTCCCTTAGACTGCAAGGAGTTCCAACTAGTCTATCCTAAAGGAGACCAGTCCTGGGTGTTCATTGGAAGGACTAATGCTGAGGCTGAAACTCCAATACTATGGCCACCTCATACGAAGAGTTCACTCATTGGAAAAGATCCTGATTCTTGGAGGGATTGAGGGCAGTAGGAGAAGGGAACGACAGAGGATGAGATGGCTGGATGGCATCACCGACTCTATGCACATGAGCTTGGGTGAATTCCAGGAGTTGGTGATGGACAGGGAGGCCTGGCGTGCTATGATTCATGGAGTCACAAAGAGTCGGACACAACTGAGCAACTGAACTGAACTGAGGTGAAACATATTTCAGAACAGTCAAAACTTAGATGAATTTTAAAGCATTTGGGTCTGATTAGTATCTTTTCCCCAAGCCCTTCACATCTTTCAGAAACATAAATGTCAATATTGTCAACCAGTCATTATTCATGTCCTAGGAAAGTATTTGAGGAACCTACAATTGTCTAATACTGATATTTTAGGGCATATAAGTAAAAATGTAACAAAGAGAAAAAAAATAGGCCAAAATAGGCCACCAGTATGATAATCCTTCATTGGTATTAACGAAAAGGTTCTTATTCAAGCCACTCATATGACTACTCCTGGAGAAGTGAGAGGCAACCCACTCCACTATTCTTGCCTGGGGAATCCCATGGACAGAGGAGCCTGTTGGGCTAGTGTGCATGGGGTCACAGAGTCAGACACAACTGAAGCAACTTAGCACACACATATGACTACTACTTGCAGCCAGAGAAACTAAAAAGAATAGAATCAGTTCAATTCAGTTCAGTTCAGTCACTCAGTCATGTCCGACTTTGCAACCCCATGAATCACAGCATGCCAGGCCTCCCTGTCCATCACCAACTCCCGGAGTTCACTGAGACTCATGTCCATCGAGTCAG
>NW_011494666.1:3258257-3269108 GCF_000754665.1 Bison bison bison
ATCCAGCCATCTCATCCTCTGTCGTCCCCTTCTCCTCCTGCCCCCAATCCCTCCCAGCATCAGAGTCTTTTCCAATGAGTGAACTCTTCGCATGAGGTGGCCAAAGTACTGGAGTTTCAGCTTTAGCATCATTCCTTCCAAAGAAATCCCGGGCTGATCTCCTTCAGAATGGACTGGTTGGATCTCCTTGCAGTCCAAGGGACTCTCAAGAGTCTTCTCCAACACCACAGTTCAAAAGCATCAATTCTTCGGTGCTCAGCTTTCTTTACAGTCCAATTCTCACATCCATACATGACCACTGGAAAAACCATAGCCTTGACTAGACAGACCTCTGTTGGCAAAGTAATGTCTCTGCTTTTCAGTATGCTATCTAGGTTGGTCATAACTTTCCTTCCCAGGAGTAAGAGTCTTTTAATTTCATGACTGCAGTCACCATCTGCAGTGATTTTGGAGCCCCCAAAAATAAAGTCTGACACTATTTCCACTGTTTCTCCATCTATTTCCCATGAAGTGATGGGACCAGATGCCATGATCTTCGTTTTCTGAATGTTGAGTTTTAAGCCAACTTGTTCAATCTCCTCTTTCACCTTCATCAAGAGGCTTTTTAGTTCCTCTTCACTTTCTGCCATAAGGTTTGTGTCATCTGCATATCTGAGGTTATTGATATAGAATCAGTTAGCCCATGGCAAAACCATAAACAACTTTACAGCTCAGATGAAGAGACTGTAAAATGATCTGGTCTTTACCAAAATTTTCAGAATTTTTCTACTCTAGAATCACAAGCTCATCAAATTTCATTCTTTTATAAATTATAATTTAAACTTGCTCTAAAAGCTGAACTTTATTATGATGGTTTCTTAGTACTTTCGTGTCTGAAAAGGTTAATATATTCATCATTCCAATAATTCATTTAAAAGTATTGTGTGTATTTAGGTCAGTGCAATTCTGAATTTTTAAAAAAATTATTTGACTACTTCTTACAGTTAGACATCTGGTTATAAAATGAAGAATTTATTTTAATGTTTTCAAAAGAATTTTTAAAATTCTTTTAGCTCTCTTAGCTAGGAACTACCCCAGCAATTAGCATAGCAATCATGCAAGATTTTTCTCATTCCATTTAGATACCAAATTATGATAAATTCCTCTTATCCTCTTTTGTCCTATTGTAAGAGGAATATTATCCATAATCAGAATCTATGAATATAAACCTCAGAATATGGTTCTGTAATAATTACAGAATAAAATGAAGTAATTTGCCATAATAAATAAATTTCTATACTTGTACATTTAAATGAATAAGTGTACTGTTTCAAATATAAATCAGTTTGTAAATTGCAAACTATTCAAATGCAAGCTTTTCAAATGTAGTTTTTAAAGAGTAAAAGAAAAGCTTTTCGTTCCTGTCATTTAGCATTTGACAATTAAATGTGTATTTCACTAAGCTCTCTTCTTTTATATTATTGCAATAATGTGAAAACTCTGGCATACCAAAGACATAATGAAAAACCAAGTATTAAATATTAAAAAGTTATTACTATAACCAAAATAATCACAAATGAAAATGTATTTGGAATCTCTGTTCCTAAAATAACTATTTTAAAAAGTTAGACGTTTACTGGTTTGATATAGAAGGGTTAAATAAAATAATATCCACTGAAATTTGGAAATTTCAGAATCTCTTGTTAAATATTTCACTCTTATTTAAGGTGACAATTTTTAAAATTAAATAAACATTCATTTATATGACAGGTAAATTAAATAAATACATTTTGGAAATTTCATTACCATGTGATTATAACATTTATTAATTTGTCACAAATACTAAGAGAATATGGTCTCAGTGACACTGTGGGCTTTTTGCAGGAGGTTAGTGTTGTTAGATCATTTACCATTATTGTTAAAAAGGGAAATACTGAGATTTACCTCTGGATCTGGTCCCAGAGATGCAAAATGACTTTTCATTGGTCAAATATCTCATGAATGACAAATCTTGAGTTAGAATCTCAGCTTCTTGACCTGTAGACTGCTGAAACTTTATTAGCCTCACAAAGGAGGAAAGAACCTTACTGGAGCAGTCAACAGGCTAGAATTCCAATGCCACTTCTGTTTCTTAAAATATTTGTGACATCCAGCATATTCATTATATTTTCTGATTTTCACCTTTCTCATCTGCTTAGTGAAGACTGTAACAATTTATCATTATGAAGATTTGATGATATAAAATTGGGAAAGGAGTACATCAAGGCTGCATGTGTGACCCTGCATATTTAACTTTTATGCAGAAAACATTCTGTCAAATGCCAGGCTGGATGAAACACAAGCTGGAACCAAGATTTCTAGGAGAAATATCAATAACATCAGATATACAGAGACACCATCTTATGGCAGAAAGCAAAGAGGAATTAAGCAACCTCTTGATGAAGGTGAAAGAGGAGAGTGAAAAAGCTGACTTAAAACGCAACATTCAAAAACCTAAGATTATGGCATCTGTTGCCATCACTCCATGGCAAATAGATGGGGAAGCAATGGAAACAGCGATAGACTATTTCCATGGGCTCCAAAATCACTATGGACCATGAATGCCATGAAATTAAAAAAATCCTTGCTCCTTGGAAGAAAAGCAATGAGAAACCTAGACAGCATATTAAAAAGCAGAGACATTTCTTTGCCTACAAAGGTCCATATAGTTAAAGCTATGATTTTTCCAGGAATCATGTACAGATGTAAGAGCTGGACAATAAAAAAGGCTGACCCCTGAAAACTGAGGCCTTAGAACTGTGGTGTTGGAGAACACTCTTGAGAGTCCCTTGGAGAGCAAGGAGATCAAACCAGTCAACCTTAAAGGAAAACAACCTTGAATATTCATTGGAAGGACTGATGTTGAAGGTGAAGCTTCAATATGTTGGCCACATGATGTAAAGATCTGACTTAATTGGAAAGACCTCGATGCTGGGAAAGATTGTAGGCAGAAGGAGAAGGAGATGACAGAGGATGAGATGGTTGGATGGCATCATGGACTCAACGGACATGAGTTGAAGAAACCCCGGGAGATAATGAAGGACAGGGAAGCCTGGTGTGCTGCAGTCCATAGAGTTGCAAAGAATCAGACATGACTGAGCGACTGAACGACAACAACATTTTTTTTTTTTTTTTTAATAACAACCCACTCCAGTATTCTTGCCTGGAGAATTGACAGACAAGTCCAGTGGTCTACAGTCCATGGAGTCACAAAGAGTGACTAACACACACACATACAGACACACACAAAATTTCACTGGGGCTTCCTAAGTGGTGCAGTGTTAAAGAATCCGTCTGCCAGTAGGAGAGACCCAAGAGAAGTGGATTCCATCCGTGGGTCAAGAAGATCACCTGGAGTAAGAAATGGCAATCTACTCCAGTATTCTTGCCTGGAAAGTTCTATAGACAGAGGAGCCTGGTGGGCTATAGTCCATGGAGTCTCAAAAATGTTGGACATGAATGAATGACTGAGCATGAACACATGTGGTGCCATTGAACATCAGCTATTTCATTATCACAAACATTTTTTCACTGTAGGTGTTTTTGATATAATGCTATAAACATAGAAGCACTGCTCTGTGTCTCCTTTCAGTTCAGTTTAGTGCAGTCGCTCAGTCGTGTCCAACTCTTTGTGACCCCATGGACTGCAGCAGTCCAGGCCTCCCTGTCCATCACCAACTCCTGGAGTCTACTCAAACTCATGTCCATTGAGTCGGTGATGCCATCCAACCATCTCATCCTCTGCCGTCCCTTCCTCCTCTCGCCTTCAATTTTTCCCAGCATCAGGGTCTTTTCAAATGAGTCAGCTGTCCTTTAGAAGTAATATTTTAATTTTAGATATTACTCTAATAGTACAACATGGGATCTACGTTTAATTTCAATATTGTATAGCCATCTTGGTTTTAAAACTCAACTTCGTATTAAGAAGATTTAAACACTATTTTATCTAACTTAGGAGAAGTTATATCCAACCCTTATCTCTTTGCTTCTCCTTCAGTACTAAAGTAATTGCCAGCTCAGCAAATTAAAAGAACAAAACAAAAAACAACTATGCCTCTAAAATGGAAACGTTCATGTGTATCTGTTTCATAAGTATTTCCTAATGTTATTTAAGATCTCAGTGAGAGTTACTGAGGTAGTGTTGGACACCAGGAAATTTGCCTCAATCTTGTGTTCCCAGTTTCAGGTTCTCTGCTCATCAAGCCCTGCCAAAGGTGGGGTCAGGCTGGGTGGAAGTCATTGTTAAGTGCAGCAAATCTCCAGCTAAACAGGCAAAGCTGTTCCGTCCCTGCAGTACGTTCACTATTGCTTATCTCCTATGGTTTGCATCAACACTGTATCTTCCCTGTAGGACCCATAATCAACTATTAGAAAAAGAAAATAATTAAGAGAATAGATTCTCTAATGTGGGGGAAACAAAACGTTCTTGTATAAAACAAGGAAACAAAATTGAAAAATAAGGCAAAATAAACTTCTGGTAGCAGTCAATGAGGGAAACAGCTGCAGCAGAGATGGTAATAAGAGAGAAAGCATAATTAAACCAGATGTTTTAAAATGTGCAATTTTAAATGATATACAACATTGATTTAAAATATAAATGTAAATAAAAGTGGATGGATGGGAGGCATAATTTAAACCAAAAGAAACAAAAATAATCTCAGTGAAAATGAAATTAGAATGATAGACAATAAATGCCTTTGCTTAGCCAACAAAATATTAGCTAGTGAAGATTTTTCTTGATCTTAATTTTAGTGCTGCTTAATCAAACATGCATTTAACAGGGTCTCAGTAGATGTGTTCAATGATGATGAACTTCAGGGAAAATGAAAGAGGAAAAAATGTGCTTTTATAACATTTGAAATACAGTTCATGGTACTATATTTAGTGCTCTCAGAAATTTCTGCAATCTGAGATACTGGGGGACTCTCAGTAATGAGACTAACTTAACAATTTACTTATACCCCAATTCACTCCATTGTCTCACCTTACCCCAAATTCTCTTTTTGCTTGAACTAGCGCTTTCCTTTCATCCTGAAACCCAGCTCAACCCTATGACTTGGAAAACCACAGGTCTGTAACTGTTTTCTCTTGATCTTACTTCTCCCCCATTTTTTAAAGTATCATTCCCTACCTGCACTTCACTGTGCCTACTGCTGGCTAGCCTGGTAACACACACACTGCTGCGTAGTCTGTTCACATCAGGGGCTGTCATAAAGGAAAGAGCAGCTACTGAAGTCACGTGGAGGAGCCTGTAGGGAAATGAAGAGGGGCACTTGGTAGAGGAGCAGTTGCTGGAAGGCTGGGTTGCCTTCAAAGGAGGCAGTGTGAGCGCTTCCCAAGGTAGAAGGTGGAGCTCGCATTGCCACAAACATGGGACCTTTCGATGAAGTAGTGGCTGGGTATCTTACCAGCAGAGGCTGATGAAGTAAGCATATTAAGGACAAGTGAATACAGAGTACCTAGGAACTCTGGAATTTCATTAGGAATTTCCTCACCCTAGATAATATAACTGGTATATATACATATACATATATACATATATATGTGGACTCCCCAGGTGGGACAGTGGTAATAAATTTGCCTGCCAATGGGAAGATCCGCTGGAGAAGGAATTGACAACCCACTGCAGTATTCTTGCCTGCAAAATTCCATGAACAGAGGAGCCTGTGTATAGTGGGCTACAATCCGTGGGGTTGCAAAGAGTCAGCCACAACTGAGCACACCCCACCCGCATGCATATATATATAGGCACATGTATATGAAGAATGAATATCTCTGTGATGAGTGTTAATACAACATAAAACTAATTATTAATCTCCTTTTGTCTTATATATGTCATTACATTTACTTTAATTTGTTGAGGTGCTTCAGTTCTATTAATTATTTCTTATGAATCTTCTATTTTGTAATTGATACTTTATTGCATAGGTACTTATATAGCATTCTCAGCACTTTGCAAATAGTCATTTTTTTCATCCTTATTACAAGCTCTTGAGTCAGAGACCTGTCTTTATCCTCATTTCAGAGAAAAGGAATGGAAGTGAGCCACTGGGGATGCTAAGTACCCAGACCAAGGTCACAGAGACAGTAAGTGGAAGGTCTGAAATCTGATCTCAGGACTCCAGACTGTGCATTTCCTTCCTATTCTTAAAACAGAGTGCCTTAATTACCTATGGTTAATTAGTTAATTAAAATCAGACACCTACATTTTGTTCACTATCAGCTTAGGGTTCACACACACCGTCTACTGCAGTCCTCAAACCAAATCCTTTGAGGAAGGTGCTGAATTTCTGTCTTAAAACTGACTTTAGCCCTGTTTTCTATCTCCCAAGTATTACCGACCAACTATATAAAGTTGGAGCAGAGGTTCACTCAACTTTTCAAAGCATTATCTCTTGATTTGTTGTCATGAGGAGAGAAAAATTACAGTGAGAAGAGACATATTTTTTTTTTTTTTCCTTTTTAAAACATGTGCGGGAGGGAGTTCCAGGAGGGAGGGGATATATATGTCAGTTCAGTTCAATTGCTCAGTCATGTCCAACTCTTTGCGACCCCATGCATTGCAGCACGCCAGACTTCCCTGTCCATCACCAACTCCTGGAGTTTACCCAAACTCATGTCCATCAAGTTGGTGGTCCCATCCAACCATCTCACCCCCGGTAGTCCCCTTCTCCTGCCTTCAATCTTTCCCAGCATCAGGGTCTTTTCCAGTGAGTCAGTTCTTCGCATCATGTAGCCTAAGTATTGGAGCTTCAGCTTCAGCATCAGTCCTTCCAATGAATATTCAGGGCTGATTTCCCTTAGGATTGACTGGTTGGGTCTCCTATATAGTTGATTTATTTTGTGTACTGCACAAACTAACACAATACTGTAAAGCAACTATACCTCAATAAAAAAAAAAAAATAGGTACATATCTGCATGCATTTAATATGTATAAGTTGATATATTTATAATAGATAATTATTATATTTATAACAAAAATTCCTTTGGAAATGTATAAAATCATGCATATGATCTATTTACCTGTGTGAGTTTGGGAAAATGCACTTGTTACAGTCTTCCCCTGGTTCCTTTGGCTGTGAGCAAATCCCGTGGCCCAGTGGTCTCAGTGGGGCTTCTGTTATCTCTCACAACAGAAGCAGATCATTTGGAAGTTGACTACCAGCTGCCAAGATATGGCTTAAAGTACAGTTAATGCTCTTTTTCAAATAAAATAAGGTTTATTATTTAAAGTCTCTTCCTGGGTGTAAACAAAAAATAAAACAGGAACTATGACTAATACATTGGCAAAAAATTGTTTTCTCATCTTGAGAAGAAGGATTTTAAATGTGTTCTTTGCATCTGTTCCTACCTTGATGAATTTAAGTAAGCACTGGATTTCACATCTGATCCGATGAAAAGAGGTAAAATCTTGAAAGGATATATTTTCAATAGGCTTCTTGAGGTAGAATCTAAATTGAAGATGTCCAAGGAAACAGAAGATGGAATATTATTTGCTATTGTATCACAGAATAAGATATTACATAGTTAAATAAAATAAGCATGTAAAAAGTAATATAGTTTGTACACTAGTTTATCTCTTTCTTTAAAAGTGACCTGAAGAATTGATGCTTTTGAACTGTGGTGTTGGAGAAGACTCTTGAGAGTGCCTTGGACTGCAAGGAGATCCAACCAGTCCATTCTAAAGGAGATCAGTCCTGGGTGTTCTTTGGAAGGAATGATGCTAAAGCTGAAACTCCAGTACTTTGGCCGCATCATTTGAAAGGTTGACTCATTGGAAAAGACTCAGATGCTGGGAGGGATTGGGGGCAGGAGAAGGGGACAACAAAGGATGAGATGGCTTGTTGGCATCACCGACTCGATGGACATGAGTTTGGGTGAACTCCGGGAGTTGGTGATGGACAGGAAGGCCTGATGTGCTGCTATTCATGGGGTCACAAAGAGTCGGACACGACTGAGCGACTGAACTGAAAGATGGTCAGATTGAAAGAGTAAGAACTGCCTTAAATTGCTGTAGATGTAATTGAAAAATTTTGGTATCATAATAATTTGAGAATGAGTACCTTCCAGTGATCTGACAACAACAACCAGTCATTTATATGGAAACTGTTAGAAGTTACTAGAAACCAGCTAACACATTTCAAACAGTAAGTTAACATCCACTCAATGCATTCTTTCTCTCTCTCTCTCCAAGCAGTTAAAAAAAATAAATGAAACATTTTACTGACTTAAAATTTCATTATTTACATATTGTCTTATTAAAAATTACAAAGGCGGAACTAAATCTTGGAGATATAAAAAAAATAACTGCTTCAGGGCTTATCCATGGCTGTGTGTTCTGGTTTTAAAATTCAGAATAATGCAATGTCCGAAAATGGATGTTAGAGAATGGACATACTTAAGAAGGCGCAGATCTAAAATGCATATACACTGGAAAAATTAATCTCTTTCAGTAGGCTCTGGGAGAAGCAAACTGCATGAGCATATTGATGAGAAGCAGATCCTCTAATGAGTCAGTGAAGCTTTATTCTATGTTTGAATTTTGTGAAAATATATTGTGTTGGTTTGGTACTTTTGAGAAAAAGATAGCATTCATTCATGAAAAGATATTCCCAGTTTTGATGAAAGTTAGAACTTTAAGGCTACATCTGAGTTTAAGAACAACACATTTCCTTTAGCCAAAAATTATTGTGCTATATTCTTTAACTCTATTGTTAATGCTCTTTTCACTGCATTTTATTCACCTATCTATTTTCTGATGTATGTATAAAGAGTTGTATTTTGCTAACAATTTGACATTTTATTTGTTTCAATGATGTTTAGACTCATTTTGTCCAAGATTAAGATAAATCATCCATATCCTTCCTGATTAATTAATAATCATGCCATACCTTAGCTATCTACAGACATTAGTAATATGGTTAAATCATCAGAAAAGTTAGCTTGTTAAGATAATTGAATCAGATCTACATGTGATCTGAATTTCAGTGGAGGTTATTTTTATATCCCTTAAAAATCATATTCCATCACTGGTGCCTGTTTTCACTCAATGTACGCGGTAAAGAGGGACAGAAAATAAATGTTTCAGTAAGGTAAGCAAATAAGCAACATTTTATCCATCAGTCACTGTCCTCATAATTTATAAATAAAAGAGATAGGACGTTCTTAAAAGGATGTGTTATTTAACCACTTCTCTGTATGGAATAGACACTTGAATCTTTAAGAATCTGCTGAAATCCAATGACTGCTTCATTTTTTTTTTAATGGAAAAAATATGAAATAAGGAGAAAGATTAGACACAAAGAAGGAGGGATTAAAGTTCAGTGCAAGACCATTCATTACTTCAGTTTTACAGGAACTAGTACTGGGGTCAAGTGAATGAATTACTTGTCTGAGGGCATAACAGTTATAACATCTGAAATTCAAACATAGATTTTTCTGATTTCAAAGCCTGTGCTACTGGTAAATGTGAATCATTCTTTTGAATAATTCTAAAATATTTTCTTGATAATTAATATATTTAAATGATATTTCAAATTGACTTAGCTAATATTTTATTGTCTAATTTATTACCTATTTGAAAGTGAAAATGTTTAGTTGCTCAGTCATGTCCAACTCTTTCAGATTGTATAGACTATACCCTTCCAGTCTCTGTCCATTGAATTCTCCAGGAAAGAAGACTGGAGTGGGTAGTTATGCCCTTCTCCGGAGGATCTTCCTGATCCAGGGATTGAACCTGGGTCTTCCTCATTGCAGGCAGATTCTTTATCATCTGAGCCCCAAGGGAAGCCCAATTACCTGTTTAACTTGGATCATATTATATATTTCTTCTTAAATATTTATAATTATTTTTTCAATAATTAATTTCAAATCAGATTAATATATAAATTTGCCCTTAAAATCCAGAGTATTATAAGCATACTTATTTTTATATTTGAGGTAAATGTGCATGCATGTTCAGTGGCTCAGTTGTGTTCCATTTGCTGCACCATGGGCTGTAAGCAACCAGGCTCCTCTATCCATGGGATCTTCCTTACCCAGCAATCACCCATGTCTCCTGTGTCTCCTGCTTTGGCAGGTGGATTCTTTACCACTGCACACCTGGGAAGCTTGAGATAAGTTTCAGTTCAGTTCAGTTCAGTCGCTCAGTCGTGTCCGACTCTTTGCAACCCCATGAATTGCAGCACGCCAGGCCTCCCTCTCCATTACCATCTCCAGAGTTCACTCAAACTCATGTCCATCGAGTTGGTGATGCCATCCAACCATCTCATCCTCTGTTGTCCCCTTTTCCTCCTGCCCCCAATCCCTCCCAGCATCAGAGTCTTTTCCAATGAGTCAACTCTTCACATGAGGTGGCCAAAGTACTGGAGTTTCAGCTTTAGCATCATTCCTTCCAAAGAACACCCAGGGCTGATCTCCTTTAGAATGGACTGGTTGGATTTCCTTGCAGTCCAAGGGACTCTCAAGAGTCTTCTCCAACACCACAGTTCAAAAGCATCAATTCTTCGGCACTCAGCTTTCTTCACAGTCCAACTCTCACATCCATACATGACCACTGGAAAAACCATAGCCTTGACTTAGACAGACCTTTGTTGGCAAAGTAATGTCTCTGCTTTTGAATATGCTATCTAGGTTGGTCATAACGTTCCTTCCAAGGAGTAAGCATCTTTTAATTTCATGGCTGCAATCACCATCTGCAGTGATTTTAGAGCCCCAGAAAATAAAGTCTGACATTGTTTCCACTGTTTCCCCATCTATTTCCCATGAAGTGATGGGACCAGATGCCATGATCTTCGTTTTCTGAATGTTGAGCTTTAAGCCAATCTTTTCAC
>NW_011494666.1:3269208-3270104 GCF_000754665.1 Bison bison bison
TCAAGAGGCTTTTGAGTTCCTCTTCACTTTCTGCCATAAGGGTGGTGTCATCTGCATATCTGAGGTTATTGACATTTCTCCCGGCAACCTTGATTCCGGCTTGTGCTTCTTCCAGCCCAGAGTTTCTCATGATGTACTCTGCATATAAGTTAAATAAGCAGGGTGACAATACACAGCCTTGACATACTCCTTTTCCTATCAATTATTAAAGAAAAAAATTGTGACTTTTTTATTCTACAAGGACATTTGCTATAATTAGACATGTCATTGTGAAGCTAATGATTTACAGAGGAAAATGCAGTTCTATTCAATCGCATAGCAAAAAATCTTGACTCATAAAGGCTCATGGAGCTTTTAATACACTAAAAGTTTTTATGTGAGTATAGGAAATAGATGGTCAAGATGCATAAAAAGATGACATTTTGCAATGGATCTAAAAAGGGAACATATGTCTGAGATTATAGAAATATGAAGAAGCAATCTAACTGTTCCTTTTCCTCAACTTTAATCTGTTCAATGTTCCATTAATTTAACAGTTTCTGTGTCCTCAATATGTGACATTCCCTAGGTTCTGCTTTGGTCAAAAAGAAGGTCAGCATCGAAATTTTCTTCTCTGGTTCAGAAGAAAAGATGGGAAAGTATAAAAAAACAAAGTTCTGAATGAGGCTCTGGAGAGATCCTGAATCCCTGAATCCTTCAGATTTAAGTTTCTCAGAATTAAAAGCACATGCTGGCTACTTGAGTTCCCTTTGGAAGAACAGCTCAACTTTCTGTATTTTTTAATTGAAATATAGTTTATTTATAATGTGTTAGTTTCAGATGTACAGCAAAGTGATTCCATTATACATACATATGTATGTATGTATATATATATATATATATATATATATATATAT
>NW_011494666.1:3270204-3270393 GCF_000754665.1 Bison bison bison
TGTTTCCCCATCTATTTCCCATGAAGTGATGGGACCAGATGCCATGATCTTCGTTTTCTGAATGTTGAGCTTTAAGCCAATCTTTTCACTCCCTTTCACTTTCATCAAGAGGCTTTTGAGTTCCTCTTCACTTTCTGCCATAAGGGTGGTGTCATCTGCATATCTGAGGTTATTGACATTTCTCCCGGC
>NW_011494666.1:3270493-3281854 GCF_000754665.1 Bison bison bison
TTTTCTGTTCTAGGTTATTACAAGATATTGAGTATAGTTCCTTGTGTTATACAATAGAACCTTGTTGGTTATATGTTTTATACATAGTAGTGTATATGCATTAATTACAAACTCTTAATTTATCCCTTCCCAACCACTTCCCCTTTGGTAGCCACAAGTTTGTTTTCTGTGTCTGTGAATAGAGTTTGTAAATAAGTTCATTTGTACTATTTTTTAGATTCCATAGCTCATCTTTATCAAGAGAAAGTTAATAAATCACGAAAGAAAATTTTCTAGATGTACTAAGGGCTTCCCTGATAGCTCAGTTGGTAAAGTGAAGTTGCTCAGTCGTGTCTGACTCTTTGCAACCCCATGGACTGTAGCCCACCAGGCTCCTCCATCCATGTGATTCTCCAGGCAAGAATACTGGAGTAGGTTGCCATTTCCTTCTCCAGGGAATCTTCCCAACCCAGGGACTGAACCCAGGTCTCCTGCATTGCAGGCAGACACTTTAACCTCTGAGCCACCAGGGAAGCCCCAGTTGGTAAAGAATCCACCTGAAATGCAGGAGACCCTTGTTCAATTCCTGGGTAGGGAAGATCCCCTGGAGAAGGGGTAGACTACCCACTCCAGTATTCTTGGGCTTTCCTTGTGGCTCAGCTGGTAAAGAATCTGCCTGCAATGTGGGAGACCTGGGTTTGATTCCTGGGTTGAGAAGATCCCCTGGACAACGGAAAGGCTACTCATTCCAGTATTCTGGCCTAGAGAATTCCATGGACTATATAGTCCATGGGATTGCAAAGAGTTGGACATGACTGAGCAACTTGCACTTCACTTCACTTCACAGATGTACTAAGTGGATATAAATGTTGAGACTGGATGCTGCTAAGTCGCTTTATTCATGTCCAACTCTGTGACCCCATAGATGGCAGCCCACCAGGCTCCTCTGTCCCTGGGATTCTCCAGGCAAGAACACTGGAGTGGGTTGCCATTTTCTTCTCCAATGCATGAAAGTGAAAAGTGAAAGTGAAGTCACTCAGTCGTGCCCAACTCTTAGAGACCCCATGGACTGCAGCCCACCAGGCTCCTCCATCCATGGGATTTTCCAGGCAAGAGTACTGAAGTGGGATGCCATTGCCTTCTCCGTGAGAATGGATAGGGGGCTGGAAATCAAGCAGCAGAACTGATTTGGAGTAAACGCATAGAGAGATATGCACTTATTTTAGGAAAAATAGTAAATGGTAGTTTGATATTAGAAAATAATGTCTGAATAATAGAATAATAGAAATGGTAAAACATACCAGGTGGAAGAAGATGGTGAATTAATTAAAGAAAAAGCACTAGAAGAATTACTCTCTGAAATGAAGAATGGATTTAAATATGTAGATTGAAAGGGTTAACTGAAATTCAGACAGATCTGATTAGGGGAAAAAAAATATATATATATATATGTATATTTAGTCTTATTCTGGTAAATGCCTAAACAACAAAGATGAGATTAAAAATGGCTAGGCATGTAAACTGAGGGAAGGGGTTAATAACTGATTCTAATACCTGTGTGTTTCTGCTTAGAGATGCTTGATGAGTAGACCCTTGATAGAACAAATCTTGCAGCTTTTACTTAGTGAGTCCAAGGTGAGTGAGAATCTGGCCTATGCTCTCATGAAATGGGCCCATTTTTGAGATTATTTATTCATTTGGTGGCTGTGCTGGTCCTTCGTTTTTGTCCAGGCTTTCCTCTAGTATTGGCAAACAGGGTCTGCTCTCTAGCTGCAGTTTGCAGGCTTCTCACTGCGGTGGCTTCTCTTGTCGTGGAGCACAGGCCCTGCGCTTCAGCAGTGGCGACTGCCAGGCTCCTGAGCACAGGCTCAGTAGCTGTGGTGCGTGGGCTCAGTTACCCCACAGCGTGTGGATCTACCCACACCATGATCAAACCTGTCTCCTGCACTGGCAAGAGAACTCTTTACCACTGAGCCACCAGGGAAGTCCTAGATTTTATTTTATTTTTTTATTTAACTAATATTTTGGCAGTATTAATAAGAGATAGCTGTGCCAGAAAATAGAAGCTAGTCCATATTCCTGAGAGACTTCATAACCAGCAAAGTTTGAAATCCAAAGGATTCCTTGAGTTGATGGCTTGCTTTTCTATGTTGCTGTTCTCAGTACCCATCAAGTTTCTCTAGAGATCACGTGGGTCCCAAACTCAGCAAATGGGGACTTCTGGAAGTTTCATTTGGGAATCACAAAAATTGCCACATACTGTTGCTATGAATGCTGCATTTTTCCATGTTTTGTGTTTTCATGTAATAAAAATTAAAAAGTGGCACTGCATGAGGCCCATTTTTTCTAAGCAAAATGTTGGTTGTTGGTTTGAACTGAAGATCACTGATGTTTCTAGAACTGAGAGCAAACTACTGAGCTCAGAAGCAAGAATCATTGTCACAGCCTCAGAGTAAGATGTAAAAGGCAGCTTTGGAAAGTTCAGAGAGGGTAGTTCTGACAGACTATGATGCCTGGATATTTGATAAATTATTCTTGATTTGATGTGGTGAAAATTCTGTTGTATCTTTCTGGAGATGAATGTTTTAAGTAGATTTTGGATATTATAACTGCTCATCCTCAGCAGAACAGCCGTGTTGCTTCTGTGCTATGCTGTACAGGGCTTAGTCGCTCAGTCATGTCTGACTCTTTGTGACCCCATGGTCCTTAGCCTGTCAGCTCCTCTGTCAATGGGAGAATACCGGAGTGGGTTGCTAGGCCCTCCTCCAGGGGATTTTCCCAAACCAGGGATTGAATCCAGGTGTCCTGCATTGCAGGCAGATTCTTTACTGTCTGAACCACCAGGGAAGTCCACAAATACTGGAGTGGGTAGCCTATCTCTTCTTCAGGGGAACTGCCTGAGCCAGGAATTGAACTGGGGTCTCCTGCATTGCAGGTGGATTCTTTACCAGCTGTGCTATCAGGGAAGACACAAGTTGCTTGGGCAGTGACTGAAACTGACTGACTGAAGATAGGTAGACAGAGCCCTCTGGGATTATTAGAAACTGGTGCACAGTGAACTGTTATCCCTGTAGAAGGATGAAAAAACAGTAACAGAGGGTTGAAAGCAAAATGTGAAGGTATGACGAGTGGTGGGTGAAGCCTATTATGTTTATGAGTTTAGTTTATTGACTGCTTTCAATGACGAAGTCAAGATTTAGTGTCATTTTCTTAAATCCTAGTTGGTATCACTTATAATTAGTAAGTAAAAAAACATATTTTGTTTCCAGAAATATTAATATATACCTAAACAAACAAGTCAGCCAGTCAGTTCAGTTGCTCAGTCATGTCCGACTCTTTGTGACCCCATGAACTGCAGCACGCCAGACCTCCCTGTCCATCACCAACTCCCGAAGTCCACCCAAACCCACGTCAATCGAGTCAGTGATGCCATCCAACCATCTCATCCTCTGTCGTCCCCTTCTCCTCCTGCCCTCAATCTTTCCCAGCATCAGGGTCTTTTCAAATGAGTCAGCTCTTTGTATCAGGTGGCCAAAGTATTGGAGTTTCAGCTTCAATATCAGTCCTTCCAATGAATACCCAGGACTGATCTCCTTTAGGATGGACTGGTTGGATCTCTTTGCAGTCATAGGGACTCTCAAGAGTCTTCTCCAACATCACAGTTCAAAAGCATCTATTTTTGGCGCTCAGCTTTCTTCACAGTCCAACTCTCACATCCATACATGACCACTGGAAAAACCATAGCCTTGACTAGACGGACCTTTGTGGACAAAGTAATGTGTCTGCTTTTTAATATGCTGTGTAGATTGGTCATAACTTTCCTTCCAAGGAGTAAGCATCTTTTACTTTCAGGGAATATACATATAGATGTATATCAACATTTCCTCATATACACCATTTTCCTTTCTTATACTATAGCATTTTTTAATACAGCAGGAGGATTTTCATTATACTTTTGCATATTATTTTTTTCTGATTATTTTTCTAGTAATTAATTTTATGTCCATGTTTATGCAGAAGTCAAGTTTAAAGTGTAGTTTGTTATAAATTTTTTCTTTTAAAATGTAAAATACTGCTATTTTAATTTTCTTTTAACTACATTAAATGACAAAGCTTCAAAAAGTCAGTCATTCTTTAGCACTTAATGTTATACCATTAGAAGACTATAAAATATCTCTGTTAAAGGCCTTACATTAGCCTTTCAATTTTTTTTTTTAGTCTTTATGATATATTTGAGCAAGTATTCATCCCCTTAGCTTCAACAGTGATTCACTATCTCTGATTCCATTCCAAAATATGAAACAATTTCAAGTGAGCTATCAGGGAAGCCCTTGAAATATATAGTTAGTTATTTTTCACAGACAGAGTCCTTTAATTGCCTACACTACCTAAATTAATAAACAGCTTCTAAAGATATAGTGTGATCAAAACACAAATATGAATGCATAATATATATGTGTACATGTAATTATTCATGTACACATATATGTATTATTCTATCATGCATTGCATAATACATATATAATACTTACATAATATGAATTCTTTATAATTATGTACAATATGTGTATACAATATGTTATAGATTGTATATAGTACAAAGAAACTATAAGGGGCTAAAAATAACTGTGTGCTTGCACAGTTGGGACAAATTATGGACAACAAAATATAAAAAATGTCAACTGCCAGTTCTGAAAAGCTGGGAGCAAAAGCAGAGTACTGCATACAGCACCACTAAAGGGGTGGGCAAACCACCTAACCCACACCTCCTCTGACTCCTAGACACACCCCTACTCTCACAATCTACAAGGAGCCAACTAGCCCTCCACCCCTTAGCAAACAAGCAAACTAGGGAACAGGTCACTTGTACTTGCTCCCTCCTGCTGTAGCAGGGGCCCCAATAAAGCCTTGCCTGAATTTACTGTCTGGCCTCTGATCAATTTCTATTGATTAAAGAGGCCAAGAACCCCAGTCAGCAGTCATAAGTCAGAAGTGCTAAATAACCAGGTTATATAATCCAAATTAAATTTTGTGAAACTTTAATAGTCTAATATTTGTTAAGGATTTCTGTGTGAATTAAAAATAAATACTATCACACATTATTTTACATTCCTGGTGTAACCTTTGTGAAACCACAGTGTTATCTTGAATGAATTTGATATTTGGAACACTAAAATAATAGTTTTCCCATGTTAGGCAAAAGAGTCTGACAAAAGACAAACGACTTCAATAAAACTGAGCATGTTTGCAACAGGAAAGTTTAGTGCCTTCTAATTTCTATCATCAAAGAAAAAAAAAATTGTCCAGTGATAGCATGGACAGAAAATAAGAGCAAAAATGTGTCTGCTTTTCTTACTGAACTGAGATTTTATGAACTCTCCGTGCCTTGTGGCTGGCCATAGGTTTTTACACTGGCCGGTTTGCCATCTCAGAGTATCAGAGAAGTGTTCACCCCGACTTAACATCTCTTTCTCATCAGAGTTAGCTGCAGGAAACATCAGACCAAAAAATTGTTTCACAGCTTTGCCATAAAGCTTTAGAGGAGGACTCCTTCCTGAGCTGTATAATTTACTTTTGTAATACTTAGAAATGTAGGTTTCAGGGGGATAAATTCTTTGAGTAAAAGCAACAAAACACACCTTTGTCCTTATCCTCTTTCATCCTGTCTGATTTATTTGTTTGTTTGTTGTAATAATGATTTCAAGCTTGGGTCTCAGGTAATAATCAACTTAAGTATGGAATTAGGACAATTCTCTTAGTCTTTAGTCCATTTCTGATTAAATCCCAGGGAATATTAATGCTGACTTGGAACGTTTCCCTGACAAGGTTGGGACCATCTTCTTGACTCTGCCAACGGGACCTTCAACTGATGACACAGATTTATCCAGGGCCTTCAAGTGTCCAGAAATGTTATCTCCTGAAATGTTCTGACACAGCATTCTGTCTAGAAAATTTGATGTAGAAAATGTATATAAGCCCTTGAGCTATGAGAGAATGGTTCAGCTTTGTCATTTTCAACTGCATATCTTTGCCTAATAATATAGAATCTCTAAGAGACTAAAAATCCTTATCAGGTTCTTACATGTAAAAAGTGTTAAAATAAATGCCAAAGAACTAGGGTTTGCTATCAACTTTACACCTTCTAATTCAAATCCATTCTGCTTATTAAACAAATTTAATTGCTACTTGGAGATATCGGCAGATTCGATCAGGACCACAGAAGTGATTTATGGCAAAGAAGAAGGTGGAGTTCTCAACTTCCAGACCACTGTTTTTTTCCAGCATGTCAAATTAATGCTAATGCTATCTTTATTTTTGTGTGTGTGACAATAATTCCTTGACATAATTTCTCTTATTTTAAGGTAAATACTAAACAATAAGGCACATTATTAGAGCTAAAGTTAGAAAACTTAAAATAATTCAATAATAATAATAAAATATATTAATATTGCATTCATAATTACTGCAATATTTAATTAATGGAAATATCAACAAAGCAAAATATCAGGCCAATCCCAGAGCAAACCAATAAGAATAGATATCTCTTCTCAGATAAGGTAAACGTTTTTTACAGGACACTTGAAGGAGCTTATTTGTATGAAAGAACTGGCCATTCAGATTTCTACATTCCGATTGTTTCCAAGATAGCGATTCTGTTTAAGGTAATGTTCAATTTGCATTCCTGAGACAAAATATTTTTGAGTGGGACACTTTAAGTTGAATAATCACTCAAATAAAAACTTTCACTGGACTCAGAAATGTGACCAGCTGAAACTAAATCTAGCTTTAATTACATATTGAGACAGAGACAAGAGAGTGTAGATTTTAATTATTCTGGTTCACAAAGATGCTGACACTCATCTTTTCTGGAAGTGACGATCAAGACATCCACATGGACTCTTTTTGCTACTTTATAGGACAGTCATTTTCATTTGGTACATTTGTATAGCTTTTCTTCATGGAAAAATCAAAACATTTGTCCATGAAACAGTTTATGCTGAATATCAGGATAAAGCTAAAAATGCTTTCTTGGGGGTAAAATTATGTTATAAAGTCATGTGGAATCATATATATATATATATATTTATAAATATATACATATTTGTGTAATTGTAGTATAAATACATAAAATTTACCATTTCAATATTTTTAAAGTATGCAGTCCTAAGACATTAAATACATTCACATTATGGGGAAACAATTGCCACCACCTATCTCCAGAAATTTTTCATCTTTTCCAACTGAAACTCTGAACCCATTCAACACTAAATCCTCCTTTCTGCCTCCACTCAGCCCTGGCCACCACCAACCTCTCTCTATAAATTTGACTGTAATAGCACTTCATGCAAGTAGATTCATACAGTGTTTGTCCTTTTGTAACTGGCTCGTTCCACTTAGTATTCTGTCTTCAGGAATGATCTATGTTGTAACATGTGTCAGAATTGTCCTTCTTTTTTAAAGCTGAATGATACTACCTTGCATTTATATGTCAAATTTTATACATCGAAGGGCACAGGTTTGTTTCCTCCTGTTGACTATTGTGAATAATGGTGATTTGAACTTGTGTGCATTAACATCAAGTTTCCTCATCAGTTCTTCTGCATATATACCCAGAAGTTAAACTGCTGCGAAAAGTGAAAGTGTTAGTCTTTCAGTTATGTCTGATTCTTTTAGGTCCCATGGACCGTAGCCTGACAAGTGCCTCTGTTCATGGAATTCTCTAGGCATTTACACCGGAAAAATAAAGTAGTCATTCCTGTTTCCAGGGGATCTTCCGGACCCAGAATTGAACCCAGGTCTCCTGCATTGCAAGCAGTTTCTTTACAGTCTGCCAAGTACCATGTGACAATTCTATGTTTAATTTTTTTTAATTATATCCTCATACTGTTTTCAGAAATGACTGCATCATTTTGCATTCCCACTAGCAATGCACAAGGGTTCCAGTTTCTTCAAATCTTTGCCAGTGTTGGTTTATTCTGGATTTTGTTTGTTCGTTTCTGTTTTTTTTAATTGTTTTTGTTTTGGTTATTCAATAATAGCCATTGTAATAGGTGTGATGTGGTATTTTACTACAGTTTTAATCGTATTTCCTTAATGACAGGTGATGATGGGCATCTTTTCATGTGATTACTGATTGTTTTCTGGAGAAATATCTGAAGTTCTTTCCCTATGTTTCAATCAGCTTGTTTGTTTTATTGCTATTGATCATTTCTGTATCTTAGCAAATAAATACTTGGAATGAACACACTTTTACAAATATATTAGGATGACATCTCAAAACCCATTTTATTTCAATTTTCAGAAAATTTCTCTAATATAATCCTAAAGTACATTTTTATGTGAACTTAAAGAAGAACACTGTTTCCTATATGCAGCATGATGTTCTATTTTTCAATGACCAACTGAATATATAAATTATCTGACTGTTTTGAAGCAAAAATAAAAAAATCAGTGGAGATAAATTCTAGTCCAAGCTCTGCCCTGGCCTGCTTTCTCATTCTTAGAGAATTTACAGAACCTATTTCATCTTTAGTAAATTAATACACTTAATTTTTTATTTTGTAAAACTTGCAACTGCCCATATTGCATCTGATTCACCCGCCTTTGTCTCATTACTTTACACCTTTTATGACGATCTTTCAGAAGTACTGCACAAAGTCTTCATTTATTCAAATATGGAGTCAATACCAATATCACATATTTTAACATTTGGTACTTAGAGCTCCTTTCACTGTCATGAAATGCTTTTTCAATTTAAGCAAACTGAAATTTTTAATGTTGAATCACTTTATTTCAAGTGCCAATACAACTGCATTGCATACCTTGTTTCAGATTGTTTGCAAGTCTAGAGAAAGTCAACTGGTTTATGCCGGAGTCTTTGTGATTCTCATGCTATAGGGAATAAGATTGCCTAGTTGCCACAATCCATTTGTAAATTAGTACTTCCCTGGTGGCCCAGCTGGTAAAGAATCCACCTGCAATTCGGGAGACCTGGGTTCCATCCCTGGATAGGGAAGAACCCTGGAAAAGAGAATGGCTACCCACTCCAGTATTCTTGACTGGAGAATTCTATGGACAGAGGATACTGGCAGGCTACAGTCCATGGGGTCTCAAATAGTTGGACACAACTGAGCGACTTTTCACTTTTGTATATTAAATTATTTCTGTCTGAACTGTAGCTATATGTGTTATTAAGGCAATGAGTGGTCAATATCCTAAAGCTTATCCAATGTTGGACCTGAGAATGAAACATCTGGGAAATGCAAATTAGACTCTTGTGGTTATTTACATAGCAAGCTCATTAATATCATTATCATCATTATTATTATTCATCATTTGAAAAATTAATTTTCACATTATATAAATCAGTTTTAGAATCAATCCCGTGCTTTAGTATTTTTCTCATCCTATCTTTGGAAAGCTATTTAATTGATGTCAATTTAATTGACAAGTCAATTGGCAGTTGACTTGTTCATCTGAAAATTTTCAGCGGATATTGTATAAAATATTTAGATACAAGCAAAATCTGAACATACATTTTGAGATGACTTTATTTTAGCTGAAGTTAGTATATCATTAAGTAGCATGTCATTTACAACACTTTTTACTGTTTCGTGGCACCCTTCCATGATTTCCAAACTTTATACAATGACCATATTTAATTTAGTGATTAGAAAAAAGAAAGCAAAAAGAATAATCTCATTTATCTCTTTTTATTAAAATTGTATTTCAAGGACAGAACTGATGTGTGAACATAAGAATGGATATTTTTTTTCCCTAAACATGGCTACCTGAAAATAGGTATTGTAAGGGCTATAAGAGCAGCATTATTTTTATTTCAGATAACTGGCCAGTGTAGCTACTGAATTTTCTTTTGCTTTCACTCTTTTGATGGGGCTTTGATTAAGATAGAATTTGCTTTTCAGCTCAGTGCTGCAGCTCAAAAATTCCACTGTAATTGCTACCTTAACACTCTGCTGGGAATCTTCATTAACTGTTAACTCAGAGGAGGACAAAAAAATAACTGACAGTTTTAGAAGTGAAACTATGAATATCACAGAGTTCAAAATAATCTCTGAGTATAATGCCAGTTAGAGAATGTTGGGAAAGAAGTATAGGCAGGATGGTGGAAAGAAAATGAAGGCAAAATTGGCTTTGTTATAGTCAGGCCTCAGTACATTTTAAATTACAAGTAACTAGAGTTATTTTAATAATGGTTAATATGTACTGAATGGTCTTTATGGGTCAGTCACTGCTCTAAGACATTTGCATATGTAGGTTTATTTAATACCCACTGGAAGCTTGTAAAGGAGCAAGACAATTTCAACAGTTTAAGTAGTTTCCTGAAACTGTAAATGATAACCACATAAGTGACAAAGAGTATGATGCTTATTCTAGTAAAAACTATTTTAATATCTTATGTAAGACTTTCTGAAACAATTATTCCAGAAAAATTGTCATGTCATGCTCTCAGTCCTGTCCAAGTTTTGTAGTTCCATAGACTTTAGCCCGCCAAGCTCCTCTACCCATGGAATTTTCCAGGCAAAAATACTGGAGTGGGGTGCCATATCCTACTCCAGGGAATCTTCCCCACCCAGTAATTGAACCATCATCTCTTGCATCTCCTGCATTGCCAGGCTGATTCTTTACCACGAGTGCCACCTGGGAAGTCCCAACATTTATTAAATTTACAGGAAATTCTGATTTTTTAATTTGCAATTTAGATTTGTACAAGTGTGTTTTCAAATACTGTTGTATTACTATTTAAAAAGCATAAAACGTTATCACCATCTTGAAAACATATTAATTACTCATGTAGAAAATTTTAGGTGACTGATATATCAAAGGATGACTCCCATAATACTAGCTTCATATGAAAAGATATATATCACATTCCTGCTTAAATATTCTTGTATATGTTTTAGTTCTTTTCTCAAGAAAAAAGGTTAATAGGAATGATTTTTAAAAACAGTACGTAGATAAGGTGTCCATATGTGCGTGGATTTATCTCTGGACTTTCTATTTTATTCCATTGATCAATATTTCTGTCTTTGTGCCAGTACCATACTGTCTTGATAACTGTGGCTTTGTAGTAGAGCCTGAAGTCAGGTAGGTTGATTCCTCCAGTTCCATTCTTCTTTCTCAAGATCGCTTTGGCTATTCGAGGTTTTTTGTATTTCCATACAAATTGTGAAATTATTTGTTCTAGCTCTGTGAAGAATACTGTTGGTAGCTTGATAGGGATTGCGTTGAATCTATAAATTGCTTTGGGTAGTATACTCATATGAGGTACCATTTCACACCAGTCAGAATGGCTGCAATCCAAAAGTCTACAAATAATAAATGCTGGAGAGGGTGTGGAGAAAAGGGAACCCTTTTACA
>NW_011494666.1:3281954-3285445 GCF_000754665.1 Bison bison bison
AGAAGGAAAAACATAAATACAGTATACTAACGCATATATATGGAATTTAGAAAGATGGTAACAATAACCCGGTGTACGAGACAGCAAAAGAGACACTGATGTATAGAACAGTCTTATGGACTCTGTGGGAGAGGGAGAGGGTGGGAAGATTTGGGAGAATGGCAATGAAACATGTAAAATATAATGTAGGAAACGAGTTGCCAGTCCAGGTTCGATGCATGATGCTGGATGCTTGGGGCTGGTGCACTGGGACGGCCCAGAGGGATGGTATGGGGAGGGAGGAGGGAGGAGGGTTCGGGATGGGGAACACATGTATACCTGTGGTGGATTCATTTTGATATTTGGCAAAACTAATACAATTATGTAAAGTTTAAAAATAAAATAAAATTAGAAAAAAAAAAAAAAAACAGTACGTAGACTATAGAGAACACTTAGCTGAATTAAGTTAATGGCATCCTGCTGCTGCTGCTAAGTCACTTCAGTCGTGTCTGACTCTGTGTGACTTCATAGATGGCAGCCCACCAGGCTCCCCTGTCCCTGGGATTCTCCAGGCAAGAACACTGGAGTGGGTTGCCATTTCCTTCTCCAATGCATGAAAGTGAAAAGTGAAAGGGAAGTTGTTCAGTCGTGTCCGAATCTTAGCGACCCCATGGACTGCAGCCTACCAGGCTCCTCTGTCCATGGGATTTTCCAGGCAAGAGTACTGGAATGGGGTGTCGTTGCCTTCTCCGAATGAATACTGCTAGTTTAAAATAAAATTCAAATTTTTCTTTCAATACTGCTATTATAGGAAATATTTTTGTGCAAATATTAGCTCTCTTATTCCAACAAAAGGTTGTAGTTTTGTTTTTTGTATGCTGTAATGATTTAGTATAAGCTTGCAGAATCACTGGCTGTTGCTAATCCCAGGTATAAGATTTATTTTAAGAATGTGATATATTGACATTTGCTAAAATCTAATATTAATAAATAACTTAAGAAACAATTTTTAATTTGTCATCATTTATGATTTTAAGCAACAGCAATTTATTTATGTACAGCCTTTGTTAGACCATGCTATCAGACTCATTAGAGTTATTATGAGATTTAAAAATTAGAACATTAACAAAATTAAGATTTTTTCAAGAATAATTTAAAAAGTACACTACTGAAATCAATATTTAGCACAAATCTATAGAATTTCAGCAATATTTCTATAATAATATTATACCTAAATATTAGACTAAATTTAATATTTAAATATTCACAGCACCAAAAAGTAAATGTTCTTTTATGATTTAGCTTCTTAAAATAGTTCAATAGTCACATTTTTATGATGTAGAAAATATTATTTTTTAAAGTGAGGATTGAGCTTTTGTTAGAATTTTAAAGGTCTGTGTTTTATTATGAGAATTTTTTCTGATATAATAAAAATTATACTAATAAATAACAATTACACATTTCTTACTTGTACTTGAGAAATTATACTCCACAAGCCCTCAAAAGATAAATGTGAAAGATATAACTTGCAATTATGTCAAAAATCTCTCTCAGGGTGGCTCACCAAGAGGAAACTTAAAAATACTTCACAAATAGCATGGCTGATTATTGACACAAATGTTAACATTTACTGATGAACTTAGCTTTTTGACAATAAAGAGGAGACTGCTGTTTAAAATAGGAGGGCCTATTTAGAAAATGTCAGAGCTATATTATTAAGGAAAGAATTGTTTAGTCAGTAAGTTGTGTCTGACTCTTCATGACCCTATGGACTATAGCCCACCAGTCAGAGGATTTCCCTAGGCAAGAATACTGGAGAGGGCTGCCATTTCCTTCTCCAAGGGACCTTCCCCATGCAGTCATGGAACCCACATCTCCTGCATTGGCAGTCAGGTTCTTTACCAGAGTCACCAGGGAAGCCCCGAGGAAAGAATTAGAGGAATTGAAATGATAGGGAAAGTTAATTTTTATTTAAGCAGTATAAATATAAAAATGAATTTATTAGATGGGTTGAATGAGATATATATGATATGAAAACTTATTTTATTAGTATTTGAATTAATACCCACCACTGGACAGAACTTTATTTACTGTGTTTTATTTAAGTAAGTTCTAAACAGTAAAATGAGTATAAGATTCCCATGCTTGGCACAGAAAGTTGCAGTTACAAATACTTTTAAGAATTATTAGACAGAAAGACTTTGCCACACCATCCACCATTCAAACTGAGTGTGCCATTTTCCAAAATTTATAATATGATATTCTCCTGTGTTTATATAAGAGTAAAATGAGCAAACAACTGATAAAACTATTACAACTTGTGTATATGTGTGCACACACATGCAGGAGATCTAAGAGACACAGATTTGATCCCTGGATGAGGAAGATCCCATGGAGGAGAGCATGGAAACCCAATCCAGTATTCTTGCCTAGAGAATCCCATGAACAGGGGAGCCTGGTGAGCTACAATCCATAGAATCACAAAGGGTCTGAAACAACTGAAGCAACTTAGCACGCACACATACACGGAATAGTAGTACTACTGGAAAGATACGATTACTTTCCTGCTTCATTCCATAATAATGTATATTTTTTTCTTTCTTTTTTTAAAAAATAATTTATTTTAATTGGAGGCTAATTCAATTCAGTTCAGTCCTGTCCAACTCTTTGCGACCCCATGAACTGCAACACGCCAAGACTCCCTGTCTATCACCAAATACTGGAGTTTACCCATTATACCTATTGAGTCGGTGATGCTGTCTAACCATCTTATCCTTTGTCGTCCCCTTCTCCTCCTGCCCTCAATCTTTCCCAGCATCAGGGTCTTTTCAAATGAGTCAGCTCTTCATATCAGGTGGCCAAAGTACTGGAGTTTCAGCTTCAACTTCAGTCCTTCCAATGAACACCCAGGACTGGTCTCCTTTAGGATGGACTGGTTGGAACTCCTTGCAGTCCAAGGGACTCACAACAGTCTTTTCCAACACCACAGTTCAAAAGCATCAATTCTTCAGCACTCAGCTTTCTTCACAGTCCAACTCTCACATCCATACATGACCACAGGAAAAACCACAGTCTTGACTAGATGGACATTTGTTGGCAAAGTAACGTCTCTGCTTTTTAATATGCTGTCTAAGTTGGTCATAACTTTCCTTCCAAGGAGTAAGCATGTTTTAATTTCATGGCTGCAACCACCATCTGCAGTGATTTTGGAGCCCCCCAAAATAAAGTCTGCCACTGTTTGCACTGTTTCGCAATCTATTTGCCATGAAGTGGTGAGACCGGATGCCATGATCTTTGTTTTCTGAATGTTGAGCTTTAAGCCAACTTTTTCACTCTCCTCTTTCACTTTCATCAAGAGGCTCTTTAGTTCTTCTTTGCTTTCTGCCATAAGGGTGGTGTCATCTGCATGTCTGAGGTTATTGATATTTCTCCTGACAATCTTGATTCTAGCTTGTGCTTCTTTCAGCCCAGTGTTTCTCATGATGTACTCTGCATGTAAGTTAAATAAGCAG
>NW_011494666.1:3285545-3301071 GCF_000754665.1 Bison bison bison
CCAGTCTGTTGTTCCATGTCCCAGTTCTAACTGTTGCTTCCTGACCTGCATACAGGTTTCTCAAAAGGCAGGTCAGGTGGTCTGGTATTCCCATCTCTTTAACAATTTTCCAGTTTATTGTGATCCACATAGTCAAAGGTTTTGGCATAGTCAATAAAGCAGAAATAGATGTTTTTCTGAAAATCTCTTGCTTTTTTCATGATCTAGCAGATGTTGGCAATTTGATCTCTGGTTCCTCTGCCTTTTCTAAAACCAGCTTGAACATCTGGAAGTTCACAGTTCATGTATTCCTGAAGCCTGGCTTGGAGAATTTTGAGCATTACTTTACTAGTATGTAAGCTGAGGCTAATACTTTACAATATTTTAGTGGTTTTTGCCATACATTGACATGAATCAGCCATGGGTGTATCCCCCATCCTGAACCCTGTGCCCACCTCCCTCCCTATCCTATTCCTCAGGTTATTGCAATGTGTAATACACAATATTTTTCATTGTCACAAGAAATCTGTTGTCTTATTTCATAACTAAAAGGCTAAGCAGAC
Organism: Bison bison bison; assembly: GCF_000754665.1. NCBI lineage: Eukaryota > Metazoa > Chordata > Mammalia > Artiodactyla > Bovidae > Bison > Bison bison. The sequence continues at coordinate 3,286,088 of NW_011494666.1, forward strand.
ATATTTTGGTTTTTTATTCAGAATGCTTTTTGTATACCTCATCCATGTCAAATTTCCAATAACCTATAAACTGTGACTAATAAGTTGTATTTAAACCACAGAAAAGTATACCTAGTCTCTTGAAAATGTGGTTGTAATAAATATTTCTAGTTAAACTATCAAAGACAACTGTGTTTTCCCTAACTGAATATAAAAATTATATTCCTGTGTTTCAGTTTTTGATATTTCCATTTTACAATTAGGTCGAAATATATATTAACATGATATTAAACTTAGCATTGTTTTCCATTTCAGAGCAAGATAATTCTGCATACAAAGTTCCTGAGTTCTATCTGTGTCTCTCCATTACCTTATTAACTTGAACATTTGTATAATTTTATATTCATTATGTAACATAGATTCTTTTTAGAAAGTACTATGATATCACAGTCTTCCCCAGTGGCTCAGAGGGTAAAGAATCTGCCTAAAATTAAGGAAACATAGGTTTGAACCATGGGTCAGGAAAATCCCCTGGAAAAGGGAATGGCAACCCCCTTCAGTGTTATTGCCTGGGAAACCCCATACACAGGTGAGCCTGATGGCTATGGTCCATGGAGTAGCAAAGAGTCAAAAACTAGCACAACATATGATATATAACTGGCTTCGCTGGTGACTTATTGATAAAGAATCCTCCTGCCAACACAGGAGGTGTGGGTTCAATTCCTGGAGAAGGAAATGACAACCCACTGTAATATTCTTCCCTGGGAAATCCCATTGGCAGAGGAGCCTGGTGGGCTATAGTCCATGGGGTTGCAAAAGAGTCAGACATGACTTAGAGACTAAGCAAAAAACAATCACCTGTAGCTTTATTTATGGACAAACAATGATAGTTGGAAATAATCACTGATTCCAATTGACAGGGCAAGTTATATCACCTCATGTCAGCAGAAATGCTTGGAGTTAGTAATACAAAGCAAGTGCCTATGTGTGTGTGTGTGTGTGTGTGTGTGTTTATGTGTGTGTGTGTTGATAGAGTCCCTCTGAATTTTGCTGGTATCAGTCATCAGTGACTTTGGTAATGCACTAAGTGTTCAATGTGCACTTTTCTATCTTTAACATGGTGCAATGTCTTGTATTTCATTTTGTAGCAAAGTAAATAATAATCTTTGCCAATAAAAAGGAAGGAGGGCAACAAAGAAGGAAAAACCTTGATTGGTATCCTTTACATAACATTTACTAATTTGGAAGTCAAATTAATCCATCAAGTTAGGAATATTCCCCCATTTGATAGTTGTCAAGAGACCATGTTTATTTATTTGGCTTAAAAATTATGTTTAAACATCCTTCAAAGTTATGATGAGTTCTGAAAATTTACCAGAATTAGTACTTTTTGCCTTACTTTTAGAAAAGAGAGATTGTGATCAAGAGAAACACTTAATATGACTATGTCTATTATTAACTGTGGAAATAATAACTTGTGTAACATACTTGGGTGTCTTTTAATCTCTTACAAAAGCCTCATTTTCTTAAAAGAAATTGACTCATTTTCTTACAAAGTGTGTTAGAATTAAATTTTAAATTATCTACAGTTTGATCTATAAATTGCAATACTTGGTTCTTTTTATGGGGGTTGTGGTGATAGGGGAACTTATAAAATTGACAGTTTAAATTTTTAAGGTCATGCTTCTCTACAGGTACAAGAGAAAATGTCACAGGGTAAATTCTATATTGTCATTTTAATGGAGCCAAAATTCCCCCAAGGGCTTTATGATGTAGTTCCGGTAATGGATGTCATATCTAGCGATCAGCTAAGACTGAAGATTTGAGATAAACTAAGGATAGTGGCTCAAATGGTAAATAATTAGCCTGTGAGGCAAGGGACCTGGGTTTGATCCCTAGGCTGGGAAGATATCTTGGAGAAGGGAATGGTTACCCACTCCAGTATTCTTGCCTGGAGAATTCCATGGGTAAGGAGTCTGGTGGGCTGCAGTCCACAGGCTTGCAAAGAGTCAGACAGAACTAGCGACTGACACTTCTGCTTTTTTCAAGGATGGTTTTGGGTATCTTCTGATCCAACAATTATATTAAATGGAAAAGAAAACAGAGCAAAAGGTGGCTATGAGTGGGTAACAACAAGGGGTCTGTAGAAAATTTGAAAAAAAAAAAAAAAGACTATACACAACCAGGCAAAAGAAAGAATACAAGATTAGACAGAGGTCTTCATCCATCATCTTGGAGGGAAGAATTCCACTAATATCACTGCTTTGTTCCAATGGTCTTGGATCAGCTGCATAGTTCTGAAATTGGCTATTCTCAGAGTCGGACACGACTGAAGCAACTTAGCAGCAGCAGCAGCAGCAGCAGGGGATCTCCAAGACTCTTCAGTTTGAGCTCCTATCTTAGAGTAGCCTTCCAAATGTGTGGAATTAGGAACTGTATCTTTTTAGTTATGAAATGTGAACCCAAATATTGGCTTCCATTTTTTTTTCCTTAACAGAACCTAAAATGATTCCTTCAATGATGTTCAAATGTTTTATTTATTCTTCAATAAATAAAATTCCATGGTTGAAGATCACAAAAAAGCTGTTTTGTAAGATGTAGGAAGAACATCTGAATTTCTTGAGGAGATTTGATTACAGTATGTGAATCCCTGGCAATATTTTGCCATACCTGTGTAGTAAGGCAGAGTCTGGTGTCAGAAATAAACCACTAAATGCATATATCTTCCAGTTATCAGTTCAAAAGGGTTAAGTGAGTGTGCTTGAAGGAGCAGGCTATATGTATATAATGTCTAGGGGTCTATCTTTAGACAAAAGAGTTCAAAAGTTTCTGAAACCTTGTCAATTTTTATACATAGATATTGCTCCCTTTTGGAGAAGGCAATGGCACCCCACTCCAGTACTCTTGCCTGGAAAATCCCATGGACAGAGGAGCCTGGTGAGCTGTAGTCCATGGGGTTGTATAGAGTCGGACACGACTGAAGCGACTTAGCGGCATTGCTCCTTTTTCTGCCTTTCCAGATGGTCCTGAGTGGTAACTGCAGCACAGATTTTGCAGCTTAGTGATGGTATATCCATACAGAGTTCTTTTAAAATGGTTCCCAAAAAGTGTGTGTCTCCCTCACTTAGGATAAAAATTGGTATGCCCTGGGGTTGAATACACAAAATCATGCACGTTTTTAAGAACTGTAAAAGATGTAGCTTTATTTTATTATTATTTTTTTATCATCTTTTTTTTCCTTTTTTAATTTTATTTTTTAACTTTACAATAATGTATTGGTTTTTGCCATGTATCAACTGCTACTGCTAAGTCACTTCAGTCGTGTCTGACTCTGCGCGAGCCGATAGACGGCAGCCCACCAGGCTCCCCCGTCCCTGGGATTCTCCAGGCAAGAACAATGAAATGAGTTGCCATTTCCTTCTCCAATGCATGCAAGTGAAAAGTGAAAGTGGAGTCGTTCAGTCGTGTCCGACTCTTAGCGACCCCGTGGACTGCAGCCCACCAGGCTCCTCCGTCCATGGGATTTTCCAGGCAAGAGTACTGGAGTGGGGTGCCATTGCTTTCTCTGCCATATACCAACATGTAGCTTTAAAAAAATTTTTTAGCCCACCCTGAAAATAGATGTAACTGATTGAGACATTTTTCTATCCCACAGATGGCAGAAGCTTGATGAATTATATCTGGATATATTCAAATGACCAGTAAAGCTTTGGTTTCTGGCAAAGTGCCGCTTTTTTTTTTTTTCCAGAATTATGTGGTTGGCACATCCCCTGTAACTCAAAAGTAACCTCAAGCTTTATTTCAGTGTTTTCTGTGATACATGGTTTTGTGGGGAAATTTAGCTCATATTCATTTGAAATCATCTGATGTGAACAAGTGGAAGTCATGGGAGCATTAAACATGATCTGAGTGAGTGATGTAACCAGATTTTTCCCCATATGTCCTTTTCAAAATAAGCAGCTAAACATTACTATTTTATAATTTCCTCTTTGAATCCCTGGAGATATTTATCCTTTAAGTACTTAGTTATGACTTTATCTTGATTATGATTATTTGTTTGACATTATAACCTGCTAGAGATTTTTCTTTGTCTTCCATATATTTTTTAAAAAAGTATATTCTTTTCCACTTTGGCCTCAGATTTTAGAATAATGTCTCTCTAGCATGCAATAGTGCATTTGAAAGTTTTTTAATTTGTATAATTCTGATGAAGTTTCCATCAGAAGTGAGAAATTCTCTTTTGTTTTTCAAACCATAACAAGGTCACCTACTACTGAAAAACATGTCTACTATTTACTCAAGGATGTTGTTTAGTTGACAAACCCTAATGTTACCAAATCCAAGTTCACTTTGCTCACTGCCAGAGAGGCCAACGAATCTGAAAGATGAGGCAAGAAATAAAACTTTATTCAGAAAGCTGGCAGACCGAGAAGATGACAGACTAATGTCTCAAAATAACCATCTTACTGGGGTCTGGATGCCAGGTTCTTTTGTGGATTAGAGATGGGGGTGAGGTGAGGAAACAAAGTAAAAAAGGCCATTAATCTTGCCCAGTATCTCCTAGAATGACAAGTCTCAGGTAGGGAAATGTGTTAATTTCTTCCTTCCTGCCATCTACAGGTGGACAGGGGTCTGAATATAAGAACTTTAGTTTAACAGTCAGGCAGAGGGACAGGATCTTCTGAGTCAGGCCACTATGTATAATTATAATAGCAAAAGACAAACAAAAAGCACAGCAAAGAAACAGTTCCAACATGGAATCAGAATTGCCTTCTCCCTGCTAATTCATGCAGTCTTTGTGCCATCTGGACTAATTTTATCTCAGATATAGGACTGTATAAGAAAGAAGGATTTTTGTTAATGATAGCACAAGCTTTTTATTAACCTCTAGTTTTGGTATTGAGGCATGATTCATGAACTAATAATATTAGGTCAGTGTTCTTAGTGGAAATCTTTAGTAAATCTGAGAAAGATAAACTTTCTTAAATGATTATGGCAATAGCAAGTATTCTATTTTTCTGGTAAAGCCCAGAGAACGATGACATTTAGGGTGTTACAATGGGAATAACAATGCTGGAAAGAGATCAATAGATTCAGATAACAGGTTAATCTGTTGGTTTAAACATGTTGTGTTTCTTTACTTACTAGTGTATATACTGACTGTGTGAAAAACCATGAGGTAAAGTGTAGAGCTTAGAACTAGTTCTGTAAAAGCATCAATATTTTTTGTAGCTATTGCCCTAAAATAAAGCAGAGATAGGCCTTTGCAACCTGGTCAAGGATGAAGCTGTAATAAACAGTGCATTTTTATATTTTCCCTGAAATTGAGGTCACTTGTGTATAAAAGCTGTTCCATTAGGGATACCTAGCTGTTGAAGAGTCTTTCAAGTTCTAAATGGACTCATTGTATTTAGGTTCAGTATTTAGTCAAGTAACTAAAGAGGTTTTAGAATCTTAGGGGGAAAAAACTGCAATTAAGTCTGCAATATCCAGTTAAATCTAGTACTATGGACAGAATATTTGTGTCTCCTAAATTCATATTTTATGACCTCACCCCAAGATGATGATATTTGGAGATGGAAACTTTGGAGGTGATTACATCATGAAGCTGAAACTCTTATGAATGGGATAAGTGTCCATACACAAAAGGCATGAGAAAGCTCCTTAGCTTTCTCATGTGAGGTTCCCCAAGTGAGGTTATGGTGACAAGATGGTCATCTATGAACCAGATAACAGGCATTCACCAGACGCAGAAACTGACATAGAGGGCACTCTGATCTTGCAATTCCAGGCTCCAAGCTGTGAGAAATCAATTGCTCTTGTTTATAAGCCACTCAGTTTATGGCATCTTGTTCAGTGGCCTGAGTGGACTAAGACACCTAGGAATTTTTCTGATTGTCATTTTGTGAGGGGTCTAATATAAATTTGAAGAATTTCTAGTCTATCAGGATAGACAATCTTTTTTCTCTTTAAGTAGAATACACCCTAAATTATTGACATTATGCTGTTGCTATTGCTAAATTCTTTGATTTTGGTTTCATTTTATTTTTCCTAGAGATAGGGATACAGTGTAGTGGAATATGTACTGAGTGAGGTCAATTCCATTCTTGAAAGTGGAGACACGATTAACACCCTGTTTTCACACCAGCTTCTATTGATAGCTTTGAACTCTGAACAGAGCCTCTGTATTTCCATTGCCTCCTCTGCTTCTCTTTAATTGTATTAGGTTGCTACTGTCTTAGTTAACTTTATTCATTTACTTCATCTTCTTTTTATCATCCTGGTACTTGTTTAAATTTCCAATTCATTGGTGATTCTCTGTATCACCTTGTCCAGGAATTAAAGGTACTATTACTTTTTAATAGAAGCAATGATAATTCACTGTACATTCAAACACATAGTCATTCTTATTACCAATGAAATTTATAAATCAGTATCTATTGCATTAACTCATTAGTCAATCATTCACATTTGACTATAACAGAGGAAGTGCTTATCTGACACTTTATCTGAGGGCAAGAACAAAATATTTTGGCCCACTCTTTATAAAGGAGTATACTGGATCACGGAAGGACAATAGAGTTTAATGAATGTGAATAATAAAATTATATTAAAATTAAGTGCAATGCATGTTATATCTCTTTAAGATAGTCATTACAATAAATATACTAGTGTTATCCCATTCTGCACTTATTCACTTTCACTAAAGAATCGGTGATTAAAATCTCTATAACATCAATATTTCATGGAAAATGAGGTCTTAGCCTTTGTCACGTTATTGCAGTCTTTCTAATATAAAAAGGAATGCTGGCAATCATTATGAAATTTCCACATTCATTTTATAATCTATATTAGTTTTTCAATGTAAAATGTCCAAACGTTATAAAGTAAGAAAAAAAGTTAATATAATTGTAGCATTCAAGAAATTCAAGAAATAAATTTGAAGGAGCCATCTACTAGAGAGACTATCTCATAAACTTATAAAATATATCTCACACTGACAGGTTTATTGAAATAGCCTTGTTGCTAAACTATGGGTACACAGTTGTTAAGGACAAAAAATTCTTAGAGGTGAGTGATAATAAACAATGATGTGGTCATAAACAGCTTAAGATAAATTATAAAGGTTCTGCAGAGAATTTCAGAATTTTTAAAATTAAGTATTATAATTATTGGATATATTTAAGATGAGGGTTTGCATATGTATAAACATTCTCTAAATAGCAAGTAATGTTCAAATGCTTACATGAAGGTAAACAAAGACAAGTCTACTAAAGAGATTTTGATTTTTAGAAATTAATATCCACATAGTAATCATTCTTTAATCATTTGTAAAAGGGGAACGATGCTCTTGTCTGTTTAGCGTCCTCTCCCTATTTCATTCTGTGTGTTCTGGTTTTGCTTTACAGGAAATGTTTTCCCCTGAAATTTAACAACATTTGTTCAAAAGAGGGCAGTGTGTCTTCACAAATGTAAAAAAAATGCATATATAAAACAAGATTCCCATATGTTTTTTAATTTCAATCTTTTGAAATTATTGAGTGGAAATGAGTTTGAATATAATGAATAATGCTTAATTTGAGAACCTTTTTGAAATGAACATTATTTTTACTTAAGTTGTTTTAGCATCATGTTAACTTACATAAACATGGAACATGAATGATTTGCTTTAGACAATGGTCAAAGATTAAATCCTTAGGTAATCAACAGTATTCTCAGTGTAAAATATGGTAAAATATAATTAAGGTACTTGTAGATTTTGCTGGGTTTTAGTATGCATTTGTTTAATTTTCAAGTAGAGTGGGAACAATTTACACATTCCTTGGCTTTGTAATTACTATCTTTCTATACTACATATTAGAGTTTAAACCAGAATTGTTGTTTCTGAAAGCATTATTACCATCTTCTGAAAGATGTATCCATAATGCAATGAAGAAATTTGAATTCATAGTGACCTAGAAAACATTCCCTCATTCTAACTTGCAATGTGCTAATCCAAATCTTGCTATCCATCCAGGATAGAATAAAGTATAAGGCAAAGTGTTTAGCTTTATTTAAATATGGGTCATTTTAAAAGGCTTTGTTTTTGAATGATATACTAAAACGAGTGAGAGAAAAATATCTGGAAGAACGGAATCATATGATTTAGGCAGAACGAAGTCCTGAACCTGGTGTTATGTGATCGTAAACTTACGCCTTTTTGTATCTTGGTCCAGTGTAGAATTTCTTTATGGACTATATAGGACTTCCCTGGTAGCTCAGATGGTAAGGAATCCTTCTGCAGTGCAGGAGATGCGGGTTCTATCCCTGGGTCAGGTAAATACCTTGAGGAAGAAAATGGCAATCCACTCTAGTATTCCTGCCTGGGAAATCCCATGGACAGAGGAACCTGGCAGGCTACAGTCCATTGGGTTGCAACACAAATATAGATCTAATTGTTATGCACAGTTTAAACAACAACTGTACAATGAACGCTAGTGTATTCATCATCCAAGTTAAGAAACAGATAGATGCCATGTCTCTGAAACACCCTTTCTTGGTTATTGATTGGATCCTCATCATTCTTTTTCTCCTGGATCCTCACCATTCTTCTTCCCTTTCTCCTAGGACAGTGATCACACTAACTGTGCTAATAACACTATTTTATTTCATTAGTGAAAAGCTGTTGGCATTTGTTAAGTGAAGAATAGGGCTTTTATCCTTTGTGTTTAGCATATTCATTGTTAAATTATTTTGTAATGTTGTATTAATATTTTATTTGTAAAATTCTCAATCTGGCCATAACCTGTTCTCATTTTTAGCTACCTGAGATAGAAATTTTGCATCACTGATCTTAAATGATAATGACCTGTAATTTTATTTACTCACACAGTTCTTAACTGGTTTTAATAACAATGTTAAACAAATTTTACAAAATTACTTGAGGCTGTTTCTTCCTGTTTTATTTATTCCAGATTTCTCCTTCCTTCTGTTAGAAACTCAAATATCTCTATGCCTTGGAGATATTCCAAAGACATTTGCCTTGAAGCATGTATCATCTCTTTAATCTTTTTTGCCTTCTAACTCACTTCTCTCTGCTACCCCCATGGAAAGTCTTCTGATATTTATTGCATCAATTGGCAAGATATGTAAATGGTGGCAACTCTATATATGCATGGTGAACTGTCACAATAACTTTAACGACTATTAATATAGAACAAAATGTACAAGAGAGGTGAAGAGTGTTTGCAAGCATTCTATGCTGTTTCCCTGGCAAATCCAATTAATTACTTATAGAGAGTTTTCCGAAATATCCTTCTGGGTATACTTGGTCAACAGATTCCTTTTAAAAACGGTAACAGATTCTTTTTAAAAATATATCTAAACTGTTAAATAAAGTATAATGGGATATAGAAACACACAACATTATATTTATACCCATTTTAATTATTTATGAAATAATAAATATTTGTGTCCTCCCCAAATGCACATGCTGAAACCCCAGTGTAATGGTATTTGGGGCTGGGGGCTTAGGAAGTCAATAGGTCATAAAGGTGGAGCCCTCATGAATGGCGTAAGAATACCAGGTGGCTCTCTTGGTAAAGAACCTTCCTGCCAATTCATGAGATGTTAGAGACATGGATTTGATCCCTGGGTTGGGAAGACACCTTGGAGAAGGGAATGGCTGCTGTCTTGCTGTATTTCACTGTGTGCACATTTTGCTGAACCCAGGGTAGGTAAGGTGTGAGCCAAGAGGCTGAAAGAAGACTTGAGGAGCTGTAGAAACTGCAGACACATTTATTCTCTCCTGGTTGATGCAGCAGCCATAGCAGTAGACACATTATATTCTCTCCTCTAATGGCTGACCCAACAGACACAGCCATGACACAGCAGTAATGCTGCTGCTTTTTAGGTGGAGCTTATATAACAAAAATAGCCCATGTCCAACCAAGTACATCATGATTTGCATGCAAAGTGCTATGAGTCATCTCAGCTGTTACATAGTCATCATTTACAAAATAATGGGGTGAGAAGACCTGACCATGCCATCTTGGCTAATTTGCTCTTTCCCTGCAGCTACCAATTCCAGTATTGTTCCCTGGAAAGTCCCATGGACAGAGAAACCTGGTGGGCTACAGTCCATAGGGTCAGAAAGAGTCGAACATGACTGAAGTAACTTAGCACACACACACACCTCATAAAGGAGACCTTGGAGGAAACAGTGACAAACTGTATTTCCTTGGGCTCCAAAATCACTGCAGATGGTGACTGAAGCCATGAAATTAAAAGATGCTTACTCCTTGGAAGGAAAGATATAATAAATCTAGACAGTGTATTAAAAAGCAGGGACATCATTTTACTGACAGGTCCATGTAGTCAAAGCTATGGTTTTTCCCACAGTCAGGTATGGATGTGAGAGTTTGACCATAAAGAAAGCTGAGCTCTGAAGAACTGATGCTTTTGAACTGTGATGTTAAAAAATACTCTTGAGAATCCCTTGGACTGCAAGGCGATCAAACCAGTCAATCCTAAAGGAAATCAGTCCTGAATATTCATTGGAAGGACTGATGCTGAAGCTGAAACTTCCAATACTTTGGCCACCTGATGCAAAGAACTGACTCATTGGAAAAGAACCTGATGCTGGGAGGAATTGGGGGCAGGAGAAGAAGGGGATGACAGAGGATGAGATGGTTGGATGGCATCACTGACTCAATGGACATGAGTTTGAGCAAGCTCCAGGAGTTGGTGATGGCATGCTACAGTCCATGAGGTTGCAAAGAGTTGGACACGACTGAGAGACTGAACTGAACTGAGAGAACTCCCTTACCTCTTCTTCCATGTGACAACACACTGAAAAAAATATACATCTGTGAACCAGAAAGTGGGCCAGTACTGGGTCTGCTTGTACCTTCATCTTGGAACTCACAGCTTCTAGAACTGTAACAAATGCATTTTTGCTCTTTAAAAGACAGAGACCACGGTATTTTTATAGCGGCCCAAATGTATTAAGATATCATCAATTCCAGGACTTCCATGAAACCACTGTGTTTCTAACAGCAATTTTTGCATTTCACACTGTAGTAGGAAAGAGAATCAGTTGCTGATTAAAAATATCCATTTTCTCTTATTTTGTAAATTATAAGAATGGACCGTTCTATTTCCAGTTTTTTAAGGACTCTCCACACTGTTCTCCATAGTGGCTGTACTAGTTTGCATTCCCACCAACAGTGTAAGAGGGTTCCCTTTTCTCCACACCCTCTCCAGCATTTATTGCTTGTAGACTTTTGGATCGCAGCCATTCTGCCTGGCTTGAAGTGGTACCTCATAGTGGTTTTGATTTGCATTTCTCTGATAACGAGTGATGTTGAGCATCTTTTCATGTGTTTGTTGGCCATCTGTATGTCTTCTTTGGAGAAATGTCTATTTAGTTCTTTGGCCCATTTTTTGATTGGGTCATTTATTTTTCTGGAGTAGAACTGCCTTTTGATCCAGCAATCCCACTGCTGGGCATACACACTGAGGAAACCAGAAGGGAAAGAGACACATGTACCCCAATGTTCATTGCAGCACTGTTTATAATAGCCAGGACATGGAAGCAACCTAGATGCCCATCAGCAGATGAATGGATAAGAAAGCTGTGGTACATATACACAATGGAGTATTACTCAGCCATTAAAAAGAATACATTTGAATCAGTTCTAATGAGATGGATAAAACTGGAGCCTATTATACAGAGTGAAGTAAGCCAGAAAGAAAAACCCCAATACAGTATACTAACGCATATATATGGAATTTAGGAAGATGGTAACAATAACCCTGTGTATGAGACTGCAAAAGAGACACCGATGTATAGATCAGTTTTATGGACTCTGTGGGAGAGGGAGAGGGTGGGGAGATTTGGGAGAATAGCATTGAAACATGTATAATATCATGTATGAAATGAGTCGCCAGTCCAGGTTCGATGCACGATACTGGATGCTTGGGGCTGGTGCACTGGGAGGACCCAGAGAGAGGGTAGGGGAGGGAGGAGGGAGGAGGGTTCAGGATGGGGAACGCGGGTATACCTGTGGCGGATTCATTTCAATATTTGGCAAAACTAATACAATATTGTAAAGTTTAAAAATAAAATAAAATTAAAAAAAAAAAAGAATGGACATTGCCATATTCCTATGCAGCATCACTATTTGTTTAAATCAGAGAAAACTGACTTCTCAAAGGAAAATTTGCTCCATGAACAATGTTTTTTTAGTCCTTGACCACTTGTTTTATAAAGATAAAAAAAAGCAAAACATGCAATATCAGAGAATCAACATTAGAAATAATTTGTCTGTTTTCACTATAAGGTGAGAAGATAAATGATTTTCATCAGCAAAGGTTATATTTGATATTATTGTTTTAGTCCAGGAAATATACTATACAGCTATGAACATCAATAGTTAATTTATCTTGCACGCTTTTCTCTAGTGAGTATGTTTCATAATGCGAGGTCCGCTATAACGGAAAAGAAGAAACAGAAATTAGTAGTTTAAATATTTAAAAATTAATATTTTAAATGATAAAATACTAATATCTAAACGTTATATCTTTATAGTCAATTGCAAATGCAGTTAGATAAAAGCATTTAATTGTCCCCAGTAATAAACTAGTAAGACAGAATATATTAATAGTATGTAATAAAAATCAGACTAGTTGTTATTATGCACCCATATTATACCATATAAAACTCTGCAACAGTAAATACTAATTTGATCTATATGAGTTACTAAATTATATCTTAAAATATGATATAAATCTCAAGTGTTTATATTTTTCTAGTACAATACATTTTTGTAGTAGCTTTAACACAGTACTAAATTTGAAGTGGTTAAATAAAATATAAGATATTACACAATTATAGTATTGCAAGAATAGTGGAGTGGGTAGCCATTCCCTTCTCCTGGGGATCTTCCCAGCCCAGGGATCAAAGGCAGGTCTTGCACATTGCAAGCAGATTCTTTACAGTCTGAGCCACCAGGGAAGCCCAATACATGCAGAGTTACCACACTGTCACTTACAGTTTTAGCAATCTCTCCAGCCACTGAAAATATACAAGAACTAGATGGAATACTGATTTCTCTAAACTGTTTTCCTGAGGCACTAATCATCAGAAACAACAGACAAGCCACCAAGGACCATAATGCAAAAATAGAATCAATGTTGATTGCTTTTATTGTGGTTTGCACATGCTTATTTCATTATTTCTTCATTTCCTTTGATTTGCTGCCAATTTTCTATCGTATTTTACAAAAACACTAATAAAATTATTAATGAAACATATTTGTTTTGAGTTAACTTGAAAATCTAGTGGAAAAAAGCAGAGTAAGAGGAAATTGATCACATTTTATACTCAATATAGTGACTTTCTTATCTACTTAGGAAGGGAAGGGACACACTTCCATTGGTATTTTGAAGAGCACATGGAATACAATGCAATTGCCAAAAGAAAAGAAAGTCAGTTGATATCTACACAATTACTGGAAAGGGTTAGGCTGATTATTTATTTCAAAATAATGAAAAGGACTTCAGTGGTACATAGTTTGGTTTTCCAATTATATATTCATATTTCTAGAGTAGTAAAGACATATGAAAATCAAAGTTTCCTCAAAAAATTAAATTTTTTTAAAAGTTGAGATTGTTACTGTATGCTAATTAATGTTTAACTTAAAGGTTGAGCTGAGTTCAGTTCAGTAGCTCAGTTGTGTCAGACTCTTTGGGATCCCATGGACTGCAGCACGCTAGGCCTCCCTGTCCATCACCAACACCCAGAGTTTACGCAAACTCATGTCCGTTTAGTCAATAATCCCATCCAACCATCTCATCCTCTGTCATCCCCTTCTCCTCCTGCCTTAAATCTTTCCCACATTTAGGTTCTTTTCCAGGGAGTAAGTTCTTTGCATCAGGTGGCCAAAGTATTGGAGTTTCAACTTCAGCATCAGTCCTTCCAATGAATATTCAGGACTGATTTCTTTTAGGATGGACTGGTTGGATCTCCTTGCAGTCCAATGGACTCTCAAGAGTCTTCTCCAACACCACAGTTCAAAAGCATCAATTCTTTAGCGCTCACTTTTCTTTATAGTCCAACTCTCACATCCATACATGGCTACTGGAAAAACCATAGCCTTGACTAGATGGACTTTGTTGTCAAAGTAATGTCTCTGCTTTTCAACATGCTGTCTAGGTTAGTCATAACTTTCCTTCCACGGAGTAGCATCTTTTAATTTCATGGCTGCAATCACCACCTGCAGTGATTTTGGAGGCCCCCAAAATAAAGTCTGTCACTGTTTCCCCATCTATCTGCCACGAACTGGACATGGAACAACAGACTGGTTCCAAATAGGAAAAGGAGTACGTCAAGGCTGTATATTGTCACCCTGCTTATTTAACTTGTATGCAGAGTACATCATGAGAAACGCTGGACTGGAAGAAACACAAGCTGGAATCAAGATTGCCGGGAGAAATATCAATAACCTCAGATATGCAGATGACACCACCCTTATGGCAGAAAGTGAAGAGGAACTCAAAAGCCTCTTGATAAAAGTGAAAGAGGAGAGTGAAAAAGTTGGCTTAAAGCTCAACATTCAGAAAACGAAGATCATGGCATCCAGTCCCATCACTTCATGGGAAGTAGATGGGGAAACAATGTCAGACTTTATTTTTTGGGGCTCCAAATCACTGCAGATGGTGACTGCGGCCATGAAATTAAAAGACGCTTACTCCTTGGAAGGAAAGTTATGACCAAAGTAGATAGCACATTTAAGAGCAGAGACTTTACCTTGCCAACAAAGGTCCGTCTAGTCAAGGCTATGGTTTTTCCAGTGGTCATGTATGGATGTGAGAATTGGACTGTGAAGAAAGATGAGCACTTAAGAATTAATGCTTTGAGCTGTGGTGTTGGAGAAGACTCTTGAGAGTCCCTTGGACTGCAAGGAGATCCAACCAGTCCATTCTGAAGGAGATCAGTCCTGGGATTTCTTTGGAAGGAATGA
>NW_011494666.1:3301458-3306195 GCF_000754665.1 Bison bison bison
GCCATAAGGGTGGTATCATCTGCGTATCTGAGGTTATTGATATTTCTCCTGGCAATCTTGATTCCAGCTTGTGTTTCATCCAGCCCAGCATTTTTCATGATGTACTCTATATATAAGTTAAATAAGCAGGGTGACAATATATGGCCTTGATGTACTCTTTTTCGTATTTGGAACCAGTCTGTTGTTACAGTTCCAGTTCTAACTGTTGCTTCCTGACCTGCATACAGGTTTCTCAAGAGGCAGGTCAGGTGGTCTGGTATTCCCATCTCTTTCAGAATTTTCCACAGTTTATTGTGATCCACACAGTCAAAGGCTTTGGCATAGTCAATAAAGCAGAAATAGATGCTTTTCTGGAACTCTTTTGCTTTTTCCATGATCCAGTGGATGCTGGCAATTTGATCTCTGGTTCATCTGCCCTTTCTAAAACCCACTTGAACATCTGGAAGTTCATGGTTCACATACTGTTGAAGCCCGGTCTGGAGAATTTTGAGCATTACTTTACTAGTGTGTGAGACGAGTAAAATTGTGTGGTAGTTTGAGCATTCTTTGGCATTGCCTTTCTTTGGGATTGGAATGAAAACTGATCTTTTCCTGTCCTGTGGCCACTGCTACGTGTTCCAAGTTTGTTGGCATATTGAGGCAGCACTTTCACAGCATCATCTTTCAGGATTGGAACTAGGTCCACTGGAATTCTATCTCCTCCACTAGCTTTGGTCCTAGTGATGCTTTCTAAGGCCCACTTGACTTCACATTCCAGGATGCCTGGCTCTTGGTGAGTGATCATACCATAGTTATTATCTTGGTTGTGAAGATCTTTTTTGTACAGTTCTTCTGTGTATTCTTGCCACCTCTTCTTAATATCTTCTGCTTCTGTTAGGTCCATATCGTTTCTGTCTTTAATTGAGCCCATCTTTGCATGAAATGTTCTCTGGTATCTCTAACTTTCTTGAAGAGATCTCTATTCTTTCCCATTCTATTGTTTTTCTATTTCTTTGCACTGATTACTGAAGAATTCTTTCTTATCCCTCCTTGCTATTTTTTTGGATCTCTGCAGTCACATGGGTATATCTTTACTTTTCTCTGTTGCTTTTCACTTCTCTTCTTTTCATAACTATTTGTAGGGCCTCCTCAGTCATCCATTTTGCCTTTTTGTGTTTCTTTTTCTTGGGGATGGTCTTATCCCTGGCTCCTGTACAATGTCATGAACCTCCATCCATAGTTCATCAGTTAACTTATAAAGTTATAGTTAACTTATAAACAGCCTCATGCTACTGCTGCTGCTAAGTCACTTCACTTGTGTCCCACTCTGTGCAACCCCATGGATGGCAGCTGACCAAGCTCCCCTACCCTGGGATTCTCCAGGCAAGAACACTGAAGTGGGTTGCCATTTCCTTCTCCAATGCCTGAAACTGAAAAGTGAAAGGACGGTTTCAGTCGTGTCCGTCTCTCCGACCCCATGGACTGCAGCCTACCAGGCTCCTCCCTCCATGGGATTTTCCAGGCAAGAGTACTGGACTGGGTTGCCATTGCCTTCTCTGAAAGAGCCTCATGGAAAACAAAACAAAACAAAAAAAATGTCTAGTTCTTTGGCCCATTTTTTGATTGGGTCATTTATTTTTCTGGAGTTGAGCTGTAGGAGTTGCTTGTATATTTTTGAGATTAGTTGTTTGTCAGTTGCTTCATTTGCTGTTATTTTCTCCCATTCTGAAGGCTGTCTTTTCACCTTGCTAATAGTTTCCTTTGATGTGCAGAAGTTTTTAAGGTTAATTAGGTCCCATTTGTTTATTTTTGCTTTTATTTCCAGTAATCTGGGAGGTGGGTCATAGAGGATCCTGCTGTGATGTATATCAGAGAGTGTTTGCCTATGTTCTCCTCTAGGAGTTTTATAGTTTCTGGTCTTACGTTTAGATCTTTACACATGAAAAGATGCTCAACATCACTCATTATCAGAGAAATGCAAATCAAAACTACTATGAGGTACCATTTCACACCAGTCAGAATGGCTGCGATCCAAAAGTCTGCAAGCAATAAATGCTGGAGAGGGGGTGGAGAAAAGGGAACCCTCTTACACTGTTGGTGGGAATTCAAACTAGTACAGCCACTATGGAGAACAGTGTGAACATTCCTTAAGAAACTGGAAATAGCACTGCCGTATGATCCAGCAATCCCACTGCTGGGCATACACACTGAGGAAACCAGAAGGGAAAGAGACACGTGTACCCCAATGTTCATCGCAGCACTGTTTATAATAGCCAGGACATGGAAGCAACCTAGATGTCCATCAGCAGATGAATGGATAAGAAAGCAGTGGTACATATACACAATGGAGTACTACTCAGCCATTAAAAAGAATACATTTGAATCAGTTCTAATGAGGTGGATGAAACTGGAGCCTATTATATAGAGTGAAGTAAGCCAGAAGGAAAAACACCAATACAGTATACTAACGCATATATATGGAATTTAGAAAGATGGTAACAATAACCCTGTGTACGAGACAGCAAAAGAGACACAGATGTATAGAACATTCTTATGGACTCTGTGGGAGAGGGAGAGTGTGGGAAGATTTGGGAGAATGGCATTGAAACATGTAAAATATCATGTATGAAACGAGTTGCCAGTCCAGGTTCGATGCACGATACTGGATGCTTGGGGCTAGTGCACTGGGACGACCCAGAGGGATGGTACGGGGAGGGAGGAGGGAGGAGGGTTCAGGATGGGAACACATGTATACCTGTGGCAGATTCATTTTGATATTTGACAAAACTAATACAATTATGTAAAGTTTAAAAATAAAATAAAATTAAAAAAAAATTAAAAGTTAAAGCCCTGTTTTAAATTTGGGTCACCTATTTTTATTTTTATTTGTTTCTGTTTTGCCACTGCTTTAGCAGTCAACTTCTCAGGCTGTAAATTTCTCTATAAATAGTATGTTGCAGGGCACAGAAAAAGGCACTGAACTTCAATCTTTAAGCTTTTGATTAATATATGGACTGAATTGCTCCTCCTATCCTCTGCTTAATTCACATGCAGAAGCCCTAATCTTCAAAGTGACTGTACTTGGCTATAGGGCCTTTAAGGAAATAATTAAGGTTAAATGAGGTCATAAACGGAGAAGGCAATGGCACCCCACTCCAGTCCTCTTGCCTGGAAAATCCCATGGATGGAGGAGCCTGGAAGGCTGCAGTCCATGGGGTCGCTGAGGGTCATACACAACAGAGCAACTTCACTTTCACTTTTCACTTCCATGCACTGGAGAAGGAAATGGCAACCCACTCCAGTGTTCTTGCCTGGAGAATCCCAGGGATGGGGGAGACTGGTGGGCTGCCATTTATGAGGTCACACAGAGTCGGACACAACTGAAATGACTTAGCAGCAGCAGCAGAGTTCATAAAGTGAGGTCCTGATACGATAGGAATGATAATCTTATAAGAAGGAGAATATCTATCAGTGACCTCTCTCTGTGTACACACAGAGGATAAACAATGTGAGAACAGGAGGAGAAAGTCGTTATTTGAAAGCCAAGAAATACGTCTTATGAAATACTAATACTGCCTGGCGCCTAGATGTTTGACCTTGAGCCTCTAGAATTATGAGAAAGTAAGTTTCTGTTACTTTAGTAAGTTATTCAATGGCATATGCTTATCTTACATGGCAGCCCAAGCAGACAAATACACCTCATATAATTTCCAAATTAAGAGAACATTCTTAATCTCTGTCTGTGAAGATTGGGGTTTTTGGCAAAAGTTGAAGCAATGTCCCTGTTTCAGAAACTCTGTCCAGTAGGAAAATCCAGAAACTATTGATTGCCAATGAAGTGAAATAGAATTCCTGGAAGAAATGGTCAAATCTAGGGGTGGGGAAGGCAGAAATACAAGATGGACCAGGAGCATTTGTTGTGATAGAAAGCAAGGAGGTGAACAAAATACCAAAGGATGGGAGCAGGTCCAAGTCACACAGAGGCCAACTTGAAAGATGTCATCTAGTTTGGTTCCAAAAAACAGAGAAAGATCACACATGGTTATAGCACATCTCCAGATGCACAAAGGCACTCATAATCTCAGATTCAGTCTTGTAGAACACACTTGACTGTGGAATTTCATTAGAGATGTATAGAAGATGAGATAGGGAAAGGGGGATGACACTTTGGACTTCGTTTCCTTTTTGGAAGTAGAAGACAGTGGAAAAAATTAAATTATCAAGGGAAGAAATTTAGAAATTCACTAATAGGTTTTTAAGAGCAAGACTTTGGCCACAGCAATCAAAGCAGAAAAAGAAATAAAAGGAATCCAAATTGGAAAAGAAGAAGTAAAACTCTCACTATTTGCAGATGACATGATCCTCTACATAGAAAACCCTAAAGACTCCACCAGAAAATTACTAGAAATAATCAATGACTATAGTAAAGTTGCAGGATATAAAATCAACACACAGAAATCCCTTGCATTCCTATACACCAATAATGAGAAAACAGAAAGAGAAATTAAGGAAACAATTCCATTCACCATTGGAACGGAAAGAATAAAATACTTAGGAATATATCTACCTAAAGAAACTAAAGACCTATATATAGAAAACTATAACACACTGGTGAAAGAAATCAAAGAGGACACTAATAGATGGAGAAATATACCATGTTCATGGATTGGAAGAATCAATATAGTGAAAATGAGTATACTACCCAAAGCAATTTATAGATTCAATGCAATCCCTATCAAGCTACCAACAGTATTCTTC
>NW_011494666.1:3306787-3315856 GCF_000754665.1 Bison bison bison
GAAATAGACATTTCTCCAAAGAAGACATACAGATGGCTAACAAACACATGAAAAGATGCTCAACATCACTCATCAGAGAAATGCAAATCAAAACCACTATGAGGTACCATTTCACACCAGTCAGAATGGTTGCGATCCAAAAGTCTACAAATAATAAATGCTGGAGAGGGTGTGGAGAAAAGGGAACCCTCTTACACTGTTGGTGGGAATGCAAACTAGTACAGCCACTATGGAGAACAGTGTGAACATTCCTTAAGAAACTGAAAATAGAACTGCCTTTTGATCCAGCAATCCCACTGCTGGGCATACACACTGAGGAAACCAGAAGGGAAAGAGACACGTGTACCCCAATGTTCATCGCAGCACTGTTTATAATAGCCAGGACATGGAAGCAACCTAGATGTCCATCAGCAGATGAATGGATAAGAAGGCAGTGGTACATATACACAATGGAGTATTACTCAGCCATTAAAAAGAATACATTTGAATCAGTTCTAGTGAGGTGGATGAAACTGGACCCTATTATATAGAGTGAAGTAAGCCAGAAGGAAAAACACCAATACAGTATACTAACGCATATATATGGAATTTAGAAAGATGGTAACAATAACCCTGTGTACGAGACAGCAAAAGAGACACAGATGTATAGAACAGTCTTATGGACTCTGTGGGAGAGGGAGAGTGTGGGAAGATTTGGGAGAATGGCATTGAAACATGTAAAATACCATGTATGAAACGAGCTGCCAGTCCAGGTTCGATGTACGATACTGGATGCTTGGGGCTAGTGTACTGGGACGACCCAGAGGGATGGTATGGGGAGGGAGGAGGGAGGAGGGTTCAGGATGGGGAACACATGTATACCTGTGGCGGATTCATTTTGATATTTGACAAAACTAATACAATTATGTAAAGTTCAAAAATAAAATAAAATTTAAAAGAAAAAGGTAAAAAAAAAAAAAAGACTTCAGGATATATCTGCAAATTTAAATTAAAAACAAAGGGGATAAGGGCCATTGGATAAGCAGACCAAGTGGGACACTAGGTAGCTGGGGACCTGTGGTTAAATCTGTAAGCCAAGAAGCCAAAGAAAGAAGAAAAAAAGAAAAAGAAAAAAACAAAACAAAACAAATTAACTCTTGAAAGATGGTCAATTTGATTAAAACCTAAAATGAGTTTAAAAACTTAAAAACAAAGATAATTTTAAATTAATTTTGTCATATTGTACTAGTTTCTGCTGTACAGCAAAGTGAATCATCTGTGTGTGTGTGTGTGTGTGTGTGTATACATGTATCCTGAATTTTGGATTTCCTTCCCATTTAGATCACTACTAAGCACTGAGTAGAATTCCCTCTGCTATACAGTAGGTTCTTATTAGTTATCTATTCTATACATATTATCAGCAGTGTATATATGCCAATCCCAATCTCCAATTCATTCCACTACCACCCCCTTCCCCTTTGGAACCCATACATTTGTTCTCTACATCTGTGTCTCAATTTTTGCTTTGCAAATAAGAAATACACCTCATGTGAAGAGTTGACTCATTGGAAAAGACTCTGATGCTGGGAGGGATTGGGGGCAGGAGGAGAAGGGGACGACAGAGGATGAGATGGCTGGATGGCATCACTGACTCGATGGATGGGAGTCTGAGTGAACTCTGGGAGTTGGTGATGGACAGGGAGGCCTGGCGTGCTGCGATTCATGGGGTTGCAAAGAGTCGGACATGACTGAGCGACTGACCTGATCTGATCTGATACTATTTTTCTAGATTCTGCATACATGCATTTATATTTACTTATTTTTTCTGACTTACTTCACTCTATATTACAGTCTCTAAATTTATCCATCTCTCTGCAAAGGTATAATTTCATTCCTTTGTATGGCTGAGTAATATTCCATTGACTATATGTACCACATTTTCTTTATCCATTCCTCTGTTGATGTACATTTAAATTGCTTCTATGTGCTGGACATTTTAAATAGTGTTGCAATGAACATTGGTATGCATGTATAAGAAAAATAAATTTTAAAATAATTTTTTGAGAGGTCAACTCCATATTGCTACAATAAGAGGTTGTTGAAGGGACTGGCCAAAATAATCTACTGCATTGGAGCCATGGGATAACCACAATCATTGGTCATAGTGTATTTTCAAGACTATTGCTATGATTTTCATATCTATTACAAAATATCAGTGGGATACCATAAACTATCATGGGTTACATTGGGCTTCCCTGGTGGCTCAGATAGTAAAGAATCCACCTGCAACGTGGGAGACCTGGGTTCCAATCCCTGGTTTGGGAAGACCCCCTGGAGAAGGAGCTGGCTATCCACTAGAGTATTCTTGCCTGGAGAATTTCATGGACAGAGGAGCCTGGCAGACTACAATCCATGGGGTCCCAAAGAGTTGGACATAACTGAATTATATAGTACTTTATGATCAATTACTCGTCTAAAAAATGACAAGAGATATTTCCATTTGATGATCTTAAGGCATTAGTGTTCTTTAACTATTATTATTAGCTTTCAAAACTATCTGGGATGCTTTCTATTCTCAATAAAAATTTTCCCAAATGCTGAAATTTGAAATTAAATCACGAGAAGGACCAGATTCACTATAAATTACCTTTCATTGAAGTTACTTCTTATTGACAGTTATAGCATGCAAATTTATTTTTTAAGTTCTGGCTATTATTCCTCTTGAAATCATTTACTGGAAGGCAGTGCTCTGTGTTATGAACATCTCTCCTGGTTCTAGCATTCAAGCAATAGGCCTCCTAAAATCTATAAGGAAACAAAGATTTTCCTTTTTACCTTAGAATTCTCAGTTTGACATTGTCAGATTACTACACCGTTTTTACTAAATAGAAAGGACAATAACTTAAACATACACTGTTCTTATTGTAATGCAAAACAATGCCAAATTTGAACTGACATCAAAAGTCAAATACAATACTTGAGTTTTCATGCTAGCCAAGTCCTTAGATTATTATGAAAATTGTTCTTAGAAATTTGCCACTATGACGGTGAATATAATGAACACTGACATATTTTTATTGATCTAGGTGTTTCATAGCAAGTTTTACAGAACCTGGCATTTAAGAACTTGGATTTTAAAGCAGTCAACACTGATATTTGACTCTAAAGTGACGGTATTTGAAATAGAGAGGAAAAAGGGAGACTGGAAAGATGAACACAAGTGATGCAGTGATAGATCATAAAAAAATACCACTACATTATAGCTGACTCAGATAACAACTGAATCCCACCTTTTAATTACATCCTTACGAGGGAATGGATGACTCAAGATCAAAATTCTATGCAAGACTGAGGTATAAACAGGCATAGGAGAGTCTCAAAACAATAAAATCAAATAACACTTTGGATGTAGGGATGTGATTAAGGGAACACCTTTGACAAACAAGGCTTTATATTCGTCTGCTAAACATAAATGCTTTGCTGAAAAAATTACTGGTGTTTTTGGTTTTGCTTTTAAATTATTGGAGAAGTGGAATTAGCCATGGACACCAATGTTATAGAGAGCCAGTTACATATATACATGACAAAGGAATCAAGAATACTTAATGGGAAAATCGCAGGTTTTTTTCAATAAAGGGTGCTGGGATATTTGAATATTCATATGCAAATGAATGCAAATGGACCAATGTCAAAACATCAGTCAAAAAAAAAAAAAAATAACTTGAAATGGGTAAAGACTTACATATAAGACCTAAAACCATGAAACTCCTAGAAGAAATTGTAGAAACAAAACTCCTTAACATAAGACTTAGTGATACTTTTTTTTTTTTAATGACACCTAAGGGCACTTATCAAGTTTACGGCTTGCAAATAAATTAAATTTTTTCATTCTGTAAGTTATCTCCTTATTTTATTGACTGTTTTGTTTTCTGTGTGTGTTTTTCTTTAGTTTGATGTTATCCAACTTTTTCATGTTTGATTTTATTGCCTACGCTTTAGGTGTCATAAAAAATCATTGATATAAAACTGATATTGAATTGATAAGGGTTCAATACCCAAAGTGTGCTTCCCAGGTGGTACTAGTGATAAAGAACTCGCCTGCCAAGGCAGGAGACAAGAGACACGGGTTTGATCCCTCTGTCAGGAAGAGCCCCTGGAGGAGTCAAAAGCAATCCATTCTAGTATTCTTGCCTGGAGAATCCTATGGACAGAAGCTACCGGTGGGCTACAGTCCATGGGGATTGCAAAGAGTCAGACATGACTGAAGTGACATAGCATGCATACACACACACAAAGCATATGAAGAAAGCATACAATTCAAAAGCAGAAAACTAAAACATCCAATTTAAAGCAAGAAATGGACCTGCATGGGCTTCCTTGGTGGCTCAGATGGTCAAGAATCTGCCTGCAAAAGTAGAAGACCTGGGTTTGATACCTTGGTTAGGATGATCCCCTCGAGAAGGGAATGGTTACCAATTCCAATATTCTTGTGGTCTGGAGAATTCCACTGACAAAGGAGCCTGGCAAGCTGAAGTCCATGGGGTCACAAAGAACTGGACATAACTGGGTTACTAACACTTTCACTTCACTTCACAATGGACCTGAATGGACATTTCTCCAAAGAGGATATATGAAAGGCCAAGAGGTACATGAAAAAATGTTAAACATTAGTAGCCATTAGAGAGAAGGCAATGGCATCCCACTCCAGTACTATTGCTGGAAAATCCCATGGATGGAGGAGCCTGGAAGGCTTCAGTCCATGGGGTCGCTAAGAGTCGGACACAACTGAACGACTTCCCTTTCACTTTTCACTTTCATGCATTGGAGAAGGAAATGGCAACCCACTCCAGTGTTCTTGCCTGGAGAATCCCAGGGATGGGGGAGACTGGTGGGCTGCCGTTTATGGGGTCACACAGAGTCGGACACGACTGAAGCGACTTAGCAGCAGCAGCAGTAGCAGGGAAATGGAAATTAAAAGCACAGAGATATAAACTTATGTCATTATTAAAACTATGAGTTAACAAATGCTGGTATAGATGTGGAGAAATGAAACACTTGTGCATTGTTGTGATTGTAAATTGCTACCGTTACTATTGGGACTTCCCTTGTGGCTCAGGGGTTAAAGCGTCTGCCTCCAATGCGGGAGACCTGGGTTCAATTCCTGGGTTTTGAAGATCCCCTGGAGAAGGAAATAGCAACCCACACCAGTACTCTTGCCTGGGGAATCCCATGGACGGAGGAGCCTGGTAGGCTACAGCCCACAGGGTCGAAAAAAGTTGGACACGACTGAGCGACTTCACTTTCACTTTCACTTTCACCATTACTACAGGAAACAGTATGGAATTTCTTTAAACAATTAGAAATAGCACTAACATACGATCCAGCACAGTGTGTGTGGGTCACAACATACTGTGCAAAATTCTCAAAGAGAGGAGAATACCAGACTACCTCACCTGACTCCTGAGAAATTTGTATGCATGTCAAGAAGCAACAGTTAGAACCAGATATGGAACAACAGACTGGTTCCAAATTGGGAAAGGAGTATGTCAAGGCTGTATATTGTCAGCCTGCTTATATAACTTATACAGAGTACAACATGAGAAATTGCAGAAAAAATCTGGAATCAACATTGCTGAGAGAAATATCAATAACCTCAGATATGCAGATGACACCACCTTTATGGCAGAAAGCGAAACAGTGTCAGACTTTATTTTTGGGGATTCCAAAATCACTGCAGATGGTGACTGCAGCCATGAAATTAAAAGACGCTTATTCCTTGGAACAAAAGTTATGACCAACCTAGATAGCATACTGAAAAGCAGAGACATTACTTTGCCAACAAATGTCTGTCTAGTCAAGGCTATGGTTTTTCCTGTGGTCATGTATGGATGTGAGAGTTGGGCTTCGAAGAAGGCTGAGCACTGAAGAATTGATGCTTTTGAACTGTGGTGTTGGAGAAGACTCTTGCGAGTCCCCTGGACTGCATGGCGATCCAAACAGTCCATTCTGAAGGAGATCAGCCCTGGGATTTCTTCGGAAGGAATGATGCTAAAGCTGAAACTCCAATACTTTGGCTACCTCATGCGAAGAGTTGACTCATTGGAAAAGACTCTGATGCTGGGAAGGATTGGGGGCAGGAGGAAAAGGGGACGACAGAGGATGAGATGGCTGGACGGCATCACTGACTCGATGGATGTGAGTCTGAGTGAACTCCGGGAGATGGTGATGGACAGGGAGGCCTGGCGTGCTGCGATTCATGGGGTCGCAAAGAGTCGGACACGACTGAGTGACTGAACTGAACTGAACTGATGAAAGTGAAAGAGGAGAGTGAAAAAGTTGGCTTAAATCTCAACATTCAGAAAACTAAAATCGTGGCATCCAGTCCCCATCACTTCATGGCAGATAGATGGGGAAACACTGTAAATAGTGACAAGCTTTATTTTCACCATCACTGTAGACGGTGACTGCAACCATGAAATTAGAAGATGCTTACTCCTTGGAAGAAAAGCTATGGCCAACCTAGACAGCATATTAAAAAGCAGAGACATTACTTTTCCAGTAAAGGTCCATCCAGCCAGAGCTATGATTTTTCTGGTAGTTATGTATGGATGTGAGGGTTGGACTATAAAGAAAGCTGAGTGCCAAAGAATTGATGCTTTTGAACTGTAGTGTTGGAGAAGACTCTTGAGAGTCGCTTGGACTGCAAGGAGATCTGACCAGTCCATCCTAAAGGATATCAGTCCTGAATATTCATTGGAAGGACTGATGCTAAAGCTGAAACTCCAATACTTCACCCATTTGATGCAAAGAACTGACTTATTGGAAAAGACCCTGATAAAGACTGAAGGCAGGATAAGGGGATGACAGAAAATGAGATAGCTGGATGGCATCACCGACTCGATGGACGTCAGTCTTAGGAAGCTCTGGAACCTGGTGTTGGACAGGAAAGCCTGGCTTGCTGCAGTCCATGGGGTCACAAAGAGTTGGACATGACTGACAGACTGAACTGATGATCCAGCAATTTCACCTGTGGGAATACATTCAAGTGTAACAGAAGTACTAACTTAAAATTATATCTGCGTGCCCACTTTCTTAGAAGTACTATTTGCAATAACCAATATACGGACATAGCCTACATGTTGAATGGACAGTGGATAAATGAATGTATTAATGGGCAAAGAAACTGTATGATCCATACATACATGTGTTACTATGCGATACACAACTTGAGTGAGTAAATCCTAAGAGCGCTCATCACAAAGATAATTTTTTTTCCTGTATTCTTTTTTCTTTTATCTTTTCTTATAGCTGTGTGAGAAGGTGGGCTTCCCTGGTGCTCAAGATGGGCTTCCCTGATAGCTCAGTTGGTAAAGAATCCACTTGTAATGCAGGAGACCCCAGATTGATTACTGGGTAGGGAAGACCCACTGGAGAATGGATAGCCTACCCACTCCAGTATTCTTGGGCTTCCTTTGTGTTTCTGCTGATAAGGAATTCCCCTACAATGAGGGAGACCTGTATTCAATCCCTGGGTTGGGAAGATTTCCCTGGAGAAGGGAAAGGCTACCCACTGTAGTATTCTGGCCTGGAGAATTCCATGGAGTGCATAGTCCATGGGGTCACAAAGAGTTGGGCACAACTGAGTGACTTTCACTTTCATGTGAGAAGCTAGATACTGGCTGAAACATTGTGGCAACTATTTCACAAAATATTTAAATCAAACCATCAAACTGTATGCCTTAAACTTATATGATAATGTATGTCAATTATTTTTCAATTAAAAACTGGAAAAATATATGAATGTGAAATTTCTATTTCCAAATATTCTCACAAGAAGAAAACAGAAACCCTTACCAAATTATATACAAATGTAAAGAAGGGAAGTCTTTTAAAAATATCACCAAGGGATAAATATTATTAAGCTTAAATTGTCTCTATAGAATCTCCCTTATTTTTATTTTTCCCCTTGAGTTGCATACCTACACACAGTGAAGGGCAATGGGCCCTGCCTGTGAGTTGAGAGGCAAATCTCAATAACCCTCTCATGGTCCTGAATGTCTTCTGAACAGATTCACTGATATTCTTGAACATTTGTTTCTTACATATGTTTAAGGATGTGCGTATAGGACAGCCATGAAGGATAGATAGGTTATTTCTCTCCAGGACAAAGAACAGGTGTTTTATTCCTCTCCAGAATAAAAAAGAAAATGTCTTTATCTGGAGAAAAGGTTGGACACATTTCTTAGCAGCCACATGTGAAAGACTGAAATTTCCTCATCAATCATGCACATATGTTGACTGTGCAGAATCTGAGCTGCTCTCCATTGTCTAGTGGGACTTGGTGATGAGAGAAGCTACTGAGAACATAAAACGTATGCTCCTTGCTGTGCCATGAATGAGAAAGTCCATTGTCTCTGACCCAGAAAGTCTTGTGTCTTCTGCCACCATGTACGAAACTGTGATAAACTAACTTGTTAGCTTGCAAGTGGGATACAATTTTTGCCCCTTTTCAGCTCTTGAAACCATGGCTCTATTAGTCCTTACATGATTAAGTTTATGCCAGAATCGAGGCAATCAGTGTCATCTAAGAAGATTGAACTTACTGCCTCAGATCTTCACTCGTTTTATATTTTTTTAATTGAATCTGCTCTCTCAATCAAATTGAAATTCCTTCTACTATTTCAGACAAAAATATATCATAAAGGTCAGATAATCTTATATTTGCATTTTAAATAAAAAATACTTCCATAATGAACAGCTCTGTCCATCATGCAAGGCTGATAAATGAGTGTGCACATTTGACTGTGTGATTTGACTTCAGCTTTACAAAGGAATACTGCTTTTGAAGTGAGTGGATGTTTTGTTGTTGAGTTTTTAAAAATTGTATTGGAATATAGTTGATTTACAATGATGTCTAGTTTCTGCTGTACAACAAAGTGAGATACATTTACATATATCTACTCTTTTTAGATTCTTTTTCCATGTAGATCATTACAGACTCTTGAGTAAGAGTTTCCTGTGTCATATGGTAGGTCCTTATTAGTTACTTGTTTATATATATATATATATATATATATATATATGAAATTG
>NW_011494666.1:3315956-3330857 GCF_000754665.1 Bison bison bison
ATATGAAATTGAGTGTTTTTTTTTTTTTAATTGAGTGGTTTTAACTGCCATAATGTTGCCTCTGCCTAATACTTCTGAGGAGGTTCAAGACAAACCTCCCCAAATGTGCCACTGCGTGGCATGTGAAGTATTTTGAGCTAAAGACAATCAATGCTCAAAAAATTCATAAGAGCTTTTTATATCTCATTTAACTACCTAATGAAATGTATATCAAAGTGTACTTAGAGAAAGAGCTACTTTTTTGAAAAGTACAAAGATACCTTTTATCTGACTGACCTACCTGCTAATTACCAAATGCCTGCTTTTCTGATTGTCCTATGAATTAGCTTCCTTCCTTTTGAAAAGCCCCAGGCCACTGGCCCACTCATTAGCTCTGAATGGCATAGAGGCTTCAACCACACAAATGACTTTTGGGGAATCTTTGGGATTCCCAAGTGTACATAGTTGAGTTTGTCTTTCTTTTATTCATCTGCCTTATGTCAATTTAATTAGAAAATTACGCCTGAACACTTCCTTTCAATTTGCCCATTGTGTAAAGGATGCAATCTGAAGGAGACTATAGGTTTAAAAGTTTTTGCCCAGCAGAAGTTGCTTAACAGCTTAACTTTACATAAAGATAGTTAAAGTGTTAGTCACTTAGTTATGTCTGACTCTTTGTAACCCCATGGACTGTAGCCAACCAGGCTTCCCTGTCCATGAGATTTTCCAGGCAAGAATACTGGAGTGTGTTGCCATTCTCTTCTCCAGGGAATCCTCCCAACTCAGGGGTAGAACCCAGGTCTCCTGCACTGCAGGTGGATTCTTTACCATGTGAGCCCCCAGGCAATTATCACTGTTTATCTGATTCTCAGCTGACTTTGATTGCACAAATAAAACAATTTCAATCTCTTAAGAATTAGTTTACATTAATAAGTCTCATAACTGATATTAAACAGTGTATCAGTTATTGAATTGTAATGAGCAATGCAAAGTCCTTGAGGATAACCAGCATGTTTCTTCATTATAGGAAACAAATTTTAAGACACATTTTAATCACAAGTTTGTTTGAAAAGGATGATGTATAGTATATAACGACATCTGGTTGTCAGAAGTACTGAAAGCCTCCATCTAAACATGAGAATATATATGCCTGCTAAACAGACTTCCCTGGTAAAAAATCTGCCTGCAATAAGGGAGACCTGGGTTCAGTCCCTGGGTCAGGAAAATCCTCTGGAAAAAGGAATGGCTACTCACTTCAGTATTCTTGCCTGGAGAATCCCATGGATAGATAAGTCTGGTGTACTGCAGTCCATGAGGTGGCCAAGAGTCAAATGCCACTGAGTGACTAACACAAACAGACTTCACAGTAAAATAAAATAGTGAGTCTGTACATCCCCTTGGATTTGCTAATTGGGGAAGGCCAGTTTCCCTTTCTGAGAAGGCAATGGCACCCCACTCCAGTACTCTTGCCTGGAAAATCCCATGGACGGAGGAGCCTGGTAAGCTGCAGTCCATGGGGTCGCTAGAAGTCCGACACGACTGAGCGACTTCACTTTCACTTTTCACTTTCATGCATTGGAGAAGGAAATGGCAACCCACTCCAGTGTTCTTGCCTGGAGAATCCCAGGGACAGGGGAGCCTGGTGGGCTGTCGTCTCTGGGGTCGCACAGAGTCGGACACGACTGAAGCGACTTAGCAGCAGCAGCAGTTTCCCCTTCATATCTCAGTGCTGAATTTTAGTAAGTATTTAGATATTCTATACTAATTATTAATAACTCTCTCTTCTGTCAAATTGTGTTTAAGTACAGGAATATTTCTACCAGAATTTTGTACAGTCCTTAGAATGCAATTCACTAAAACTTCTAGAATAACTTTGGATATCTCTTCATCTCCTGGCTCCCAAAGAATATCCATGGAAGTTATATAAACTGTATAAAGTACTCCTTTTCAAAAGACATTTTAATTTTTGGGGGGTCTCCTTAATTTCCATCATTACAAATAAAAATATACAATAGGCCATGGCGAATAAGGAATACAAGTGTCAGACCATTCCTTAGAAGTTTATATCTCAAGCTTTGGCTATCTTGTGATAGATACTTTTAGTTTATTTATACTATCCTAGCACTAGAGTTTTCATTAGGCTGAAATGTGGGCAGAACTTGTTTGCCGCTTCCTAGAAAGATGTGAGGAGGAAGAATCCTATTGATTTTATTTCTAGCTCTTGGCTTCGAGCTAAAAGAGCAAAAAAGGCCTCCCAAGAGCCTTAGCTACTGTGAGGGAGTGGTTTTATAAATGATTGAGTTACCTACCCTGGAAGAAAATTCTTTCTTTCCTTATATTTTGTGATTTTTCACTGAAATTTTCTTTTGACATTCTGTTTATTCTAAATAAGGATTCTGAAAAAGTGAGTTAACTATACCAGTTAATCCACAACAAGCAGAAATATTAATTTATACCTCATGTTATATTGGGACAAATGTCTAATGAATACATTCTCATTTTTTAACCTGGTTATATGATGGAATATTATGCAATTTCTAGTGGAAAATAGAATATGCTATCCCTTGGCATGGGAACTATTTAAAGGTAAAAGCATTTAAAATGAAGCAAACACAGTAATTTTCCTACATGCTAACACACAAATTGCAAACTTTCAAAGATGGAAACATTATAAACCTATTACAGCACAGTGCTACATAGCCTATTGTGTTAGTTTGGTGCCTAAGCTAATTTTGTTGGACTTATGAACAAATTGGTCTTATGAATGCACTCTTGGAATGGAATTTGTTTATATGTAGGGAGAAGGCAATGGCACCCCACTCCAATACTGTTGCCTGGAAAATCCCATGGATGGAGGAGCCTGGTAGGCTGCAGTCCATGGGGGTCGCTAAGAGTCACACACGACTGAGCGACTTCACTTTCACTTTCCACTTTCATGCACTGGAGAAGGAAATGGCAACCCACTTCAGTGTTCTTGCCTGGAGAATCCCATGGATGGAGAAGCCTGGTGGGCTGTAGTCCATGGGGTCGCACAGAGTCGGACACAACTGAAGCGACTTAGCAGCAGCAGTAGCAGGGGACTTAAAAAAAAAAGTGAGACTGTTAACCTCTCAGTCATGTCTGACTCTTTGCCACCCCATGGACTGTAGCCTGCGAGGCGCCTGTGTCCATGGGATTCTCCAGGCAAGAATACTGGAGTGGGAAGCTATTCCCTTCTCCAGGGAATCTTCCTGACCCAGGGATCAAACGTGGATCCATGTTGCAATCAGATTTTACCAACTGAACCACTAAATAACAAAAGCTTTCTGTCTTTCCACTATTTGCCTAAAATAAGGACATAAATGTACAAATGTGGCCCTCCTCCTCTCTCTATGTGGAAGACAGAAGATACTCATTGGAAACAACTGTAAACCTTTATTGCTCAGAGACATCATCAGGAGGGTCAACATGGAAAATCTTGCTAAACCAACTTTTATCTGGCATTTGTTTCCCCATATTTTTACTTTCCACAGTATTCCACTCCAAGACTCTCAAGGTCAATTTCCTTTGCCTTGTTAGTTCTCTAAAAATGCATTGTTATTTATTATGGTGCTATATAAGTTCAGATTCACATCATTGTTAGATATATACCTGATGCCCATATTAGAAACTTGTGTTTGTTAATCTTTCTGTCTCTTGTTAGTCTAATATACAGAGCCTGGCCAAAGAGCCAATGAGGGTAGAGGGAAAAGTCATTTTTTTTCTCCCCTATAAAAGCAATTGTGGATTTCTGACACATTGACTCATTTTTACCTTCACCGTCAGAAAAAATAAATATTAGGTGCTCTTAAAATCTTGATTAATATTAAGTATCTTTTATATAAGATTACAATGATATTTTAAAATTCTCATATTGACAAGGAAGGAAATTATTTAAAGAATTTTTGCCAGCTAATGAAGGAAATAATTATAAATCCATTTTCTAAAAGTGTTTTTAAATTAAATAATAAACTATTAATTTTTATTAGTAAGTCATTTTTCCCTCTGAGGAACTTAAACATACTGCCCATACATTTAACATGTATGAATGTCAAAGCTTAATTAGAAATCTCAAAGACAGAAATACCAGCTACTACCTAAGGCTGAAAAGAAAGAATAGCAATATTTAAAGACTGTGAATTAAAAAGTAGATAAAGTCAGGACTAGAAAAAACAAGGGAAAACAATTTTTCATTAATTATAAATTCCACTTTTTTCTGATGAATGAATTCAAGCAACTTCAATAAATTCAGGGTCCTCCTTTCTGTGATGCCTCTAAATTGCCTCCTGCAAGTCAGACTGCATTTGTTAGACATCCCCCTTACTGATGTATACTCCTGAAACACAGGCACAGCCATCCTTTCACTTAACATGAATTCATTTATAAAATTCCTGTTTTTTTGCCTGGCCTCTCTTGGGGGCATCTTATTTATTTTCAAACACCAGGATCTGGAATAATTGATCTGTGTGTGTGTGTGTGTGTGTGTGTGTGTGTGTGTGTGGTGTGTGTGTGTGTGTGAAGTCACTTCAATCGTGTCCAACTTCATGCGACTCTATGGTTCCACCAGGTTCCTTTGTCCATGGGATTTCTCAGGCAAGAATACTGAAGTGGGTTGCCATTTCCTTCTACAGGGGATCTTCCTGATCCAGAGATCAAACCTTCATCTCTTAAGTCTCCTACATTGACAGGCAGGTTCTTTACCACTAGCGCCACCTAGGAAGCAATTAATCTAGTATCTTTTAAATAAATATATGTTTAATGAATGAATGCATTAAAGAGATATTACCAGGGAGAAATTTAGGTAAAAACTGACTTTTGTTTTAGTCGTTCTCAATTCTACTTTTAACAAGCATAAATTATGAGATCTTGAATAAGAATAAACATATCTTTTAGTTTCTTATTTGTAGATTACAATAATTGAACTTGTTATAGCACACACACACACACACACAAACACATACTATTGAATGCATATCCAAGTTCATCTTTCTTTATGCTTTTTAGTAAAATCCTAGATTTGAATGGGTAGTCACTCCATTCCTGAGCCCAATTATTTAGTAAGTGGAAACTCTCCTTTGACCCTGGAACTTTATTTTTCTTTGGTCTGTTACAAAGTTTCTCAAATTTAGATCTCCAAGAAAACAGCTTAGAAATTATGGAAGCTCCATAAAGAGAAGAGAAAGAAAGTGTATTTAAGGAAATGATGAGAGGGCATTTGCTAGATCTGGAAAATAAACATCTAGATGCATGATACCCATAGAATTTCAAGCCGATGGAACATAAGAGGTGATCATCAAGACACATTATAGCAACTTATCAAAAATCAATGACAGAGAGAGAATTTTGAAAACAGAAAGAGAAAAGAAACTCATCATATACAGAGGAACCCCCATCAGATAATCAGTAGATTTCCCATCAGAAACCTTGCGGACTGGGAGACAGTGAGATGATTTATTCAAAGAGCTAAAAGGAGGAAAGAAAAAAGAGCCCTGCCAATCAAAACTGGCACAACACAGTGAACCAACTATGCATCAATTTAAAATAATAATTTTTTTAATGGGGGGAAAAAGAACTTGAGAAAATAAGAACAAATCCTATTTGTTATTTTCTCATTTTAATAAACCATAACACAGTACTCATATGTTGAAATGCCATGTATATCTACTGCACATTTTCCATTGCTACTGATAATTTTTTAGACTAAAACTTATCTGAGGCAAACCTGACTTAGTAATGGTCATCTTAACTCCTGTCTTTTTAATCTCCAGTCAGATTTTTATAATAACAAATTATCACCATCCCTGAAAATTTAAGATTATTCTCTCACTTCCTAACACAATTGTAAAATACTCAGTTTCAAAAAAGAAAAAAAAAAATCTACACTTATCCAAGATTTGGACTCTCTTCATACTTTTTAATTCCCTTAATAATCTCTCATCATTCAATTTACACAGCTCTATTCTTCCCTAATTTTCTAATTTTTACAAACAATGTCTTCTGGAGTATATTTCTTTTAGAGAATATAACATGTTAACCAATATTGTCATGATACTGTCTTATTTTCTGCTTTATGAGATGTCCTATCATATCATCAATTAAACTGGACTCAGTGACAACCTTCATTATGAAGTATTCACATAGGGATCTTTATTCTTGGAATCCTGAATAACATTTTCCTTCAACATCATGCATTTGAGCATATAAACTGTCTTAGATTGTATAGCTAAGTATGTGTATCCAATGCTATTAGGGGTCCAAAGCTCAAAGTCTCGGTAAGAGATAGAACCAGGACACAAATTAACTCCCCAAGATCCACGAGGGCAGGGGTATAATTTACACCTCATAGTTCCTCTCAGAATATCCAGTATTCTGCAGAGCACACATTTTATGCTGTTTTTCTTTCTTTAAAATAGTGGGATGTTTTGGACACATGAAATTTAAAGATTATAGGGAGGATAAAGCCTGTCTACTCTGTCTCATTTAAGCTGTAACCACTCACTGCCTGTCTGTTATATCTGATGGCATGAATCATATCTCCTCCTCAAGGACTACAAGCAGGGAGTGTTTCAGTTTGTAACCTAATACGACTGCACTGAAATGTGGTCTTATTAGAGCTAATGTCAATGGACCTGTCAGATTCAACATGAGTTCCTGTCATTGTCTTCAGAGGAATGAGGTATTACTTTGATTGATCCGCAGAGTTGCCAGTTGCTTGACATCATTCAGCTTTTCTTTGGGCTTTGAATGAATTCATGGCTATCAATCAACATGTATACATATATATGGGAAACTCATCTGGGAATTCTCTTGGCATTAATATGCCAAATCTTTGTGATTTAAGCCAAATGCGTTGGATAAGCATACATTATTGGATCCTATAGACAAGGAATATTTGTACTGCAAGTTACATTTCAAAGCCAAAGTAACTAGTTCATGCTTTAGGCAACCAAATATAAAATGGTATTTCTATAACTTAGCTTCCAAAATCGGAGAAGGCAACGGCACCCCACTCCAGTACTCTTGTCTGGCGAATCCCATGGATGAAGGAGCTGCAGTCCATGCAGTCGCTAAGTGTTGGGCACGACTGAGCGATTTCACTTTCACTTTTCACTTTCATGCATTGGAGAAGGAAATGGCAACCCACTCCAGTGTTCTTGCCTGGAGAATCTCAGGGACAGAGGCGCCTAGTGGGCTGTCATCTATGGGGTTGCACAGAGTTGGACACGACTGAAGCGAGTTAGCAGCTTAGCAGCAACTTCCAAAATTGTGATTTTTACTTCCTAAATTAATAAAATATCAAGTATAAAAATGATTGTAAAATTATGAGGTAGTTTACCGAAAACTCAAATTTTAATGTTAGTGATTCTATGGAAAACAATGGCTTAAGGATAGCTTGAAATTTGTCATTCAAATGTATGCATTTTTGTCAATAAATGATGTTTCTAGGAACTTTTTCAAAATATTATTAAGAGATGACACTAAATCCCTGAATGGCTGATGCTATAGTTTGAATATTTTTGGCTCAGATTTACCTCCCCCAATTCATACCTTGAAATCCTAATACCTACAGGGAATATATTAAGAGATGGGCTCTTTTAGAGGATACTAGGTCATGAGGGTTGAGTTCTCATGATTAGAATGATTGCTTTTCTTAAAAAACAACAACAACAGTACAGGTATCCTTCACTCCTTCCACCAAGTGAGGACAGAGTGAGAAACAGCAATATTTAGAAGTGGGTTCCCCCACCCAGATACCCACTCTGCTTGGCACCAGCCTTCATGGTCTATCCAGCCTATGGTATTTCTGTTATGGCAGCCTGTATGGATTAAGACAAATGATTAGGGGTGGTTTGATAATAAGCTTTGAGGATGGAAGTCATGGAAGTTTGAATAATATTCATCCTCACTTATCTTGGGTCTTTTGTGAGTCTACATGTGACTACATGCCTGTGTTAAAAAAAAAAACAAAAACAAAACTACTAGTACCTTTGAGTCTACTCTTTAATCCTACAGTATCTTCATCATTTTCATCATCAAATCCTAACCACGTCCTCATAGAATTTAGCAGCTGACACAACTTTTGTCATAATACAAGTGACATTAACCAGGTCACCCTGCTTGGGGTGGGGCAGGTCATTCTGTAGGCCAGATATATTTTATTGCTGGACTGGGAGGTATTCATTCTGTCTCTTGGAAGGCCTGAGAATCTGACTCTAGCTCTTGGATAAGGTAAATGTAAGTGGATTAATTAACACAACTTAATGTTTTCTGATGTACTATTTAAGAGTCAAAACTCCCCTTGTGAAAACCAAATTCAGTTTATTTGTGAGTGGTTTTCACCTGACAGACAAGAGAGCTATAAAACTCAGTTGTTAGAAATTTTCATCAGAAGTCTTCTGAAACTAAGGTTCATCACACTTATCTTGGCAGTTTGTGTCAAAGCCAAAGTATGTCCTTGAATGAGAAAGAAGACTCTAGGGTGGTTTGGTCCTAAATATCCCTCAGAATTATGATGCTTACCTACACTCTTTTTCTTTTATTCTATCATATTCTTTTTTCATTTAATTTAATTTAAATTAATTTATTTTTCATTCAAGTATAGTTTATTTACAATGTCGTGTTAGTTTCACGTGTACAGCAAAGTGATTCAGTTATATATACATATATATCTATTTTTCCATACTCTTTTCCCTTATAGTTTATTAAAAATATTAAATATAGTTACCTGTGTTATACAGTAGATCCTTGGTGGTCATCTATTTTATCTGTAACAGTGTGCATATGTAAATCCCAAATTCCTAATTCATCCCTCTTCTCCATTCTTTCTGGGCTTCCCAGGTGGTTCATTGGTAAGGAATCTACCTGCCAATGCAGGATATGTGAGTTCAATCCCTGGGTTAGGAAGATCTCCTGGAGGAGGAAATAGCAACCTACTCCAGTATTCTTCCTTGGAAAATTCCCATGGATGGAGGAGCTGGCAGGCTATACAGTTCATAGGGTCACAAAGAGTCAGACACAACTGAGTGACTAACACACACATACGTACGTTGCCATTGATATCTATATTTTTGTTTAGAGAGTAGATGTAGAATTAATCGTGGAATTTATCAGATATCTAAGACTTTAAGGGAAAGTTTCCTGAGTAATAACTCATTTTAAGAAAAAGAGAAACATGCATATAAACTTTTTCAATAACATTAGTTTGATAATCGAGCTTCCCTGCTGGCTCAGGCAATAAAGAGTCTGCCCATAATGCTGGAGACCTGGGTTCAATTAGGTCAGGATGATCTCCTAGAGAAGTTAATGGCTACCCACACCAATATTCTTACCTAGAGAATGCCATGGACAGAGGAGCCTGGCAGTTTAGAGTTTGTGGGGTCACAAAGAGTCAAGACACAACTGAGCGACAAACTCTTTCACTTTCTTTTAGCTTGATAACTAGGCTTGGTGGACTTTTATCAGGCATGGTGGGGGAATTATGGTTTAGGAGTTCTATAAAAACAAACAAAAAAATTGAAAAGATTGGTTCAGAAACTTAAGATCAAAATGTAGGATTGCTTTGAGAACAAAATCATAGAAAAACATCTTGGATTGGCCAAAGTGTTCATTTGGGTTTTTCTATAAGATGTTATGTTATTTTTGGCCAATATAGAAACCAATATGTTTTTCTATAAGCTTGTTCTCAAAGTACTCTTCAATTTCAATCTTAATATTTTGAATGATCTCCTTGGCCAATCCAATAGATAAAGGGAAATGGCATTACCTCTTCTTAAGCACAAGAAGCACAAATGGCTTTTGCTCACTGTTGCTCCAAGGAACTGAATCCAGATAGTAAATCTATTCTGGTTTTCATCAGGGCTAGTTTCATACTTTGAGCTAGTGTTTGCAAAGTCTGTGAGAGTGGTCAGCTAGGGCTCCAAGAACAATAGCACTTAGTGCCACAAGTTTCAACATCATGAAGGACAGAAATTTGGGGAGTAAAATTCAGGCAATAGTGTCCATGGCACATAGATCTGGCTTTGAAATGTGTACAACAGAACTTTTAGCAGGGGGTGATCTGCATATAGTAGAAATGAATTTAAAGGTAGATAATAATTCCAAAGAATAAATGAAGCAAGAAAAAGCAAAATGCTTTCTTTACTGTTCAATGTTACATTTTTATAGATCTAGGCTATTGTATTACAGTAATTACACAAATTAATCTGAAAGGGGAGCATTACTACCCCAAACTGTATATTATTCTTCAGTTCCCATTATATTTCATAATATAGCTATTTATGGTATAATTATTAAAACTTTAAACACATTAAATCATTCAAATATACAAACACAAACATTAAATAATTTCTTTATATTTAAAATGTACAACCCTGGAGAAGGAAATGATAACCCACTCCAATGTTCTTACCTGGAAAACTTCCTGGACAGAGGACCCTGGCCGGATACAGTCCATGTAGTTGCAAGAGTCAGACACGACTGAGCATGCTCACACTCAAAATGTCAAAATATGATTTTAAAGTCCTAGAATTTTGAATAACATTAAATTATTCATTTAATAATTCAAAAACTCATTCATTTTTTCAAGCATCTCTTGTAAGGTTATGAGTGTTTTTGACATGTTAATATTCAATATGATACAGGTTATAGTAAAAGACTAGATATGCGAAAGCAAAAGTGAAAGTCACTCAGTTGTTTCCAACTCTTCGCGACCCCATAGACTAAAACAGTCCAAGGAATTCTCCAGGCCAGAATACTGGAGTGGGTAGACTTTCACTTTCTCCAATGTGTGAAATGATGTATAACTGAAATCTGAAGTATTGCTAGTAATCCAGATGAACGTAAATGTTTTGATTAGTGGTATGACTCCGGTACTATTTGTAATATGATTCTCATCAAAGAGATGATTTCATGGCTTATAATGAGAGTATTCAAATATACTTATTTCCTGACATGGTGACATTCTTGGAATATACCTTTTTTTTTTTTTTTCCTATTTGATGTTTTTTGTTTTTCTTTATAAGCTTCAGTTCCTATCTGTGCCCTGTTCACTTTCATGATGCCAAGTGTTTATCCTGCCTGCATACAGAATCAGTGCCATTGAACTGTCAAAGTATTTAAAACCTATGTTTTAAGCAAGAAATTGCTACTCAAAATCTATAATCAGTTCAGTTCAGTTCAGTTCAGTCGCTTAGTCATGTTTGACTCTTTGCAACCCCATGAATCGCAGCATGCCAGGCCTCCCTATCCATCACCAATTCCCAGAGTACACTGAGACTCACATCCATCAAATCAGTGATGCCATCCAGCCATCTCATCCTCTGTCGTCCCCTTCTCCTCCTGCCCCCAATCCCTCCCAGCATCAGAGTCTTTTCCAATGAGTCAACTCTTCGCATGAGATGGCCAAAAGTTCTGGAGTTTCAGCTTTAGCATCATTCCTTCCGAAGAAATCGCAGGGCTGATCTCCTTCAGAATGGACTGATTGGGTCTCCTTGCAGTCCAAGGGACTCTCAAGAGTCTTCTCCAACATCACAGTTCAAAAGCATCAATTCTTTGGCGCTCAGCCTTCTTCACAGTCCAATTCTCACATCCATACATGACCACAGGAAAAACCATAGCCTTGACTAGATAATGTCTCTGCTTTTGAATATGCTATCTAGGTTGGTCATAACTTTTCTTCCAAGGAGTAAGCATCTTTTAATTTCATGGCTGCAGTCACCATCTGCAGTGATTTTGGAGCCCCAAAAAAAAAAAAAGTCTGACACTATTTCCACTGTTTCCCCATCTATTTCCCATGAAGTGATTGGACCAGATGCCATGATCTTTGTTTTCTGAATGTTGAGTTTTAAGCCAACTTTTTCTCTCTCCTCTTTCACCTTCATCAAGAGGCTTTTTAGTTCCTCTTCACTTTCTGCCATAAGGGTAGTGTCATCTGCATATCTGAGGTTATTAATATTTCTCCCGGAAATCTTGATTCCAGCTTGTGTTTCTTCCAGCCCAGCATTTCTCATGATGTACTCTGCATATAAGTTAAATAAGCAGGGTGACAATATACAGCCTTGACGTACTCCTTTTCCTATTTGGAACCGTTCTGTTGTTCATACCATAAAAGTCACTCAGTAACATATATGGTTGAATAGATTATTAAATTTAAGATCAATATATGTAAACTTTTTTTTCAAAATTATTTGTTTGAGCCTTCATCCATTCATATTAACAGAGGGAACATTGTTCTCTTCTCTTCTCTCTCACCTGTCCTCTCTCTTAGGTCCCCACATTTTAACTATTCAGGAAACCAATATATTTGGCTTCCCTGGTGGCTCAGAAGGCAAAGAATCTGCCTGCAATGTGGGAACACCTGGATTTGATCTGGGTCAGGAAGATCCACTGGAGAAGGGAGTGGCGACCCACTCCACATTTTAATTGTTCATGAATCAGATATATTTACTCAATACCAAAGGATCATTGTTATGGTCAAATGTCAGATAAAAGAAAAATTAAGTATGCTATTAATGTACTTGCAAACCACAATACATTCATTGAATGATATAGCTCTCTTGGAAATGAGGACCAAATGTCTTTGTTTAATTTATGTGAAATATGTAAAGGTTAATATGTTAAAGTTGAAATCATTCTCTTTGCTGTGTACTAGTATGGATGCTGATTACAAGCAATTGTATTTGCATGCTGAGATGGAAAGGCTACTGAGAGAGAAATATTTAGAGACTATCTGAACTGCAAACAAACTTAGTTTTCTTGTAAAATGTGAAAGTTTTTTCCCAAATTCTTACATAGGTCAATGGCCAGCCTAATTCGTCAGAAATCTTCTGAGAAAAATTTTTGAAGTAATTGTTACTCCCCTATATATTTTTCATTCTAATGTTTACATGTAGTAAAATACAAATCTAATGCCTGCTTACTCTAATAGACAATATTATGTGTCTATATAATTTATTTAATAATTTGTTTATTGAGTGTTTGATTATGAAAATTTCAAACACACAGCAAAGATAAATGGCAGAAACCAACACAAGATTGTTACAAAATTATCCTCCAATTAAAAAAAAAAAAAAACTTCACTAAGTTCCCAAACAGATATTGGATTAGAGTCAAAGTGGAAATACTAATTTAAAGAAATGTAATCTAAATATTGGGCTTCCCAGAAAGCACAGTGGTAAAGAACCCACCTGCCAAGCAGATTTGATCCTTGTGTTGGGAAGACCCCATGGAGAAGGAAATGGCATGCCATTCCCATATTCTTGCTTGGAAAATTCATGAACAAAGAAGCCTGGTGTGCTACAGTGCACAGACCCTGATGCTGGGAGTTGCAAAAAGTTGAATATGAATTAGCAATGAAACAACAACAATCTAAGTATGCAAAATAGGATCACTCCAGAGGAAAATTATATGCAAACCACTTAAGGTTTAAGAGATGATGTTTCTGCCATTCTGAAAAATAAGCGTACAAAGTTTTATGAACACATGAAGTTCATCAAAAAATGCATGAACTGTCTTTGGATTCATTTGTTGTTAGTTGAGATCCGGGGAATTGTCAGCTACCTTCCCAGGGCACATGTTACAGAGACAGTCCCTGCACTGGTATAAGCTTGAAATGTGTGAGAGTGGGGTAAGCAGTGTATAGAACTGCCTCACCATCCTGTGAAGGGTTTATTAAAAAAGGTTATCTCTGAAGACATAAGCAGAGATACTTTAAGTAACAATCCATATACTGATATGGGAGACTTTATACTCTTTCACTTCATCTTCAAAGGCAAGATAAAACAAATGTATGAACTAGGGACTACAAATGCAAAGCTGAGGAATCCAAACATTCGGTTGGATAGTGTCTACCAGCTTGGTGAAAAAGAGTAGAATAGGAATAATGGAGAATCTTTGAAATACTAGGCATAAAATGAAGAACTGTTTTCAGTGAGATTCAAAAATATGGGTTTGAACTGACATGGTGGAGCAAGTAGTGTATGTGTTTAGTCGTGTTCAACGCTTTCCAATCTCTTACACTGAGGTCCACCAGTCTCCTCTGTTCATGGAATTTACCAGGCAAGAACACTGAAGTGGGTTGCCATTTCCTCCTCCAAGGGGTCTGCCTGACCCAGGGATTGAACCTGCATCTCTTGCACCTGCTGCATTGGCAGGTGGATTCTTTACTACTGTACCCTCTGGGAAGCCCATTTCTGGAACAAGGAGTGTGCCAATTCAACATCATTTCTGAGCCTTGCAAAAGAAAAATAAAGCCATTTCCAAGGCTCTTGATGAAACGTGCCTTGAGGGAAGTGGCAAATGTCGATTTCCATTAAAGTAAGGAGTCTGTGCTATGTGCTGGTTAAATAAATAGACATTGGAGTCAGATAGAACTGACTAGAATGTTTGGTCCCAACAATTAACAATTAATAATTGCCTCAATCTTTCTAAGTCAGTCAAACCAGTTAATTCTAAAGGAAATCAACCCTGAATATTCACTGGAAGGACTGATGCAGAAGCTGAAGCTCCAATACTTTGGCCACCTGCTGTGAAGAGCTGACTCATTGGAAAAGACCCTGACGCTGGGAAATATTGAAGGCAGGAGGATAATGGGATGATAGAGGATGAGATGTTTGGATGGCATCACCAACTTAATGGACATGAGTTTAAGCAAGCTCTGGAAGATGGTGAAGGACAGGGAAGCATGGATGTTGCGGTCATGGGGCCACAAAGAGTTGGACATGACTGAGCAGCTGAACAACAAAAATCTTTCTAGAAAACAGTTTTAAAATCTATGTATTGAGAATAGTAGTAGTTGCTTATGAAGATACGTGTTTGTTAAATATTCAACTTGTAAAACATTAGTACAGGGATTTGCAAAGAACTAGTACACTCTCCAGGCAAGAGTACTGGGGAGTGGGTTGCCAT
>NW_011494666.1:3330957-3335240 GCF_000754665.1 Bison bison bison
TTCCCCTGGAGCAGGCAATGGCAATCCACTCCAGTATTCTTGCCTGGAGAATCCCATGGAGGGAGGAGCCTGGTAGACTACAGTCCATGGGGTCACAAAGAGTTGGACACGACTGAGCGACTTCACTCACTCACTCAGTACACAATTTGGGAAATGAAAATTAAGATTATTAGAAGAGTA
Organism: Bison bison bison; assembly: GCF_000754665.1. Lineage (NCBI taxonomy): Eukaryota > Metazoa > Chordata > Mammalia > Artiodactyla > Bovidae > Bison > Bison bison. The sequence continues at coordinate 3,331,138 of NW_011494666.1, forward strand.
AATAGAATATGCCCCAGTGTGGACTCTGTAAAAAGTATGAATTCATGAATGAGGAGTTGAATGTTGGGTTAAGGCAGAGGGAGTTAGAGCATTATGAAGCCAAAAAGTTTAACAGTGAAGAGAAGAGCAGAATCAGGAGGGTTATAGCATCATGGTTGCCAAGATAATGGGACTATGTTCTATTCTGTCTGTTTTTTTGTCATTATTTTTTCCCAAATGAATTCATATCTGAGGTTTTTTGACTTTTGAGTTTGGGAGAATCCTAATCTAGAAGCCAGGCTAGTCACTGAATGTATCATTTTCTAGGACACATAAATACAATGAAATATGCAGATTTTGAAGGATGGTGAAAGTTAGTTGAACTAGAAGTGGTTTGCTTGGTATGAAAAGGTATTCCTTTCCAGAGGAGCAAGGGCAGGCCACAATTTTCTAGCAAGTCAGTGAAAGTATGAGCAGAGATATGTGCATAATGGAAAAAGTCAATGTAAAAGTCATCTATTTGCACACTTCCATTTTCTCTATCAATTTGTTTTGCTTCAACTAGCTTGTCCATTGCTTCCACATTCTAGGGGATTTCCTGGTGAGTCAGATGGTAAAGCATTTTCCTCCAATGCAGGAGACCTGGACTGGATCGCTGGGTCAGGAAGATCCCCTGGGGAAGAAAATGGCTATACACTCCAGTATTCTTGCTTGGAAAATTCCAAGGATAGGGGAGCCTGGTGGGCTATAATTCTTATGATCCCAAAGAGTTGAATAGGACTGAACCACCAAAACTGTCACTTTCCACAATCTAATCCACAAATCAAGCAAGCAAAGTAAATGATTCTCATGGTTTGGATTGTTTAATGCTCTCAGTACAGCTGGAGCATCCAAACAGTTGCTTTTTCTTGGCTGGATCATTAAAGGCTCTCTAATCATTACATGTTAAGACAATAAAATCCTTAGAAAGCAGCTTTTTAAAAAAAAATTTTTAAACCATACTGTGGTTTCTGATTCCTGACTCCTCCCTCATGAATTCATAAATTTTACTTGGTCCACATTGGGGTGTATTCTATTTACTCTTTTGATAATCTTAATTTTTATTTCTCAAATTGTGTACTAGTTCTTTGCAAATCCTTGTACTAATGCTTTACAAGTTGAATATTTAACAAACACATATCTTCTTTCTGATAGACAATTTCATCAGCATTCACTTTAATGTTGTCGGCATTACTAGAATCTAGACACCAGTGATGTTCATATACAGGTTATTCTGTATAAGGAGCTTCTGTATTATTGCATTTTTATAAAAATTTTGTCAGAATTTAACAGCACTTAATGTGGTGTCCTTATTGGAGAAGGAAATGGCAATCCACTCTAGTGTTCTTGCCTGGAGAATCCCAGGGATGGGGGAGCCTGGTGGGCTGCCGTCTATGGGGTCGCACAGAGTCAGACACAACTGAAGCAACTTAGCAGCAGCAGCAATGTGGTGTCCTTAGGAATGATGTTGACCTGGGAAACAATGGCTGTCTTGGTGACCCTGAATGGATGTGCCATATTATCAGTCACCCAGTACTCCATTGTGGGAGGAAAGTTTAACTTGAGATGGATGTATTATTTTAACTGTAGTTTAGAGAGAGACACTATAGATCCCTGGTTATTTCTTTTATATAAAAATCAGCATAAAAACATTCACTGATACATGTGAAGTGTCCCATTTAACTATCACTGTAATAGGAAATCTTACAAAAATACAGGTTGAATGAAGATATACTTAATATTCTATTAGACATATAATACTAATGGTACTGGTATCCACACACTTGTATATAATAACCTGTATACTATAGGCTTTAAAATATGTATGACTATATCTATTTCTCTTACTATGTCTATCTACCATTTACCTAATACTCAAATTTGAATCTATGTGCCATGTATTTGTCAGACATTTAATATAAAACCGAACCATGGTGCAGATTTGGCTATGCACATCTATTAATACTTTATTTTCATTTTTCCAACAATTTTGCATAATTTCATCATTGACAAGTCCTCCCCAGCTGGTGCTAGTGCTAAAGAACCCAGTGCAGGAGACAGGCAAGAGAGACATGGTTTCAGTCCCTGGGTTGGGAAGATCCCCTGGAGGAGGGTGTGGCAAGCCACTCCAGCATTCTTGCCTGGACAATCCCATGGATAGAGGAACCAGGCAGTTTGCAGTCCATGGGCTTGCAAAGAATCGGACATAACTGAAGTGGCTTAGCCTGCACACACTCCCTCATTGACAGCTAAGTTCCAACCATGTTGACCTTCTTTCATAGCATCTGAAGCAAAGGAGGTCATCAACAACCACTTGATGATTAATGAACATCATTGTGCTACACCCTAACACTGTTATTATTCTTGCATATTTTGAATATTGAAGTGAAGTGAAGTCGCTCAGTCATGTCCGACTCTTTGCGACCCCATCAACTGTACTACCAGGATTCTCAGTCTATGGGATTTTCCAGGCAAGAGTACTGGAGTGGGGTGCCATTTCCTTCTCCAGGGATTGAGCCCCAGTCTCCCACATTGTAGGCAGACGCTTTACCATCTGAGCCACCAGGGAAGCCTGGTGTTTTGAATATTAACAGCAATCAAATCTAAATTGCTAAATATTCCCTAGGTAAAATGTTTTAAACTATTTTTAATTAACTTTGAATTCAGAGACTAAATAGCCACAGAAACAAATAGACAAGAGCTAAAGAAGAATGCAATTTGTTCCAGCATTAAACAAGAAATATTAAAAGAAAAACTGAGCATGCTGTTATTCTAATTGAATGTCTTTTCTCAGATGGAGGTTGACATGATTTTTTGCTACTCCAGGACAAAAAGATGATAATAAATCTGCATTATGAAAGTTAGCTAATCAAAATCAGAAATTACATTTAGAAGTATGAGGTGATCTAAAGAATATTCATACTTCATTTTGATGTTCCTAGTTTTGCATTAGTTCAAACAATGACATTTTAGTGTCAATATTTTTATATTAAAGTATGTTGTGATATATATCATGCTTTCTTATTCTTTTAAGTTGCAGTAAAATCCAGGGTCTAAATCTACATATTATTGAGACATGGGACTTCAGTTCAGTTCAGTTCAGTCGCTCAGTCGTGTCTGACTCTTTGCCGACCCTATGGACTGCAGCACACCAGGCCTCACTGTCCTTCACCAACTCCTAAAGTCTACTCAAACTCATGTCTATTGAGTCGGTGATACCATCCAACCATCTCATCCTTTGTCATCCCCTTCTCCTCCTACCCTCAGTATTTCCCAGCATCAGGGTCTTTTCCAATGAGTCAGCTCTTTGCATCAGGTGGCCAAAGTATTGGAGTTTCAGCTTCAACATCAGCCCTTCCAATGAACACCCAAGACTGACCTCCTTTAGGATGGACTGGTTGGATCTCCTTGCAGTTCAAGGGACTCTCAAGAGTCTTCTCCAACACCAAAGTGCAAAAGCATAAGTTCTTCAGTGCTTATCTTTCTTTATAGTCCAACTCTCACATCCATACCTGACTACTGGAAAAACCATAGCCTTGACTAGATGGACCTTTGTTGACAAAGTAATGTCTCTGCTTTTTAATATGCTGTCTAGATTGGTCATAACTTTCTTTCCAAAGAGTAAGGGTCTTTCAATTTCATGGCTGCAGTGATTTTGGAGACATGGGTCTTATTGTCCCATTATTTGAATTTGCCTCTTTGCATCAGCACTTTGGAAAAGTTACTTATTGTATTTAGCCCTCCCTTTCTTTATTTTTCTTTCTTTAAATATAAAGATACCTGTAGATACCTCATGACTCTTTATGAGTATCAGTGAGATAATCCATGTAAAGTATATAAAAGAGTGCCTGAGGTACAGATATCATTCTAAAAATGTCAGTTGTTGTTACCATTAGTAAGATGCTATTATTAATAACAGTAACCTATAGAATTGATACTTTTGAACTGTGGTGTTGGATAAGACTCTTGAGAGTCCCTTGGACTGCAAGGAGATCCAACCAGTCCATTCTGAAGGAGATCAGCCCTGGGATTTCTTTGGAAGGAATGATGCTGAAGCTGAAACTCCAGTACTTTGGCCCCCTCAT
>NW_011494666.1:3335340-3342457 GCF_000754665.1 Bison bison bison
GATTTCTTTGGAAGGAATGATGCTGAAGCTGAAACTCCAGTACTTTGGCCACCTCATGCGAGGAGTTGACTCATTGGAAAAGACTCTGCTGCTGGGAGGGATTGGGGGCAGGAGGAGAAGGGGACGACAGAGGATGAGATGGCTGGATGGCATCACTGACTCCATGGATGTGAGTCTGAGTGAACTCCGGGAGTTGGTGATGGACAGGGAGGCCTGGCGTGCTGCGACTCATGGGGTTGCAGAATCGGACACGACTGAGTGACTGATCTGATCTGATCTGATATCAGAGTTTTAATATTTCACTACTAAGTTTTTGTGACAATACTTTTACCTATTTACCTGCTCTCACATTTTCTAAGGTAAAGACTTCTGAACCAACAGTTTAAGAATTAATTAACAGGATAAACTCCAACAACACAAGAGATGACTCTACACATGGACATCACCAGTTGGTCAATACAGAAATCAGATTGATTATCTTCTTTGCAACCAAATGTGAAGAAGTTCTTGTTCAGCAAAAAGAAGACCTGGACCTGACTGTGGCTCAGAACATCAGCTCCTTATTGCAAAATTCTGGCTCAAATTGAAGAAAGTAGGGAAAATCACTAGGTCATTCAGGTATGACCTAAATCAAATTCCTTATGATTACACAGTAGAGATGATGAATAGTTTCAAGGGACTAGATCTGGCAGACAGAGTATCTGAAGAACTGTGGACAGAAGTTTGTAACATTGCACACGAGGTGGTGACCAAAACCATCCTCAAGAAAAAGAAATGCAAGAAGGCAAAGTAGTTGTCTGAAGAGGGATTAAAATTACTGAGAAAAGAAGAGAAACTATAGGCAAAGGAGAAAAGGAAAGATCTACCCATGTGAATGCAGAATACCAAAAAATAGCAAGGAGAGATAGGAAAGCTTTCCAAAGTAAGCAATGCAAAGAAATAGAGGAAAACAATAGAATGAGAAAGACTAGAGGTCTCTTTGAGAAAATTAGAGATACAAATGGAATATTTCTTGCAAAGATTGGCACAATAAAGGACAGAAACAATATGGGCCTAAAGAAAGCAGAAGATATCAAGAATAGGTGGCAAATATACATGGAAGAACTGTACAAAAAAGATCTTAATTACCCTGATAACCATGATGGTATGATCAGTCATCTAGTCCCAGACATCCTGGAATATGAAGTCAAGTGGGCCTTAGGAAACATCCCTATAAACAAAGTTAGTGGAGGTGATAGATTCCAGCTGAGCTATTTCAAGCCCTAAAAGATGATGTTATTAAAGTGCTTCACTCGATATACCAGCAAATTTGGGAAACTCAATAGTGGCCACAGAACTGAAAAAAATCAGTTTCCATTCCTATCCCAAAGAAGGGCATTTCAAAGCATGCTCAAACTATTGCACATTTGCAATCACTTCACATGTTAGCAAGATAATGCTCAAAATCCTTCAAGCTAGGTTTCAACAGTAGGTCAACTAAGAACTTCTTGATGTAAAACTGGAATAGAAAAGGCAGAAACCAAAGATCAAATTGCCAACATCTGTTGTCTCATTGAAAAAGCAAGAGAATTTCAGAAAAGCATCTATTTCTGCTTCATTGACTATACTAATGGCTTTGACTGTGTGGATCACAAAAAGCTTTGGAAAATAAAAGAGATAAGAATACCAGACCACCTTACCTGACACCTGAGAAACTTGTATATAGGTCAAGAAACAATAGTTAGAACCACATGTGGAACCATGGACTGCTTCTGAATTGGGAAAGAAGCACAACAATGCTGTATATTTTCACCCTAGTTAAATAACTTATATGCCTATTTAACTTATATGCAGAGTATATCATGTGAAATGCCTGACTGGATGAAGCACAAGCTGGAATCAAGATTGCCAGAAATATTGCCAATATTTTTCAAGATTGTTGAGAAAACAACCTCAGATATCCAGATGATATCACCCTTATGGCAGAAATTGAAGAGGAACTAAAGAGCCTCTTGATCAAGTTGAAAGAGGAGAGTGGAAGTGCTGGCTTAAAACTCAACATTCAGAAAAAATGAAGATCATGGCATCCAGTCCCATCACTTCATGGCAAATAGTTGGGGAAACAATGGAAGTGTTGACAGACTTTATTTTCTTGGGCTTCAGAATCACTGCAGATGGTGACTACAGCCATGAAATTAAAATATTTGCTCCTTGGAAGAAAACCTATGACCAACCTAGACAGAATATTAAAAAGCAGAGACATTACTTGGACGACAAAGGTCCATTTAGTCAAAGCTATGGTTTTTCCTGTAGTCATGTATGGATGACTCTGTATGGATGAGAGCTGGACTATAAAGAAAGCTGAGCACAGAAAAATTGATCCTTTTGAACTGTAGTGTCAGAGGAGATTCTTGAGAGTCTATTGGACTGCCAGAAAATCAGACCAGTCAATCCTAAATGAAATCAACGTTGAATATTCATTGAAAGGACTGGAGCTTAAACTGAAGCTCCAATACTTTGGCCACCTAATGCTAAGAGCCAACTCATTAGAAAAGCCTCTGATGGTGGAAAAGATTGTAGGCAGGAGGAGAAGGAGACAACTGGATGAAATTTTTGAAAGGTATCACCAACTCAATGGGCATGAGTTTGAGCAAAATCTGGGAGATGTTGAAGGACAGGGAAGCCTGGAGTCCATGGTTTCACAAACAGTTGGATATAACTGAGTGACTGTTCAACAACAACAAATTTCCTTAAAGACCCTCTAGGCAAATACAGTCACATTGGAGTTTAGGACTTCTGCATGTCAATTTGGGAGAGGATAATTCCATCCATAACAGTTAAAAACTTAAGAATCGAAGTACAATACCTTTTTCTGTGCCCTATGACTGAACATCTGAACAACAATAATAACAAACTGGATAAAGTTTAATCATGAATAGTACTTGAATTTGGAGAGTGGGTGGCATGTTAAAACATTGATTAGAACCCAATGGGCCTGCAATATAAAGAGTGGTAGAAGAATAGCTCTGCACCTGCTAAAGTCTTTGGGAGCTATGGCAGGAATGTTGCTACTTACTAATAGCACATGAGGTCTGGAAAGCCAATAAAGCAATTTGAATCTGGAGTGAATCATAATCAGCTCAAAAATTTGTATTTTGTGCAAATGTGATTTGAGTCTTAGATTTTGTATATCACCATATATATACTGCAGCCATGAAATTAAAAGATGCCTACTCCTTGGAAGAAAAGTTCTGACCAACCTAGATAGCATATTCAAAAGCAGAGACATTACTTTGCCAACAAAGGTCCATCTAGTCAAGGCTATGGGTTTTCCAGTGGTCATGTATGGAATGTGAGAGTTGGACTGTGAAGAAGGCTGAGCACTGAAAAATTGATGCTTTTGAAGTGTGGTGTTGGAGAAGACTCTTGAGAGTCCCTTGGACTGCAAGGAGATCCAACCAGTACATTCTGAAGGAGATCAGCCCTGGGATTTCTTCGGAAGGAATGATGCTAAATTGAAACTCCAGTACTTTGGCCACTTCATGCGAAGAGTTGACTCATTGGAAAAGACTCTGATGCTGGGAGGGATTGGGGGCAGGAGGAGAAGGGGATGACAGAGGATGAGATGGCTGGATGGCATCACTGACTCGATGGACGTGAGTCTGAGTGAACTCCGGGAGTTGGTAATGGACAGGGAGGCCTGGCATACTGCAATTCATGGGGTTGCAAAGAGTCAGACATGACTGAGTGACTGAACTGAACTGAACTGACTATATATGTATGAACCAATGAATTATTATAAATCATATTCTAAGAAAAAAGAAAAGTAATAAGTGTACCTCATTGAACAAATTAAAAATAAACTAAAAGATATTAATTCTCATTTTAGAAAAAGACAATAACATTTAAATAAGATGTGGAAACAACATGATGGTGGGAATCAGAAGGACAATAAAAATCAAAATAAAAAAGTTATCAAATCCTTATGGATAAAGATTTCTTATAATTAAAATAGTTTTTCATTATTATCACAGCAAGGGCTAATCAAGGAAGAAATTAGAGTTCTCTGGCATGAAATGAGAAATAAGATAGCAAGGACAATAAAACTGCTGAAGTATTAAATGAATATTTTCCAATATATTTATAAAGAACAGAATTAATGGTTCAAGAACTGAAAATTCCTAATTAATATATCTTTTGCTAACTCTCAAAGGGTCAGCATTTTAAATAGACTTTCCAATTTGCCATCAGTAACATTGATGATACTAAAAATTAAAATTCCTATGATTCTTACTGAATCTCTTGGGCTTTATATTTTATTTTAAAATTTAAAATATAATGACAGATTAATCAAAAGCTCTTTTAAATCCTAAAGCAAGTAATGTTAACACTAGCAAAGTAATTGAAATAATTACTTTGTGATTTTAATACATAAAGAAGGCTAAAAGCTTTTTGCATTTTTCCAGGTCATTTAATATCTTTTTCAATAGCATGCACTACATCTGTACTGTTATTGTTTGGTTGTTGAGTTGTGTCCAACTCTTTGCAACCCTGTGGACTGTAGCCCACCAGGCTCCTCCATACATGGTATTTCCCAAACAAGAATACTGGAATAGATTGCCATTTCATTCTTCAGGGGAACCTCCCTACCCAGGGATCAAACCCAAATCTCCTGTGGATTCTTTACCACTGAGCAACCAGGGAAGTTCATCTGCACTGTAGAGAAGTGGTGGTTATGGAAAAATATATAAAGCAATAAGCATAAGTATACTTATTCCTGAGCTCACTGTTTAGAGATATCCATTAATAACATAAAAAGTAGACACACACATGTCATAGAAAAGGAAGGAAGCCTTTGAGGAAAGTGATAACTTTTGCTTGGGGGGACAGCAACAACTACAACCATAACTCAAGGATGTTCAGGGAAGAGTTGAAGTTACAGAGCCACTTTGTTTTAAAATTTGAAAGTTTCTAGAGAGGAATTTGGAAATATTAGACAAAAGCAGCTAGGTGGAAAAGTAGCAGATTGAGATTAAAAGCATAGAAAAGATATAAGTAATTTCTATAAGTTTCTTCTAGAATTAAGTGAGCAAAGAAATTAAAATTCTTGATAGGTGTTGATTTCTGAAATTACTGAGATAAATCACTGGCTGAAGTGTGGCTTGTGTAAGAGCATTTAGGGACTGCTTTGGATCAGTAGTTATGGACATTTATGCACCTATGTGGTATTAGCAATTACATAAATGATAATAAGAATATATGCAGGATGTTGGAGGTAGAACACTCTGGATTAGTCAACTAAGGTTGTCTGTAATAAGCAACCTCAAAATTTGTTGTTGTTTTTTAGTTGTTGTGTTTGACTCTTTGTGACCATAAGGACAATAGCCAAACAGGCTACTCTGTACTTAGGATTTCCAAGGCAAGAAAACTTGAGTGGCTTTCTATTGCCTTCTCCGGGCAACCTTCCTGATGCAGATATAGACCTGTGTCTCCTATGTTGCAGGCGAACTCTTTAACACCGAGTCACTGGGGGAGACAAATTCAAAACTTACTCATATTCAAAACTAAGAATTTACTTTTCAAATACAGAGAGTCAGTTCAGTACAGTTCAATTACTCAGTCGTGTCTGACATTGTGTTGCTCCATGGACTGCAGCATGCCAGGCTTCCCTGTCAATAACCAACTCCTGGAGCTTACTCAAATTCATGTCCATCCACTCAGTGATGCCATGCAACCATCTCATCTTCTGTTGTACCCTTCTCCTCAACTGGAATTCCATCACCTCCACTAGCTTTGTCTGTAGTGATGCTTCCTAAGGCCCACTTACTTCACATTCCTTGATGTCTGGCTCTGGGTGAGTGATCACACCATCATGATTTTCTGGGTCGTGAAGATCTTTTTTGTACAGTTCTTCCATGTATTCTTGCCACCTCTTAATACCTTCTGCTTCTGTTAGGTCCACACTATTTCTGTCCTTTATTGTTCCCATCTTTGCATGAAATGTTCCTTGGTATCTCTAAATTTCTTGAAGAGAAATCTAGTCTTTCCCATTCTATTGTGTTCCTCTGTTTCCTTGCATTGATCATTGAGGATGGCTTTCTTTTTTCTTTTTTTCTAATTTTATTTTATTTTTAAACTTTACATAATTGTATTAGTTTTGCCAAATATCAAAATGAATCCGCCACAGGTATACATGTGTTCCCCATCCCGAACCCTCCTCCCTCCTCCCTCCCCATACCTTCCCTCTGGGCCATCCCAGTGCACCAGCCCCAAGCATCCAGCATTGTGCATCGAACCTGGACTGGCAACTCGTTTCCTACATGATATTTTACATGTTTCAATGCCACTCTCCCAAATCTTCCCACCCTCTCCCTCTCCCACAGAGTCCTTAAGACTGTTCTATACATCAGTGTCTCTGAGGATGGCTTTCTTATCTCTCCTTGCTATTCTTTGGAACTCTGCATTCAAATGGGTATATCTTTCCTTTTCTCCTTTGCTTTTTGCTTCTCTTCTTTTTCTCAGCTATTTGTAAGGCCTCCTCAGACAACCATCTTGCCTTTTTGCATTTCTTTTTCTTGGAGATGGTCTTGATCACTGCTTTCTATACAATGTCATGAACCTCTGTCTATAGTTCTTCAGGCATTCTGTCTATCAGATTGAATCCCTTGAATCTATTTGTCACTTCCACTGTATAATCATAAGATATTTCATTTAGGTCATACCTGAATGGTCTAGTGGTTTTCCCTACTTTCTTCAACTTAAGACTGTATTTGGCAATAAGGAGTTCATGATCTGAGCCATAGTCAGCTCCCAGTCTTGTTTTTACTGACTGTATAGAGCTTCTCCATCTTGGGCTACACAGAATATAATCAATCTGATTTAAGTAATGACCATCTGGTGATGTCCATGTGTAGTCTTCTCTTGTGTTGCTGTTAGAGGGTGTTTGCTATGAGCAATGCGTTCTCTTGGCAAAACTCTATTAGCCTTTCCCCTGCTTCATTCTGTACTCCTAGGCCAAATTTGCCTGTTATTCCAAGTGTTTCTTGACTTCCTACTTTTGCATTCCAGTCCCCTATAATGAAAAGGACATCTTTTTTGGGTGTTAGTTCTAGAAGGTCTTGTTGGTCTTCATAAAAGT
>NW_011494666.1:3342557-3350790 GCF_000754665.1 Bison bison bison
ATCCAAGTACTGCATTTTGGACTCTTTTGTTGACTACGATGGCTACTCCATTTCTTCTAAGGGATTCTTGCCCACAGTAGTAGATACAATGTTCAAATCAGTTAAATTCACCCATCCAGGTCCATTTTAGTTCACTGATTTCAAAAATATCAAAGTTCACTCTTGCCATCTTGTTTGACCACTTCTAATTTACTTGGATTCATGGATCTAGCATTCCAGGTTCCTATGCAATACTGTTATTTGCAACATTGGACTTTACTTCCATCACCTGTCACATCCACAACTGGGTGTTGTTTTTCTTTGGCCCCATCTCTTCATTCTTTCTGGAGCTGTTTCTCCATTCTTCTCCAGGAGCATATTGGGCACCTACCAACCTGGGGAGTTCATCTTTCAGTGTCCTATCTTTTTGCCTTTTCATACTGTTCATGGGGTTCTCAAGGCAAGAATACTGAAGTGGTTTGCTGTTCCCTTCTCCAGTGGACCAAGTTTTGTCAGAACTTTCCTCCATGACCTGTCTGTCTTGGGTGGCCCTACATGGCATGGCTCATAGTTTCATTGAGTTAGACAAGGCTATGGTTTATTTATCAGTTTGATTAGTTTTCTGTGACTGTGGTTTTCATTCTGTCTGCCTTCTGATGGATAGGATAAGAGGCTTAGGGAAGCTTCCTGAAGGGAGAGATTGACTGAGGAGGAAACTGGGTCCTGTTCTGATGGGCAGGGCTGTGGTCCCTTCCTGTTTTGACCTAAGGCCAAACTATGGTAGAGGTAATGAAGATAATGGTGACCTTCTTCAAATGGTCCTGTGCACACACTCTCATAGTCAGGGCCCCCAACTGTGCAGCAGGCCACTGTTGCCCATGCCTCCGCTGGAGATTCATGAGGACACTCATGGGTAAGACTGGATCAGTCTCTTGTGAGGTCACTGCTCTTTCCTCCTGTGTCCTGGTGTGCACAAGATTTTGTTTGTGTCCTCCAAGAATTTGTCCTGGTGGCTCTATTGTGGGGTTAATGGCAATATTCTCCAAGAGGACTTAGGCCATACCTAGGTCTGCTTCACCCAGAGCCAGTACCCATATGGCAGGCCACTGCTGACCCGTACCTCCATAGGAGACACTCAAACATTCAAAGGCATGTCTGGCTCAGTCTCTGTGGGGTCTCCTGGTGCACTCAAGGTTTTGTTTGAGCCCTCTGAGCATCTCTGGTGGGTATGGGATTTGATTCTAAATGCAATTTCACCCCTCCAACCATCTTGCTGGGATTTCTCCTTTGCTCTTGGAGGTGGGGTATCTTTTTTTGTGGGATCCAACATTCTGCTGTCAATGATTGCTCAGCAGTGAATGGCAATTTTGGAGTGATAGCAGGATAAGATTAGTGCATGTCCTTCTACTCCGTCGGCCCTGGATTTCTTTGGAAGGAATGATGCTAAAGCTGAAACTCCAGTACTTTGGCCACCTCATGCGAAGAGTTCACTCATTGGAAAAGACTCTGATGCAGGGAGGGATTGGGGGCAGGAGGAGAAGGGGACGACAGAGGATGAGATGGCTGGATGGCATCACTGACTCGATGGACGTGAGTCTGGGTGAACTCCGGGAGTTGGTGATGGACAGGGAGGCCTGGCGTGCTGCGGTTCATGGGGTCGCAAAAAGTCGGACACGACTGAGCGGCTGATCTGATCTGATTCTACTCTTCATCTTGGTGCTGCAGAGATCTCCAGTTCAATTGGTTGGGGCTGGACCCATTTTGGTGGATATTCTTGAGCTGAGCTTGGATCAAAACTGAGTACAATTTTTCTACTTTACATTCAATTATTCTGGATCCAGACTCCAAACAGAAGACACCTGAAACCTGGCCTTGGCATATGCTGGTATTCATTAACCAAAGCAAGCTGAAGGTTAAGCCTAACCACCTGATGTGAAGAGTCAGCTCACTGCAAAAGATCTCAATGTTGGGAAAAATTGAAGGCAAAAGGAGAAAGAGGTGGCAGAGGATGAGATGGTTAGATAGTATCACTGACTCAGTGGACCTGAATCTGAGCAAACTCAGGGAGATAGTGGAGAACAAAAGAGTGCTGCAGTCCATGAGGTCACAAATAGTCATGACAACTTTGAGACTGAAAAGCAACAAGAACAGCACAATCTGCCCAGAGTGAGAAGAGACATTGAATAATAATTTACTGAACAGTTCCTCAAACTATCACACACTTCCTCAGACTTTCCTCCCACTGCTTTCTATGTAATTTTGATAGCCTTTCATCTTTTAGAGAGGCACTGGTGAGCATGAAGAAGTCCCAACATTAGCACAGAATGTCTATTTGGCCTGGGACATTTCCTTCATATTTCTTTTGCTTGAGACAAAGGTGAATCTATATTTTTAAGCCTTAGACTTAGTCTTTGTTCCATAAAAACATCTGTTTCTGCTTTATTGACTATGCCAAAGCCTTTGACTGTGTGGATCAAAACAAACTGTGGAAAATTCTTAAAGAGATGAGAATACCAGACTACCTGACCTGCCTACTCTGAAATCTGTATGCAGGTCAAGAAGAAACAATTAGAACTGGACATGGGACAACAGACTAGTTCCAAATGAGTAAAGGAGTACATCAAGGCTATATACTGTCATCCTGCTTATTTAACTTATATGCAGAGTACATCATGAGAAATACTGGGTTGAATGAAGCACAAACTGGAATTAACATTGCCAGGAGAAATATCAATAACCTCAGATATGCAGATGACACCACCCTTGTGATAGAAAATGAAGAAGAACTAAAGAGCGTCTTGATGAAAGTAAAAGGGGAGAGTTAAAAAGTTGGCTTAAAACTCAACATTCAGCAAACTAAGATCATGGCATCTAGGCCCATCACTTCATGGCAAATAGATGGGGAAACAGTGGAAACAGTGGCTGGCTTTATTTTTCTGGGATCCCAAGTCACTGCAGATGGTGATTGCAGCTATGAAATTAAAAGACCCTTCCTCCTTGGAAGAAAAGTTATTACCAACCTGGACAGCATATTAAAAAGCAGATACATTACTTTGTCAAAAAAGGTCCGTCTAGTCAAAGCTATGGTTTTTACAGTGGTCATGTACAGATGTGAGAATTGTACTATAAAGAAAGCTGAGTGCAGAAGAATTGATTATTTTGAACTGTAGTGTTGGAGAAGGCTATGAGAATCCCTTAGACTGCAAGGAGATCCAACCAGTCCATCCTAAAGGAAATCAGTCCTGAATATTCATTGGAAGAACTGATACTGAAGCTGAAACTCCAATACTTTGGCTACCAGATAAGAAGAACTGACTCATTGGAAAAGAACCTGATGCTGGGAAAGACTGAGGGCAGGAGGAGAAGGGGGTTACAGAGGATGAGATGGGTGGATGGCATCATTGATTAAATAGACATGTTTGTGCAAACTATTGGAGATAGTGAAGGACAGGGAAGCCTGGCATGCTCCAGTCTTGGGGTCCCATAAAGACTGAACTGACTGACTCAACAACAACAACAACAACAACAACAACAACAAAGCATTGATTATGGAATGGGTCTCTATTTCCATCTGTGTATGGAACAATGCAGCAGAATTTATTGGCAACAAAGTTATCAGTAACAAGGCAGTGACAGGACAGAACAGACCCAAGAATCCTGGTGGTTTTAGTCACACAATCCTGTCAGACTCTTTGCAGCCCCATGGACTGTAGCCCACCTGACACCCCTGTCCTTGGGATTTTCCAGTCAAGAATACTGGAGTAGATTGCCATTTCCTTTTCCAGGGGAATCTTCCCAACCCGTGGATCGATCCCAGGTCTCCTTCATTGCAAGTGGACTCTTAACCAGCTGGGCCACTAACCCATCCTCAAAGACAGCCCCCTCAACCTCAGTTATGATGAAGTGTTAGCATGGCATTCTATACAGGTGTAGGGAAGATAGCAGTTTGAAAAGTTAAAGACTATGAGACCTCCTCTGCGGTCACGGAGCAATCAGAAAACATTGATGTATTGTAGTTTGAAAGGTGAAAATTAATGACTTGTTACTTTCTAGTATCAATGCTACACACAAGAATATTAGTATCCTTATTGGCATCTTGGGGAGTTCTAAAATGTCTTCTCTTGTTATGTAGAAATTTTGGAGATTAGCCACTAGGTTTTAGATGTAGTACCTCTGAAAATAGAGATTAAGAGAGAAAATATACACAGTAAGAAAATTTACTCATTTGGAAATTAGCAAAGAGGGGAAGGGAAGTGAGGTTTTACAAAAAATCATAAACACTGTGATTTTTAATTTCCTTAGCCAAATTGTAGGTGGATATTATTTAAAAAGATACACAAAACCTGAAAGATCTATTCTAAAAGAAAAACATTATATGGTAGACATAGACAAACATAAGTTCTGTGTTGCCTGCTGATTTAGGTAGGTTTCAGTTCATTTGACCCTTGCAAGGAGTACAAGGAGAAGATATTGTCTTCACAGGTGTATTAGAGAGTACTGCTAACTATAGCTAAAAGCTTGTCTTACTGCAAACATAAAAAAAAAAGAATTGATGGCATCTAAAACACATAACTTCAAGCAAAATTCACAAGCTGGAACACATAAAGAACATGATGCTCTGTTTACATACAAAGTCTTTTCCCACCTGGAGCAAAGACATGAAACTAGGGATTAAAAGGTCAGTGCTTAGAAATAGTCTATATAGAATACTTGGATTTATTGCTATCTTCTTGTAGTAACTATGTTTTAATGTGAAAATTTATCACATATGAGAATGGCAGTGTGTGCTTAAAGAAATAAATACGTGAATAGTATATTTAGGTATGCATAGAAAAGGTGGACAAAATATTTTTTTAAATGACTAACTTGAATACACTATCAACTTGATACAAAGTTTGACTACAAGTCAAGGTTAGATTAGGTTAGAGGTTTTTTTGTTTGTTTGTCTTTCTTTTTGTTTAATATATCTCACAAGCTATAGTAAACCATTTAGTGTCTGGGCTTTCTCAAATGCATTGATGCAGGTGAGAATTGTCTGAAGGACCAGATAAAACTCATGGCATTGACTTTTTTCTTTCCCCTTTTCTGTCATCCCTTCCTCACTCTATTAATAATTCAACTCCAAATCTGCTGGATAATGGAAAACAAGGTAGGGGTAAATGCCAGTTGTATTTTGTGTGAAGGCATCATTTGAATGATTATGAGACTATATATGTTAAATCAAAATTTAAGGACATTCTTCCAAATATCTGTGTAAAATAGATTAAAAACATACAGTGCCTGTGCTGTGTGCTTAGTAGCTCAGTCTTCTCCATCTCTCTGTGACCCCCATAGACGGTATCCCATCAGGCTCCTCTGTCCATGGGGATTCTCCATGCAGGAATACTAGGGTGGGCCGCCGTGTCCTCTTACAGCAGATCTTCCCAACTCGCGGATCAAATCCAGGTCTCCCGCATTGCAGGGGGTTTCTTTACCACCTGAGCCACCATGGAAGCCCAAGAATACAGGAGTAGGTAACCTATCCTTCTCCAGGAGAACTTACCAACCCAGCAATTGAACATGGGTCTCTTGCATTGCAGGCAGATTCTTTACCAGCTGAGCTACCAGTGAAGCCCTTTTAGTGCCTCCTTTAGGTAAATGTTGATCAGTTAACAGGTGTATTGATGTGTATAAGCAAAAAGAAAAATACACTCAGTTGAAAATATAATAAAGGGTAATTTGATTTCATAGGGAATTTTAAGAAAAATATAAGTCTATAAATAAATGAAACTAAACAAAACTGGGGAACCCCAGAGCTCAAAAATTTATTTACAGAATTAAACCCCAAATGCATGGATTTAAATGCATTATGGAGAGCAAGTTGGGAAGTTTTATAAGAGTTTTTTATATTTTTCAATTTTCATTAAAAAAACAAGTTTAAGTGCTCTTAGAATACAACCCATTCTTAAGCCTGAACTATCATTTCATTCCTTCTGTCTGTTATAAAATAAGCTAAATTTATGTAATTCTAGATTTCACTGTGTAAAGAGAGGATGGAGAAGAATGTTTTTAGGTCCCGAGTATGGATGTACCACGTTAGAGGTTAGTTTGCCAGCTGGAAGTGGGTCTATGGAAGTTACCCTTATTTGGTGAAATGTCATGACTAAATAATGCTCTTGGGCTAAAATTACTTCCTTAGGAGTATATGTAGGTGTCTTTTTATTAGATCTAGATGTCTCTTAGTTACAGCTATGCTGCCATGCTGAGTAACTAGACTGTCACAGGGACAGTATAAAGGCAGTAGCTTTTGAGGTCAAATGAATCCTTGGAAGAAAAGTGATGACCTACCTAGACAGCATATTAAAAAGTAGAGACATTACTTTGCCAACTAGCCAGATGGACATTACTTGTCCATCTAGCCAAAGCTATGGTTTTTCCAGCAGTCATGTATGGATGTGAGAGTTGGACTATAAAAAAAGCTGAGTACTCAAGAATCAATGTTTTTGAACTGTGGTGTTGGAGAAGACTCTTGAGAGTCCCTTGGACTTCAAGGAGATCCAACCAGTCCATTCTAAAAGAAATCAGTCCTGAATATTTATTGGAAGGACTGATGCTGAAGCTTAAACTCAAATATTTTGGCCACCTGATGCAAAGAACTGATTCATTTGAAAAGACCCTGATGCTGGGAAAGATTGAAGGTGGGAGGAGAAGGGGACGACAGAGGATGAGATGGTTGGATGGCATCACTGACTCAATGGACATGAGTATGAGTAAACTCTGGGAGTTGGTGATGGACAGTTAGGCCTGGCGTGCTGCAGCCCATGGGACTGCAAAGAATCGCACATGACTAAGCAATGGAGCTGACTGGCGGAATGATTAAGCCAGTGAGATTTTCATGACTCTGGCTGAATGCTTACATCTTTCAAAATATTTTTACTGATAAATTCTGTACATATGCAGGACTTTATTTTCTAACTGATCAAATGTGCCCTAAGGTATTTTAAGTTACTGTGCATGGTGCCTGAACCTGTGAAATTAAAAGACACTTGTTTCTTGGAGGTAAAGCTATGACAAACCTAGACAGCATATTAAAAAGCAGAGACATCACTACCGACAGAGGCCCATCTAGTCAAAGGTATGGTTTTTCCAGTAGTCATATACGGATGTGATAGCTGGACCATAAGGAAGGCTGAGCACCAAAAACTGATGCTTTCAAACTGTGGTTCTGGAGAAGACTCTTGAGAGTCCCTTGGACAGCAAGGAGATCAAATCAGTCAATCCTGAAGGAAATCAATCCTGAATGTTCATTGAAAAGACTGATGCTGAAACTCCAATATTTTGGCCAGCTGATGCAAAGAGGGTGGGTCACTGGAAAAGATCCTAATGTTTGGAGAGATGGAGTTCAGGAGGAGAAGGAGGCAACAAAGGATGAGATAGATGGAGGGCATCATTGCCTAAATGGACATGAGTTTGAGCAAACTCCAAGATATAGTGAAGGACAGGGAAGCCTGATGTGCTGCAGCCCATGGGGTCACAAAGAGTTGAACATGAATGAGTGACTGAACAGCAACTTTGGTCTCATAGGCAGTAACCAAAGACCACTTCAGTTCAGTTCAGTCACTCAGTTGTGTCCAACTCTGTGACCCCATGAATCACAGCACACCAGGCCTCCCTGTCCATCACCAATTTCTGGAGTTTACTCAAGTTCATGTCCATTGAGTTGGTGATGCCATCCAGACATCTCATCCTCTGTCATCCCCTTCTCCTCCAGCCCCCAATCCCTCCCAGCATCAGAGTCTTTTCCAATGAGTCAACTCTTCGCATGGGGTGGCCAAAGTATTGGAGTTTCAGCTTCAACATCAGTCCTTCCAATAAACACCCAGGACTGATCTCCTTTAGGATGGACTGGTTGGATCTCCTTGCACTCCAAGGGACTCTCAAGAGTTTTCCCCAATACCACAGTTTAAAAGTATCAATTCATTGGTGCTCAGCTTTCTTCACAGTCCAACGCTCTCATCCATACATGATCACTGTAAAACCCATAGCCTTGACTAGACAGACCTTTATTGGAAAAGTAATGTCTCTGCTTTTTAATATGCTATCTAGGTTGGTCATAACTTTCCTTCCAAGGAGGAAGCATCTTTTAATTTCATGGCTGCAATAACAATCTGCAGTGATTTTGGAGCCCCCAAAAATAAAGTCTGACACTGTTTCCACTGTTTCCCCATCTATTTCCCATGAAGTGATGGGACTGGATGCCATGATCTTCGTTTTC
>NW_011494666.1:3350890-3354551 GCF_000754665.1 Bison bison bison
CATGATGTACACTGCATATAAGTTAAATAAGCAGGGTGACAGTATACAGCCTTGATGTTCTCCTTTTCCTATTTGGAACCAGTCTGTTGTTCCAGGTCCAGTTCTAACTGTTGCTGCAGGTCAGGTGGTCTGGTATTCCCATCCCTTTCAGAATTATTCACAGTTTATTGTGATCCACACAGTCAAAGGCTTTGGCATAGACAATGAAAAAGAAATAGATGTTTTTCTGGAACTCTCTTGCTTTTTCCAAAGACCACTTAGGTTATATAAATATGAACCTAGACCAATGTGATCAGATTTTGTCAGGCAGTGATCTCACTGTGCTAAGGGTTTAATGCTATGTGGTAGAAATACTATAGGATGATATGCCAATGAGCCACTCTCCCCCAACTCCATACCCGAAGATGTCATATTGATAACTTAAAATCAATGCTGATGAAAGTATGTACACCTTAAAAACTGAATAAAAATCAAAGTTTAATTCATTACTTGGCTGTGTGAATGAAGATAATAACACAATTAAGTTGAAATGTATAATCATTATATTGTTCATAACACAAAACTGAGGAAGTGCACTTCTAATAGTCAGACTATTATTCATTTCAGTAAAGGAAAATCAATAATGTCACAAAAGAATGAGGAATGTTCTGACAAATGTTTTTATTCTTTGACTTTTGTCATATTCTTTAACATAAACTCAAAACCCAACAAATGCTAATATCGAATAACTTGAGATACAAGAGCTGACACACATAAAAAGAAAGTATATGGTGAGATTCAATTAGCTACATGGAATGTGTAGTAAAAAAAGTATAATTTATATTACTGTTATTTATAAATTATATGCTATGCATAATTTATAATGTTAAACCTCATAATAAATTCTGTTCCTACATTTATCCATCCTTTTTTATCGGTAGAGGCAAGTGTTTGACCTTGACCAGTACATCCCTGTCTCTCAACTCTACAAGGAACTTCCTGAGCTGGAGAAAGAGTTGCTGAATATTAGTAATAATTAAGACTCTACAGTGCAGGATGAACAATGTAAGAAGAACAGTATCTGCCATTGCTGCCATTTGTTTACCACAGAAAAGACCCTGATTCACTTTCCAGTCTTTGGATTGACAATACCTATTGTATATGTTCACTGAAAAATAAAAGTGAAAGTCACCCAGTTGAGTCTAGCTCTTTCTGACCCCACGGACCATATCTTACCAGGTTCCTCTATCCAAGGAGTTCACTACACAAGAATACTGGAGTGGGTGGCCATGCCTTTCTCTAGGGGATCTTCCCGACCCAGGGATTGAACCCAGGTCTCCTGCATTGCATGCAGATTCTTTACCATTCAAGCCACCAGGAAAGCCCACATGTACATTGAGATTGGGTGCAAAATACTAGAAGTTTCTAGCACAGGACCATGCTTAGTAATTATTCAATCCTTTTCTACACATCTCACTAAGAGAATAAGGTTAATGATGATAATAGCAATAATAAGACTCGATAGCACTTTTAGAACCCTCTATTACTCTGCCAAATACTTTACATATATAAATGTATTTCGTGCTCAGCACAACTTTATACGTAGGCATTATTCCTGTTCATGTTTTACTGATGATTAATTATTATTTGATATTTAACTATAGAGATGTAATTTCTGATGTAAACTATGTAATACCAAACCAACAAACAGGATATTTCCTCACTTTCACTTAATATTAATGTAAGATGTGGTTTTCAGTCTCAGTGCTGTGATCAGTGAGCTCGTTGCACAGCAAGAGGTTGATAGCGAACAGAAGTTCCAGCACACGAACTAAATTAATAGGTCAGCAAACTGTCTAAAAGTTAACAACACAGTGGGTATATTTTCATACAGGAAAAAAGAAAATCTAATATCAAAACTAATTTTCTATCATGTTCACTAAAGAATAATTTCCAGAAGGTACTATAATTTCATTCGTTACATAAACTACCTCAAAAGAACACACTGATGAACCATTTTTAAGAAATTTTATTTTCATCACAGCTTGTTAACCTTATCAAAATTATATCAATATATTTCTAATCAGCCTGCTGTTTAACCTAAAATTGAGTTTTCATCAGGATGCTGACTTTATATTAATGCAAACTTTGTAAAATCAAAATATTGTCTGCAGACTGTTTTTAAGAAAATCAGGAGCATAAAGATTCCCTCAATAATTTGCCCATGCCTAAGTTAATCTCATCAAACTATAATATGCAATGCATTTTTGGCAAGTTACCAATAATCACAATTCTAAGAAAGCCTCAAATTTCAGAAACTGTGCATCAATATTTCAACTATCAGAATATATACTAGCTTTTAAGTAAAATAAAGAAAATTATCAGTGAAAATGAAGAGAAAGTCAAAGTGGTTAAAAATAAAAAGGTCCAGCTCTATTTTGTCTGTAAGAAAACCATTTTAAATGTAGCTGTGTATGGACTTCCTTGTGGTCCAGTGGTTAAGACTCCAAGCTTACACTGCAGGGAGGACAGATTGGATTCAATTTCTGGTCAGAGAACTTAGATCCCATATGCTGTGCTGTGTGGTCAGAAAAAGAAAAAAAAATATATATATATATAATATACATAGAACATATATTGGGGTCTGTATATGTTATAGCTAAACAAATGCAAAAATGTATTTTATGCCCACATACCAGCAATGAACAGTCAGAAACTGAAAACTTACATTTATAAGAGCATCAGCATTATAATAGACATAATGATAAATTTGATGCAAGTTAGGCACGCTGAAGGGTGCAATCTTAATTTCACCTGCAAAGTCCTTCCACAGCGGTACCTGATTAAACAGTGAAGGAAATCTTTCAGGGATCTCTTTAGAATTCTCCTTATCATATATAGGGTTGTTGGACTTCCTTGGTAGCTCAGTGGTAAAGAACCTGCCTGCCAATGCTGGAGACCCAGCTTTGATCCCTGTGTTGGGAAGTCCCCTGGAGAAGGGACTGGCAACCCACTCCGGTATTCTTGCCTGGAGAATCCCATGGACAGAGGAGCCTGGGGGTTTACAGTCCATGGAGTCCCAAAGAGTCAGACACAGCTGAGTGAGCACATACACTTGCAAACACACATGCACACTGAGGAGAACGAACCAGTGGCACACTAAATGGCACATGGAAAACAGCAGCATATTTCAGAAAGTAATTAAGTACATGATGGAGGAATATTCAGGCGTAAGAATGCTCAATATTGTTAAAATGTTTATTCTTACAGTACAATATATATCTTTAACACAATATCAATCAGAATCCTAGGAAGCATATTTTGGAAAATTGTAAACTAATTGTAGAATTACATGGATAGGAATGTGTGTGAACAGGATCCTGACAACATCAATTGAAACAGGGAAAAACAAAGTTGAACAGCTTACATTACCTGTGCCTGTGCTAGTTTTTTTTTTTTTTCCCTGAATTATAAAATTAGAAATGAAAAGGGAGAGATCACAACAGACAACACAGAAATACAAAGGTTCGTAAGAGACTACTATCAACAATTATATGCCAATAAAATGGACAACGTGGAAGAAATAGGCAAATCCTTAGAAAAGTACAACTTTCCAAAACTGGACCAGGAAGAAATAGAAAATCTTAACAGACTCATCACAAGCATGGAAATTGAAACTGTA
>NW_011494666.1:3355614-3362049 GCF_000754665.1 Bison bison bison
CATTCACCATTGCAATAAAAAGAATAAAATACTTAGGAATATATCTACCTAAAGAAACTAAAGACCTATATATAGAAAACTATAACACACTGGTGAAAAAAATCAAAGAGGACACTGATAGATGGAGAAATATACCATGTTCATGGATTGGAAGAATCAATATAGTGAAAATGAGTATACTACCCAAAGCAATTTATAGATTCAATGCAATCCCTATCAAGCTGCCAATGGTATTTGTCACAGAGCTAGAACAAATAATTTCACAATTTGTATGGAAATACAAAAAACCTTGAATAGCCAAGGCGATCTTGAGAAAGAAGAATGGAACTGGAGGAATCAATCTGCCTGACTTCAGGCTCTACTACAAAGCCACAGTCATCAAGACAGTATGGTACTGGCACAAACACAGAAATATAGATCAATGGAACAAAATAGAAAGCCCAGAGATAAATCCATGCCCATATGGACACTTTATCTTAGACAAAGGAGGCAAGAATATACAATACATTAAAGACAATCTGTTTAATAAGTGGTGCTGGGAAAAATGGTCAACCACTTGTAAAAGAATGAAACTAGAACACTTTCTAACACCATACACAAAAATAAACTCAAAATGGATTAAAGATCTAAATGTAAGACCAGAAACTATAAAATTCCTAGAGGAGAACATAGGCAAAACACTCTCTGACATACATTACAGCAGGATCCTCTATGACCCAAGTCCCAGAATATTGGAAATAAAAGCAAAAATAAACACATGGGACCTAATTAAACTTAAAAGCTTCTGCACAACAAAGGAAACTATAAGCAAGGTGAAAAGACAGCCTTCAGAATGGGAGAAAATAATAGCAAATGAAGCAACTGACAAACAACTAATCTCAAAAATATACAAGCAACTCCTGCAGCTCAATTCCAGAAAAATAAATGACCCAATCAAAAAATGGACCAAAGAACTAAATAGACATTTCTCCAAAGAAGACAAACAGATGGCTAACAAACACATGAAAAGATGCTCAACATCACTCTTTATCAGAGAAATGCAAATCAAAACCACTATAAGGTACCATTTCACGCCAGTCAGAATGGCTACAATCCAAAAGTCTACAAGCAATAAATGCTGGAGAGGATGTGGAGAAAAGGGAACCCTCTTACACTGTTGGTGGGAATGCAAACTAGTACAGCCACTATGGAGAACAGTGTGGAGATTCCTTAAAAAACTGGAAATAGAACTTACTTATGACCTAGCAAACCCACTGCTGGGCATACACACTGAGGAAACCAGAATTGAAAGAGACACGTGTACCCCAATGTTCATCGCAGCACTGTTTATAATAGCCAGGACATGGAAGCAACCTAGATGTCCATCAGGAGATGAATGGATAAGAAAGCAGTGGTACATATACACAATTGAGTATTACTCAGCCATTACAAAGAATACATTTGAATCAGTTCTAATGAGGTGGATGAAACTGGAGCCTGTTATACAGAGTGAAGTAAGCCAGAAAGAAAAACACCAATACAGTATACTAACGCATATATATGGAATTTATAAAGGTGGTAATGATAACCCTGTATGTGAGACAGCAAACGAGACACAGATGTATAGAACAGTCTTTTGGACTCTGTGGGAGAGGGAGAGGGTGGGATTATTTGGGAGAATGGCATTGAAACATGTATAATATCATATATGAAACGAGTCACCAATCCAGGTTCAATGCACCATACTGGATGCTTGGGGCTGGTGCACTGGGATGACCCAGAGGGATGGTATGGGGAGGGAGTAGGGAGGAGGATTCAGGATGGTGAACACACGTATACCTGTGGCGGATTCATTTTGATACACGGAAAATCCAATACAATATTGTAAAATTAAAAAATGAAATAAAATAAAATAATTAAAAAAATGAAAAAATAAAACTAAAACTTAAAAAAAAACAACAAATAACATTATTTGTGCTTTTAAAGAGATAAGGTATTAGTTTGGAGGTTGAATCCTTTATGTGTTAAAGAGGTAAACATTAATTTAGCAAGATCTCTCGCACTAATTTGAAAAGAAATCCAGTTCTTTCCTACATTTCTCTAAAACCTTGGAAAGCACTCACATTCTGATTTTTATGCATCCCCCCCTTTCCCTTCACTTCTCATCTGTTAGCAACCCAAGTTGCTTCAGCACCCCACTCTTCAATTCCATTCCTAGCCTAGGAGACTTTTACTATTTCTGTAATCTTCTATGAACCCAAGTTGAATGAACTTTTTAAAATTAAACACTTCCTAATTGTATAAACCTTAATTGAGTTGGACACGACTGAGTGACTAATCTGATCTGATAATTATGTTGAATTGGTTCATAGTGATTTTGAGCTCTAATGTATCCTTCTACTTTTCTGTATATTCATTCTACTTATTTTTGATTGTTTTATATCAATATTTTTTCTAACAAAAACGCTAACAAAAAATCTTAATTTACCTAAAAATAATTGAAATATGTACTAGAACTATATGTAACTTTGTCTGCATTTTCCAAGGCTCCTGTAAATGTGTTATCATAGTTTCATAATTTAAAAAAAAGAAAGATAAAAAAATTAAATACTTTCTCTCTTCTCCATATTTGCAATTATTGTTCTTTCCCAACCAAATTGTGTTTTCTTGTTATAGGAGTAGAAAAGGATGCCTCTCAGAGAGCTGGGTTTGAAGAAGTGCAAGATTCTAACATTTTTTAGAAGGAAAGAGTTAAAAGAAAACTGGGAAAATAAAAATTAAATATCAAAACTGGAAATTCATTTTTTTCTAATTTTATTTTATTTTTAAACTTTACATAATTGTATTAGTTTTGCCAAATATTAAAATGAATCCGCCACAGGTATACATGTGTTCCCCATCCTGAATCCCCCTCCCACCTCCCTCCCCATACCATCCCTCTGGGTCATCCCAGTGCACCAGCCCGAAGCTTCCTGTATCCTGCATCGAACCTGGACTGGCGATTCGTTTCTTCAATGATATTATACATGTTTTAATGCCATTCTCCCAAATCATCCCCCCCTCCCTCTCCCACAAAGTCCAAAAGATTGTTCTATACATCTGTGTCTCTTTTGCTGTCTCACATACAGTGTTGTCGTTACTAATTCTGAAAAAAATTAACCTGTCAGAGGAAAAATTTGCAAAGTTAGAATGTTGAGGGAGATTTTATTCAAGGTTATTGCAAGAAAGCAGTGAGATTACCATTGACTTTGGAAGACAAAGAACACAGTCTAAGCACTCTTATGTACAATATTTAATGATCTGAAATCATGGGGAAAATGCGGTTTCCAAATGAAGTCAGAGAAGGACAAATCCTGCATTATTTTGCTTATATGAGATATAAACAAACTCATGATGAATAGTCAAACTCACTTTCAGCAGAAAGTAGAATGGTGGTTGCTAGGGGCTGGGTAGAGATGGAAATCTAAAGTTACTCCTCAACATATGTGTAGTTTCAGTCACACAGGGTAAAAAAGTTCTAGAGATCTACATACAACACTATGCCTTTTGTTAATAGTACGGTGTGGTACACTTAAATATTTGTAAAGACAGTACATATGTGTTATATGTCTTTTTTTACCACAATAAAAAAGCAATTGTTTCTATACATGAGGAGTTCTGTGAAAAATTAACATAATTTATCTGCTGTAATGTGAACACTCAATCATTCACTCAACAAATACTTATTGGTAATATTTATTTGCCTGGCATTGTGTCAAATCAACAATATTTTCATAAAGGCTGTGGTTTCTTCTGGAGAGAGACAGATAACACTAGTATGACATTTGGAGATACTTATAGCAGTAAGCTTAGAATAAAAATAAGGAAAATAAAATGAAAAAGAGGAAACTTGCCATGAATTGTAAGTAAAATGCCTTTTATTATTTTAGTAAATTCTAAAAGGCTTCTGAGTAAATAAATGCTTGAGTGCATTCATGAATCATTCCTGAAGATTACAATATTATTTCAGCTTAGTGAATCTCCCCAAGTGCCACTTTAGCCCATTATTCATAAAATAACACAACCTGAATAGCTTCTTTTGAATCTGCATATTTTAAAACTTTCTACTAAATATATAATTGTTATCAAATTCTCTATAGTGGTAAAAGTATCTTGGATGTTATATTAATATAAGATTTTAAAATCTAAACATAAATAGAAACAAAAAGAAATGAAAGTAAATTCTAAATCAAACTGTTTCTAATACCTTGAGATATCACAGATATTTTCTTTCAACATTAAGAAACTTTCATTAACGGGTTTCTTGAAACTCTATGTTGGTTTCTTTGAGATTTTGAACTTACATTCAAATTTTTTAATATTTTATTTTGAAATAATTATAAACTCCCAGGAAATTGCAAATATAGTCAAAGATTTGGGTTTAATTTGGGGGTTTTCCCCTCTTTTTCAAACAAGAAATCTCAGTCTATTGAATATCTTTTTTTTCCTTTTAATGTTAAAGGTAGACTATTTTCTCCATTGTAATGAATTTTTCTGGGGAGGGGGCATTTAAAAAGGGGAGTTGTTGCCATAAATAGAGCATAAATATATAAATGTATCTAGGGCAAATAGTGCATGTCACATGCTCTTTTAGCAACAGTACTTTGTAAGAAATTTCAGAATTTTGGAGATACTGTGATAACAATGATAATGATGAAAATTATATGAATGTCAGCACTGTGATAATGACATTATACCCTAACAACCATCCTCTGATGTACATATAGCTATGACTATGCAAGATAAGGAGTTTGTTTGACTCTAATTTCAGTTTACAGTTAGAGAAACTATAGAAAAACAAAACCCTGGTGAACTGTACATAGAAATTGTTTTTAATGGGGAGCTAAAACCATGAGCCAGCTTCAGTTTTATTTTTGTCTAAAGATATTAATTAAATGTGTGTGTGCTTCTTAATTTTGGCATTATTACTGCTCTGGTAGCATCGCATGTATTTTTAAAATTTGAGGGTAAGCTGTCATTGGAAAAAGCATAAAAGCTTAAAATAAAATAAGCCTCAAACACATTGACATTTACTCTATGGTAGAGATGTTGTCTTTAGGGCAATGAAAAAATTAAATTCATTTAATAAATGAAACTGTCTCATTTTATTAAAATTGGAGAAAATGTTGTAATTTTCTTCCAGTTTGCTCTCCAGGAAGCTTGCATTTCCCAGATTGGAAAAAAAAAAAATAGAGGCAAAAATAAAGAATATAGAATTGCCTGTATCAATTTAGAAGTCATATAAAAATATAGAAAAATTAATTTTAAAAGATGAGATTTTAAATTTTTTGCCATTTTAAAAATGTCATTTTGTGTGCAATAATTATTATAGTAAAATACGATTAGTATCGCTTAAAGCTGTATGGATAATAAAAAGCAGTGAAAATTTTATGAGCACATTTAAGGTCCAAAGAAGTTATCTATCAAAGTAAGACTCTCTGTTTGAAGAAGTTACTAAATTATAAATAGTTCAAGATAGCAACAAATTTAAAAATTAAGCAAAGAGAATTCTAATTTTCCTCTAAGTTGCATGTGTCCTTGAACAAGTCTTTTAAACTCCATGTCTCACTATTTGTATGTTAATTGAGACAAAGGAATAGTCTTTTAGTGGGTTTAAGAAGCAGTAAAATTAATTTTAATGAAACTTGGATCTAATAAAATATAAATTTCTATCTTGTGGCAAAAAGAGAATAGATAATCTTACTTAGGAACTATCAGCAGAGTGAGTGGATCACAAAATGGGGCACTTAGCAATCATTTATAAAGTTCACATTTAAACCAGACATTATAAGATTTTAAAGAAACCAATACTACATAGAAAATGCATGTATTTCTTAAATTCCAACAATTACATATTCTGTATTAAAACTAATCATGCTTTCTAAAATATACATTTGTCTTAATCCATATTGGTTATATTATTATAAAGTTTAATGTACAGTTATTCATATGATCCTTTCTTCTACCTGAATGTGTCTTTCACCTTAAAAATTCAAATTCTGAAGGAAAATATGTTTAGATGACATTTAACAAAATGTTATGTTTTCTGGGAACATAAAGAAAGATATCAGTTCCTCGAAGGTTTTATACTCACCATTTTGGTAACCGCTTGCCTTTAAGTTTGAAGGTAAAGCAAGAGTAACTTTATTAGGACAAAAACATAAAAGTTAAACTAAAACATTTCTTTAGAGTTTTGCATATTGTTTGCAGTGGTGTTTTATTGACAACAGAGATGATAAATTTTAGTTCCAATTAGATATAACCTTTCTTATTTTAGCCTTATTACATAGCCAAATTATTTTTTATTTATTTATTTTTTTTCCTTTTCTCCTTTGCTTTTCACTTCTCTTCTTTTACTTTAATTTTTTTTTTTTTTAATTTCAGGTATACACGTGCTCCCCATCCTGAACCCTCAAC
>NW_011494666.1:3364096-3364719 GCF_000754665.1 Bison bison bison
CTCAGCTTTCTTTATAGTACAACTCTCACATCCATATATGACTACTGGAAAAACCATAGCTTTGACTAGATGGACCTTTGTTGTCAAAGTAATGTCTCTGCTTTTTAATATGCTGTCTAGGTTGGGCATAGCATTTCTTCCAAGGAGTAAGCATTTTTTTAATTTCATGGCTGTAATCACCGTCTGCAGTGATTTTGAAGCCCCCCAAAATAAAGTCAGCCACTGTTTCCCCATCTACTTGCCATGAAGTGATGGGACCAGATATCATGATCTTATTGTTCTGAATGTTGAGTTTTAAGTCAACTTTTTCACTCTCCTCTTTCACTTTCATCAAGAGGCTCTTTAGTTCATCTTCACTTTCTGCCAAAAGGGTGGTGTCATCTGCATATCTGAGGTTATTGATATTTCTCCCAGCAGTCTTGATTCCAGCTTGTGCTTCTTCCAGCCCAGTGTTTCTCATGATATACTCTGCATATACATTAAATAAGCAGGGTGACAATATACAGCCTTGACATACTCCTTTGCCTAACTGGAACCAGTCTGTTGTTCCATGTCCAGTTCTAACTGTTGCTTGCTGACCTGCATACAGGTTTCTCAAGAGGCAGGTCAGGTGGTCTGGTATT
>NW_011494667.1:0-481 GCF_000754665.1 Bison bison bison
CCAGGCCCTGCTTCCTCAGTGCCTCCACACAGGACAGCTGGGGGCCCTGAGCTGCTGGTGGGCGTCCCGAGACTCACTTCCCAGCCAGGTAGCCCCTGCATCAGGCCTGGAAGTTGATGATGACATTGGTATCTTCAGGTTCTGGTCCTCCTCCAGGTGGGCCAGCACAGTAGCCCAAAGAAAACCTTGCTCTGGCCCATGCGGTACAGGTTGCTCTCGATCTCCAGGACCCTGATGTAGAAGAGGAGAGCTGGCCAATGACCACATGCCACCCCAGCCACCACGGAGTCCTAGAGAAAGACCAAGGCCCTGGATCAGTCTTAATGCTCTGCGCACAGACTTCTCCTGATGCAGGGAAAGTGGGGTGGAAGAACTCCAGGAAGGGGGCACGTGGGGGCCAGCACGGGACAGGTAAGGAGTCAGACTTGCAGAGAAACACAGAACCTGGGCCCTGAAGGGATTTTACCTGCTGGCATCTCTG
>NW_011494667.1:3427-4119 GCF_000754665.1 Bison bison bison
AGAAATCAAAAAAGAAATCAAAATTTGCATAGAAACGAATGAAAATGAAAACACAACAACCCAAAACCTGTGGGACACTGTAAAAGCAGTCCTAAGGGGAAAGTTCATAGCAATACAGGCATACCTCAAGAAACAAGAAAAAAGTCAAATAAATAACCTAACTCTACACCTAAAGCAACTAGAAAAGGAAGAAATGAAGAACCCCAGGTTAGTAGAAGGAAAGAAATCTTAAAAATTAGGGCAGAAATAAATGCAAAAGAAACAAAAGAGACCATAGCAAAAATCGACAAAGCCAAAACCTGGTTCTTTGAAAGGATAAATAAAATTGACAAACCATTAGCCAGACTCATCAAGAAACAAAGGGAGAAAAATCAAATCAATAAAGTTAGAAATGAAAATGGAGAGATCAAAACAGACCACAGAAATACAAAGGATCATAAGAGACTACTCTCAGCAATTATATGCCAATAAAATGGACAACGTGGAAGAAATGAACAAATTCTTAGAAAAGTACAACTTTCCAAAAGTGGACCAGGAAGAAATAGAAAATCTTAACAGACCCATCACAAGCATGGAAATTGAAACTGTAATCAGAAATCTTCCAGCAAACAAAAGCCCAGGTCCAGATGGCTTCACAGCTGAATCTACCAAAAATTTAGAGAAGAGCTAACACCTATCCTACTCAAACTCTT
>NW_011494667.1:4219-6280 GCF_000754665.1 Bison bison bison
AAGTTCCTACAGGAGTCCTGGTGAAACGTGAAGGCAGCCTGGGTGAGGCGTGTGCTCTCTCTCTGCCCCTCTGTTTACGGCTGACCCCCCCTCCTCACACCTGCACACAAGCCCTCTGCTCTCAACCACCCTCGGGTGCCCTGTGTCCATCCTTGTCCCCGGGGCTGGAGGAGGAATATCCCCGTGCTCAGCCCAAGTCAGATGACATGGGCTCCCCCTGGTGTCCCATGGGGCCTGCGGGGCTCCAGGGTCTGAGGGAAACAACTTTATGGGAGCCCAGCGGGCAGGCAGGAGAAGCCATGGACGATGTGCTTCCTGAGACCCTGGGAGACAGGGTCATGGGGAAGGAGGTCAGGCATCCAGAGCCCAGCTGAGCTCATCAATCAATGCAAGGAAGCCTCAGTCAATCAGTTCATATTTATTGAACTAAAGTCTGTAGAACACAATGTGGAGAGAGGCAGATGGTCCTAGAATATCTTGTTCTGCTTCATCCCCAACTGAGGAGGAAATTGAGGGTCAGAGAGGCCTTGTCTGTTGACCCCAGGCTGGTTGATCTCCTTGACACACTGCATAGTTCCTTGACCTGTTGATGTCTTCTGCTTCATCTTTCTTTCTCTTTATCCCAAATCAATCTCTGTTCCTACACAACACTGGGAATTTCATGGGAACTTCACTGGTATCTCGGTGCACCTGAACTCAAAGGGCACCTGGATACTTGTCAGATGCTCCATCCACTGAGTTGTCATCACCACTGCTGCCGCCACCATCATCACCACCACTGTCACCAAGGAGCCACTGCCTGAAGTTCTACATAGACCATCCTTCAGAGAAGATATACAGATGGCTAGCCAGCATATGCAAAGAGGCTGAACACTGCTAATTATTCAGTTCAGTTCAGTCAGGCGCTCAGTCGTGTCTGACTCTTCACGACCCCATGGACCACAGCACGCCAGGCTTCCCTGTCCATCACCAACTCCCGGAGTCCACTCAAACTCATCTCCATTGAGTCAGTGATGCCATCCAACCATCTCATCCTCTGTGGATGCTAATCAAAACTACAATAAGGGATCACCCCCTACCAATCAGAAGGGCCATCAAGTAAAAGTCTACAGACAATCAATATTGGAGATGATGTGGAGAAAAGGCAAGCCTCCTACACTGTTGCTGGGAATATATATTGGTGTGGCCATTATGGAAAACAGTAAAGAAGTTCCTTATAAATTAAAAATCGAGCTATCAGGTAATCAAGCGATCCCACTTCAGGGCATATATTTGGAAAAGAAAAAGTTCCAATTTGAAAAGATATATGCACCCCATGTTCATAGCAGCACTATTTACAACAGCCAAGACATGGAAGCAACCTAAATGTCCGTCAACAGATGAAGGGATAAAGACAATGTGGCACATACAAACAGTGGAATATGACTCAGCCATAAAAAGAATGAAACAATGCCTTTTGTAGTAACATGTATGGATCTAGAGGTGATCATACTAAGTGAAGTAAGTCTGGCAGAAGAGACAGATACATAATATCACTTATATGGAGAATCTAAGAAAAAGTCTAGGTGGTTCCCTGGTGCTCTAGTGGTTAGCATTTGGTGGTTTTGCTGCTATGGCCACGTTTATCCCACGTCGGGGATCTGAGATCCCACAAACTGCTTGGCATGGCCAAAAGAAAACAGTCCAAATGAACTTATGAACAAACCAAAACAGACTCATAGTCATAGAAAACATAATTTGTTGTTACTAAAGAGAGAGAGGGGTAAACTAGGAGTATGGGATTAACAGATGCACACTACCATACATAAAATGGATTAAAAAAACAAGGACTTTATGTATAACACAGGGAATAATAGTATTTTATAATAATCTGTAATGAAAAAAATTAAAAAGAATATAGGTATATACATAGATTATGTATAATTGAATCACTTCGATGTTCACCTGAACTAACAGAATATTGTGAATCAACTCTACTTCAATTAAAGAAACAAGCAGACAAAAGAACTCACAGCCTAATTAAGATAAAATGCTGGGATCAAAGGCGAGTTGTTGGAGAAG
>NW_011494667.1:6380-8310 GCF_000754665.1 Bison bison bison
CCCTGCCAGTCTCTCCCCACGTGGGACAGGACAGCAGGTGGCGACAGACAGCCGCGTGACCTGGGCTCCGGGAAGGCAGGTACACTGGCCCGGACCCAGGACAGCTGTGCTACAGAAACACCACGTGCTTGCTTCACTTCCTCCTGGGACAGGACACCCTGTGTCCTCCCA
Organism: Bison bison bison; assembly: GCF_000754665.1. NCBI lineage: Eukaryota > Metazoa > Chordata > Mammalia > Artiodactyla > Bovidae > Bison > Bison bison. The sequence continues at coordinate 6,552 of NW_011494667.1, forward strand.
ACCAATCAGCTCAACCTGGATGCAGGAAAGAGGCTGGAAGCACGCAGAGGCCCCTCCCCGGACAGTCCTTCCCAGGCAGGGGACGTGGCCACGTTCCTGGACCCTGGGTCAGCTTCCTGCTGTTCTCCATGGGGGTGATACCACCTGCTCTCAGAGGTGCAGTGAGGATCCGATGAGGATCCAGGTGACAGTGCTGTCACCGCGATGGCCCAGCCCAGGCTCCACAGGAGTGAATTTCCCTGCAGGAAAGAGGAACAGGGAGTGGGATCCCAGTGAAGGCTGGTATCAGGGGAGCAATATTCCTGGAGGTCGGGTCCCTACTGCACCTCCCTGTTGCCTGCACATATATAACATACATGCAGAGTACTGAGAAAGGGGCTCAACAGAGCAGGAGAAGCACTGGCATCACGCTGGGGCCCTTCACCCCTGACATCCCTGCGACATGCACCAGGTGGAGGGGATTCGTGTTTGTTTCCAGCTGGGGAAGTGAGTGGTGCACCTACTGTCGTGTGTGGGGTGCTTGGACCCAGAACAGCGTGAGGAGAGTCATTTCTGTTGGTCTGAGAAGAGGGCACACGTGCATCTAGGAAGCACTCCATCTGGAGCCTCTTGACCTGAGACTTTATCCCCAGGGTTCAGGGTCCCTGTTACCCATTCATCTTCCTCATCCTTCAGCCTGACCTGCTGGTCCAAAAACATAGTCCCTGGACCCAAACTATTCTGTGTCCTGAGAATTTGACACTGGGATTCCTGGTGCCTGGACCTAAGGCCCCTGCTGGCAGGGGCCTCAGGGGACAGACCGTGAGCTCCTGCAGGGGGACCTGTCCTGCTTCCTGTACTTCCTGAACTGTGCGAGTTTGGGGGTTTCTTTCCTTTCTCTGACCTTCTCTGCTTCCCCCAGCACCCTCTTCTGTGCTCACTTAGTCAGACTCAGTTTCTGTTGCTCAGAACCACAGGGATCTCACCTGACACAGGGGTCACTGTGGAATTGCATCCACCACACAGTGAGCTCAGTGGGGTCCAGCTCTAAGGGTTCAGGGAGACATGGGGGTGGACACTGAATGGTTCTGTATCCAGTGCCTGAAACCCTGCCCAGAAGTCTGTGCAGGATGGGAATTCTCCAGGAACTGATGAAGAAATGAACTCCTATTTCTGAAGGTCAGGCAGGCGATGGCCATGACTGCTGATGGTTCGATCCCTGAATTGACCCTTCTCCAGGTCCCCTGGAGAAGGAAATGGCAACCCACTCCAGTATTCTTGCATGGAAAATCCCACGGATGGGAGAGGCTGGCAGGCTACAGTCCATAGGGTCACAAAGAATCAGACATGACTGAGGGACTTCACTTTGCTTTTTTTCTTGCTGACATCTTCAGGAAGGAATGGAAGGGCCAGTTGAAGCCTCAGGGAAACACGGGCTGAGAGGGAGCCTGAGGCACTGAGGAAAGTCTTCCAAGGAAGGTTTGGACAAAAGTGCGGAGAGGGCTCTGCAGCACGTGGGGAGGGTCTTAGGAGACGTGCTGGGACCATTTCCAGGTCCCAGGTCTCTGGCTTCCTGCCCTGGGCTCCAGGCATTGGAGCCAGTTAGGTGCTCACATGCTCCACACATGGAAACAGAGAGTTGGTGCCCTGTGGAGCAGGCCCGTGGGGGTGAGAGCCAAACCCTGATGCTCCCCTTTCTTCCCTGGAGAGAAGGAGACTGAGGCATCCCATGAAGGCTCCTCAGAAGGTCCTGGCAGGTGCAATCCCAGATGGGTGACCA
>NW_011494667.1:8410-15499 GCF_000754665.1 Bison bison bison
GAAAGCTGAGTGCCAAAGAATTGATGCTTTTGAACTGTGGTGTTGGAGAAGACTCTTGAGAGTCCTTTGGACTGCAAGGAGATCCAACCAGTCCATCCTAAAGTAGATCAGTCCTGTGTGTTCTTTGGAAGGACTGATGCTAAAGCTGAAACTCCAGTACTTTGGCCACCTCATGCGAAGAGTTGACTCACTGGAAAAGACTCTGATGCTGGGAGGGATTGGGGGCAGGAGGAGAAGGGGATGACAGAGGATGAGATTGCTGGATGGCATCACTGACTCAATGGACATGGGTTTGGGTGAACTCCGGGAGTTAGTGATGGACAGGGAGGCCTGGCCTGCTGCAATTCATGGGGTCACAGAGTCAGACACAACTGAGCAACTGAAATGAACTGACTGAAGTGGTTTCTGATGGGAAGGGAGTTAAGGGGAGAATGGATACATGTACGTGTATGGCTGAGTCCCTTCACTATTCAACTGAAACTATCACAGCACTGTTAATCGACTTTTCCTCAATACAAATAGAAAGTTTATAGTGTGAAAAAAGTGCCCTCCACTACAGGATAGCTAGGGACCCTGAGTGAGGATCAGGCTGGGTGAGGTAGGTGTCCCGGGACTTACCTCCTGGCCAGGTAGCCCCAGTAGCAGGCCTGGAAGCCGATCATGATGTCCGTGATCTTCAGGTCCCGCTCCTCCTCCAGGTGGGCCAGCACACCGGCCTGGAAGAACACCTAGCCCTGGCCCATGCGGTACAGGTGGCTCTCGAGCTCCAGGGTTTCGATCCAGAGGAGAGTCTGCTGCTGCCCATGGGGCACCCCAACCACCACAGAGCCGTGGAGCAAGGCCAAGGCCAGGGAAGGAGCCTGGAGCCTGGGTTGGCCCTGCTGTTCTGTGGGCAGCCTCCTCCTGGTGCAGGGAGAGTGGGGCTGCGGGGACGCAGGAGGGGGCAAGTGGGGGTAGCACGGGACAGGTAACGAGTAAAAGCTGCAGAGAAATACAGAACCTCGGCCCTGTAGGGACCTTACCTGCGGGAGTCTGTGCCCACGTGAATTTCTAACAAGGGTGGCAGTAGATAGTGGGGCTCAGGAGGCTTTACCTTAGGTAACTAGGGAAACAGTGTCCTTGTTTGTTTATTTGACTGCCCTGGGTCTTCCCTGCTGTGTGGGCAGGGGCTGCTTTCTCTAGTTTCAGCAAGTGCACTACTCTTCGTTGAGTACATGGGCTTCTCATTGCAGTGGCTTCTCTTTTTGCAGAGCACGGGCTCTAGGGAGCGGGCTCAGTAGTTGCGGTACACGGGCTTAGTTGCTCCCAGCATGTTGGATCTTCCTGGACCAGGGATCAAAGCCTTGTCCCCTGCATTGGCAGGCGGCTTCTTTACCACTGGACCACCAGGGAAGTCCCAAAAGGTTTCTTTTGAAAAAGGTACTGTAAAGTGAAGACTGGCTTTACGTCCTTCAGAAGCACAGGGGCTAAGCAGGGGTGGCTGAGCAGTGTGCGGCCATGTGCAAGGTGACAGGCAACACCACATGTGGCTTGAGAGCCTCACTGGGACAGTACAAGGTGCTCCTCGCCAACTGTCCTTGTCGCAGAGGCTGGGTCCAGACCAGCTCCACAGGCGTCTGAGTGTAACCAGTTGTTAGATATTCTGTGTCAGCAGCACAACTTCCTGAGAAAACCCGTGGATTCTAAGTATGGACCTCTGCAGATTCAAAACACCTCTGTTCTCTTTGGTCTAAAGCCCCAGGAACAAGGTAGCTGGAGGCTGTGTGCAGCTTGGTATGAGGGCAGCTCTGTGAAATTCAAGGCCTTTGTGAGAACTAGGAGCAGCAGCTTAAAACCAGCAAACTCAGGGCCAAGCGAGGAGCTAGAAGCCTCCAAAACAGGCCCTGCCAGAAGGGACTCAGATTCTGGGTGGTGGGACAGACCTGTGCCCATCTCTCCCCACATTGGGAAGCACAGCAAGTGGCGACAGACAGCTCTGTGGCCTGGGCTCCAAGGAGGTGGGTCCACCACCCTGGGCCCAGGATGAGCTGTGTTACAGAAACACCACATGCTTGCTTCACTTCCTCCTGAAACAGGACACCCTGCATCCTCCTGACCAATCAGCTCAACAGGGATCCAGGGAAGAGGCTCAAGGCACCCAGAGGCCCCACCTAGGATGGTGCTTCCCAGGTCGAGACTGTGGCCACATTCTTGGACATTGGGCCCAGCTTCCTCCTGTTCTCCATTGGGGTGACAAACACGTGCTCTCAGAGGGGCAGTGAGGTCTCGATAAGGACCCAGGTGACAGTGCTGACACAGCGGTGGCCCAGCCCAGGCTCCACAGGGGTGAATTTCCCCTCAGGAAAGAGGAACAGGAAGTGGGATCCCAGTGAAGACTGGTATCAGGGGAGCAGTGCTCCTGAGGTCCTGGGGTTACTGCACCTCCCTGTTGCTGCACATGTATAACATACATGCAGAGCACTGGGAAAGGAGCCCACAGAGCAGGAGAAGCACTGGCATCGCGCTTGGGCCCTTCACCCCTGACATCCCGGCAACACGCAGCAGGGGGAGATGATTCATGTTTGTCTCCAGCTGGGGAAGTGGCCGGTGCACTTACTGTTGTGTGTGGGATGTTGGACCAAGAACAGGGTGAGGAGAGTCATTTCCATTGGTCTGAGAAGAGGGCACGTGTGCATCCAGGAAGCACTCAATCTGGAGTCTCTCTTCCTGAGACTCTCCCCCCAGGGTTCCGGTCCCTGTTAACCATTCATCTTCCTCATCCTTCCGCCTGACCTATTGGTCCAAGAATATAGTCCTCAGACCCAAGCGCCTCTGTCTCCTGGGAACCTGACAGATTCCAGGGCCTTGGACCTAAGCTCCCTGCTGGAAGGGGCCTCTGGGGACAGACTGTGAGCTCCTGCAGGGGGACCTGCCCTACTTTCTGTCCTTCCTGAACTGTGCAGGTTTGGGGGCTTCTTTCCATTCTCTGACCTGGCCTGCATCCCTCCAGTGCACGCTCTTCTGTGCTCCTTACCAAACTCAGTTTCTGTATTCAGAACCACAGGGATCTCAGCTGACACAGGGGTCACTGTGGAATTGCATCATCTGCACATTGAGCTGAATGGGGTCCAGCTTTAAGGGTTCAGGGGGACGTGGGGATGGACACTGAATGGTTCTGTATCCAGTGCCTGGAACCCTGCCCAGGAGAAGTCTGTGCAGGATTTGAATTCCCCAGGAACTTACAAAGAATTAAAAAGGAATGAAACTCATGATTTGGGGATCAGACAGATGCTGGCCATGACTGCTGACATCTTCAGGAAGGAATGGAAGGGCTGATTGAAGCCTCAGGGTAACACTGGATGAGAGGGAGTCAGAGTCAGAGGCACTGAGGAAAGTCTTCCGAGGGAGGTTTGGACAAAAGTGTGGAGAAGGCTCTGCAGCACGTGGGGAGGGACTTAGGAGACATCCTGGAATCATTTCCAGGTTCCAGGTCTCTGGCTTCCTGCCCTGGGCTCCACGTTTTGTAGCCAGTTAGGTGCTCACATGCTCCGCACATGGAAACACAGAGAGTCGGTGCCCCGTGGAGCAGGCCCATGGGGATAAGAGCAACACCCAGACGCTCCCCTTTCCTCCTTGGAGACGAGGAGCATGAGGCATCCCATGAAGGCTCCTCAGAAGGTCCAGGCAGGTGCAATCCCAGATGGGTGACCAGATCAGAACATGGCCTTCGATGGACTTTCCCTTCCTTCCTGCCCACTTTCCACAGCCCTCAGTCCTGCCCCTGGTGATGGAGTGAGCCTGGCAACCATCTCTGCCCTTGGGGGACAACAGGCTCCAGCAGGCTAGGCTGCAGGGAGGCTTTGAGCATCTGTGCTCAGAGTCATGGGCAGCCGTGGAGGAGGTGAAGCAGGTAGGGCTAAGATAATATTCTTAAGAGTCATTCTAGCCCCGCGTGGGGAATAGACAGGTGAAGCGGGGCACTGCCCCAAGGTAAACACAAGAACATGGCTCTGGAAGCTCCTGCAGGAGTCCTGGTGAAACGTGAAGGCAGCCTGGGAGAGGCATGTGCTGTTTCTCCCTGCCCCTCTGTTTACAGCTGACCCCCGCCTCACACCTGCACACAAGCCCTCTGCTGTCAGTCAACCTCAGGTGCCCCGTGTCCATCCTGGTCCCCGGGGCTGGAGGAGGAGCATCCTCGTGCTCAGCTCAAGTCAGATGACACGGGCTCCCCCGGGCGTCCCATTGGGCCTTGGGGCTCCAGGGTCTGAGGGAAACGACTGGCTGCGAGCCCAGCGTGCAGGCAGGAGGAGCCATGGAGGACATGCTCCCTGAGACCCTGGGAGACAGGCTCACAGGGAAGGAGCTCAGGCATCTGGACCCAGGTGAGCCCATCAGTCAACACAAGGAAGCCTCAGTGAATCAGTGCTATTTATTGAAATAAAGTCTAGAGAACACAAGGTGAGGAGATCCGGTGTTAGTCGTCAGTCGTGTCAGGCTCTTCTTGACCTTATGGACTGTAGCCTGCCAGACTCCTTTCTCCATGGACTATTTCCAGGCAAAAATATTTGAGTGGATTGCCATTTCCTTCTCCAGGGATCTTCCCAACCCAGGAATCAAACACACATCTCCTGTATTGGCAGGGGGATTCTTTACCACTGAGTCACCTGGGAAGCCCATGGAAAAGCATGGAGTTTCCTTAAAAAACTAAATATAGAGTTAGTGTATGAGTCAGCATAATTTAAAAAGTAGCACAAATGAACTTATTTACAAAACAGAAACATACTCACAAAGAAAACAAACTTTTGGTACAAAATAGGAAAGGGGAGGAAGGGTAAATAGGAATGTGTGATTAACAGATGCACATCACCCTACATAAAATAGATGAACAATAAGGATTTACTGTATAGCACACAAAACCGCATGTATAATCAATACATTTGGCTGTACACCAGAAACCCACACAATACTGTAAGTCAACTGCACTTCGATAAAAACAAACAAAAGAAGTCCCTGCCTAATTAATAAAAACCTGCTGGAATCGAAGGTGAGTTGATGCTGGAGACATAGGGCTAGAGAACACCACCAGGGGAGACTCTTCTCGCTGGGACATCACACCATGAGGAGGGTGATAGAGGAGCCCCGGCTACTTCTCCTGGATCCCAACACTCCTTACTCTGACTTTCTCTCATTTTCAACCCTTTTGTATTCTTGGCCTTCCACAGCTAGTTCCACCTGCCTTTGCCTTTATTCTACCCCCAGAGTGTTCTTTAGTCCAAAATAAGTGATTTCTCCCCTCCCCTCACTCTTTAGCCCCCTTTCTCCCTTAGTCCAGGCTCCAGGCTCTTACTTTGCCCTCATCTGCCTCCTGCATCCATCCCTCCCTTGCTGTGCTCAGCTCCAGAAATGCCAAATTCCTAACACCCAGGACCATCAATGCTGTCTCCCTCCTTTAATCCTCTAACAAGCTGCCTCTGAGACACCCAGCAAATGTCCCAGGTCCCTGCACTACTCTGGGGTTGACGGAATCGAGCCCTCCTGCCAGATTCTCATGGATCTCAGTGACAAACTCCAATGTGCTTTCCAACTCCTGGGCCTGCTGCCTCAGCTTTTCAGCTGACTCTGCCTTTGCTCCATCATGTAAATGTATTGACTCTTTGACCAGGAAGCCCACATCTATCACAAGGCCAATACTTGACATGACTATGCCAGCGATACGGGCTCCTTTGGCCATTGTAAAAGCCGCGCCGCCAATAGTTTTCGGCACCTGAACGCTGCCACGAATGAAGGTTTTCCCATTGGTTATGAAGAACTTGACTTGGGCTGTTAAGGCAGGGCTGCCTTTGATCACCTTGATGAATTGGTCGATATTCCCAATGATTTTTAGGGAATTGATGAATAATTTCTTTGCAAGATTAATATGAACTTTCCTTTCATTGAGTACATCCTCGATTACCTTCCATCTCTTCCTGTAACGGGACAGCAGTTGAGTGGTTTTGGTTTCTGCTGATGACGTGTTTACATGTTCCACGATCCTGGTGGACACATTGGTCACAGTAGCCGCTATGCCCAGCCCTAACCCAGTGGCAAAGAGAGGCAGAGTGGCCCCCACTGTCAGAGGTGCCAGAGCCAGGCCAACGATGCTTAGGACGCCAGACACAGCGCCAGTGGAGTGGGCCACCACATTGGAAATCGTGCAGTCCTTGTGTACCTTGTCAACGTTGTCTGCAAAAGCATGGATCTTTTCTGTGTCTTTCTCCAGGTCCTGTTTCATCATAGCAATCTCCTCCAAAAGCCTCTTTCTGTCCAGCTGGTCTTGTTGGAGTGTGTCTGGGGCCTTTACACTCAAGTTTGTTTTCAGCCTGTTCAGATACTCATATAGTGCCTTTTCCTCCTCCCTGTAATAATGAAGGTCAAGGAATTAAGACAGTTTGTTTGTCTGTAAAAATAGGCTGGGAAGGTTCTATTCTGTTTTAATGGAGCAGAAAACCCTTCACTCATGGACCTTAGTGTGTAGTGAGGAGCCAATCTGCTCTTAGCCCTTGATCCTGGGAAGTGGGCTCTAAGCCCCTAGAATATTCTGGCTGATAGGAGTGTCCTCATCTCCTCGGGCCTTTGGCCACTGGACAAACAGAAAAGGTGACATTCGTGGTGGGGCCTCTGGGTCACGTGGTATCAGTTCTGACCTCTGGAGGAGCTGGACTCCAGGGCATTAGTCTGACCACCGGGAGGAGCTGGAGACCACAAGTTAGGATAATTTGTTTTTAGTGGGTGAGATTCCCTGGCAGACAGAGCCCTGTGTGTCCTGCCACACACTGAATCCAAGGCTGGAAAGCATCCTGGGGACACGGAAGCTTTGTGTGTGGAACCCGCCTAGACCTCCCCCGTGGCTGAAACTGCATCCTTTCTTGTAATAAACCATAACCGGGATGACGACATCTTCAGTGAGCTCTGAGAATCCTTTTAGGGAATTCTCAAACCTGAGGGTGATTATGGGAACCTCCAAATGTGCTACTGGTGTTATATGTAAGGACAGTCCTGGGGCCTGTGTGCTCAGATCTTGCAGGTTGGCTAACTCTGCATAATTAGGGAAAAAAAAAAAAAAACCCCAAC
>NW_011494667.1:15599-16450 GCF_000754665.1 Bison bison bison
CTGCAAGGAAATCCAACCAGTCCATTCTGAAGGAGATCAGCCTGGGATTCTTTGAAGGAATGATGCTAAACCTGAAACTCCAGTACTTTGGCCACCTCATGTGAAGAGTTGACTCATTGGAAAAGACTCTGATGCTGGGAGGGATTGGGGGCAGGAGGAGAAGGGGATGACAGAGGATGAGATGGCTGGATGGCATCACCGCCTCGATGGACATGGTTTTGGGTGAACTCCAGGAGTTGGTGATAGACAGGGAGGCCTGGCCTGCTGCAATGGGGTTACAAAGAGTCGGACACGACTGAGCGACTGAACTGAACTGACTGAAGTGCTTTCTGATGGGAAGGGAGTTAGGGGGAGAATGGATACATGTATGTGTATGGCTGAGTCCTTTCACTGTTCAACTGAAACTATCACAGCACTGTTAATCAACTAGTCCTCAATACAAATAGAAAGTTCATAGTGTGAAAAAAGTGCCCTCCGCTACAGGATACCTAGGGACCCCGAGTGAGGATCAGGCTGGGTGAGGTAGGTGTTCTGGGACTCACCTCCTGGCCAGGTAGTCCCATAGCAGGCCTGGAAGCCAATGATGACATCCGTGATGTTCAGGTCCCGCTCCTCCTCCAGGTGGGCCAGCACACCAGCCCGGAAGAAGACCTTGCTCTGGCCCATGCGGTACAGGTTGCTCTCGAGTTCCAGGGCTTCAATCCAGAGGAGGAGAGCCGGCTGCTGACCATGGGGCACCCCAACCACCACAGAGCCGTGGAGCAAGGCCAAGGTCAGGGAAGGGCCTGGAGCCTGGGTTGGCCCTGCTGCTCTGTGGGCAGCCTCCTCCTGATTCAGGGAGAGTGGGGCTG
>NW_011494667.1:16550-17475 GCF_000754665.1 Bison bison bison
GTACATGAATATGAATGGCTGAGTCCCTTTGCTGTTCACCTGAAACTATCACAACATTGTTAATTGGCTATACTCCAATACAAAATAAAACGTTCTTAGTATGAAAAAAAGTGCTTTCTCCCCACCTCTCATTCTCTGGTCCCCCCTCCTCCCTTAATCTAGGCTCCAGGCCCCTTCCTTCTCTCTCCTCATCTATCACCTACATCCATCCCTTCCCTGATGTGCTCAACTAATGCCAAATTCCTAACACCCAGCTTTATTAATGTGGTCTCCAGCTCTTCCCTCTAACAAGGTACCTCTGCACTTTAGCCTCTCACATGTCCCTGGACCCCACACTGCTCTGGGGGTGGCTGAATCAGGTCCTCCTGCAGACGCTCATAGATCTGGGTGAGCTCCTCCAGCTTCCTCTCCAGCTTCCTGGCCCGCTGCCACAGGTTTTCAGCTGATGCTGCCTTTGCACCGTCATGCAGGTGCTTTGAATCCTTCACCAGGAAGCCCACATCCACCAGGAGGAAGACCCCTGAAGTGGCCAAACCCACGATCTGGCCTCCTTTGGTAATTGTAAAAGCTGGGGCTTTGAAACCTGCCTCTTTCTTTTGGATGGATGGGGATGATAATATCATAAGGCCCATCAAGATGTTTGCTGCAGAGTCAGAAATGGCTTTGCCTGTCTGCATGTCATGGATGTGCATTTCAATGCATTGTACAGCTTTTGTGACTTTCTCTGTTGTGGGGTTGCTCTTGAGTATCTCTAGGAGAACCTTCCATTTTTTGATGAGAGTTGACATCATGCGACTGGCTATAGTTTCTACTGATGACCTCTTCATATGTTCCAGGATACTGGTGGACACACTGGTCACAGTACCTACTGCTCCTAGCCCTGTCACAGTGGCCAAGAGCACCACACTGGCCCCCATTGTCACGG
>NW_011494667.1:17575-18846 GCF_000754665.1 Bison bison bison
CAAGGAGATCCAACCAGTCCATCCTAAAGGAAATCAGTCCTGAATATTCACTGGAAGGTCTGATGCTGAGGCTGAAACTCCAATGCTTTGGCTACCTGATGCGAAGAACTGATTCATTTGAAAAGACCCTAATGGTGGGAAAGATTGAAGGCGGGAAGAGAAGGGGAAAACAGAGGATGAGATGGTTGGATGGCATCACCAACTCAATGGACATGAGTTTGAGTAAACTCTGTGAGATGGTGATGGACAGTGAGGCCTGACGTGCTACAGTCCATGGGCTGGAAAGAGTTGGACACAACTGAGCGCCTGAACTGAACTGAACTGAAAATGTTTAAGGTCCATCTTCCTGACCAAAGGTCCCTGGTATTATGGGTGGAACATATGTGTCCCCTCTGCCCCAGTTCATATGTTAAAGCTCTGACCTCCCCTCCCTGAGGACTGAGGTGGCACAGTCCTGACCTGAGTTCAATTCAGGGTCCCCTAACCCTTGTGGAGTGGCTGAGGTGGAGGGGGTGGCAGGGCGAGAACTGGAGGAAACAGCCTCTATGGTGACACCCCAGGGTCTGGGAGCACAAGGAGGCTTGGAGCAAGGGAGAGGGCAGGAGAAGCTCCAGGGATGTTGGGGGACCTCCCCTCCCTCTCCTGCCTGACCTTGGGGATCCCCATCAGCTGTCCCCCTCACTGCAGGCTGTCTTGGTCTCACTTCTGAGTCCCGTGGAGGAGGAAGTAGACAGCATGCTCTGGTGCCCTGAGGAGAGGGCTGGGATTGAGGCTGTACGGATAGAACCCTGAATGCAGGGGGCTCCCCTGGCCTCTCTGGAGGACTCTGGAATGCTTAGCCACCCACTTCTTGGTTTTTGATTCCTTTGTGGGTTGTCTCAGCCTGGAAGCACCACCCTCAATTCTGGATCACAAGTGGAAACCAGCCAGACAAGAGACAGCTGACTACCTGAGCAGTAAAAGAGGTCTATCGAGTTCATGATGGCAGCAGCAGGGTCTTGGAGATGTCCCTTCGGCTCACTCGTCCAAGTCAGGCTGGAAGGAGGTGTGGCTTCACCCTTGGGGAAGAGAAAACAGACTGTGGGCTAGATCACGGGCTAGATCACGAGTGAGCATTGGCTGCAGGGAACAATAAGGGGGAGGCCTCTGGTGGGTTCCCGAGACGGCCACCAGTGCCACCAGGGACTTAACGCTCTGCGTTCCCCTGTCCCCTGGGCTCTGCTGGCTGTTAGTTAAGAAAAGTCACTCACCTCCTACAGCTCTTTCCAAGC
>NW_011494667.1:18946-19686 GCF_000754665.1 Bison bison bison
AGTAGTAAACTGTACCTGGGATCATGAAGCTTTCAGTGAGTCCTGTCCATTCTATAGGGAATTCTTGAACCTGAGAGTTGTTTTGGGGATCCCCTAAATTTGCCATTGAAGTCAAAGTAAGGGCAGTCCAGAGCTTTGTGCTTATGGGCCTTTGTCCCTTACGGGCCAGCAGGATCCTGCAGGGTTCGTACAGCTCCTAACATCGGGAATAAAAAGACTGTAGGCAGAAACCCAGGACACAAATGGTGGTGTCAGGATTTTCCCACTTGTCCCAAAGGAAATTCTGCTTGGTTCTCCTCACCAGAAAGAAGATCCTTGACCCCTGTCTCTTCCCAACAACTTTTTAAATGTTACTATTGATTGAGTACATACTCGGTGTCAGTCATTATGGGAAGCACTTTACATGCATGATATCAGTGTCCTCACAGTAAAAATGAAAAGATGAAGAAACTAAAGCAGAGAGTAGTTCAGTAACTTGTCCAAGGTCACATAACCTGCACCTTCCTTGCAGGTTTCATCTCTTCTGAACCCACGATCATTCACTGTCAGCAAATGACATGGAGGAAACATTCCTGATGGGATCATGAGAAGGAACATCCTTGACCCCAACAGTAGGGTCCTGCCTGGAGGAGGCGTTACTCCAGGAGGAAGCCAGCCTGGAGCTGGGGGAAGTGGGTGACCTTCCTGGTGCACCTGTGCCGGTTACCTGGACAAACTGGCCTCAGCCTTAATTCTCTCCA
>NW_011494667.1:19786-22592 GCF_000754665.1 Bison bison bison
ATTCTTTACCACTAGCGCCACCTGGGAAGCCCAGATAAATACATAGATACCTGTATAATTGAAGCACTTTGCTGTATACCTGAAATTAACAGAATATTGTAAATCAATTATCCTTCAATAAAACAAACAAACAAAAGAAGTCACTGCCTAAGTAACATACATCAACTAGGACCAAAGGTGAGTTGCTGTTGGAGGAGAGGTCTAGAGACCACCACCAGGGGAAGACTCTTCTTGCTGGGACATCACAGCCTGTGGAGGGCGATAGAGGAGCCCCTGCTACTTCGGGATCCCAACAATCCTAACTGACCTTCTCCCATTTTCAACCCGTTCGTACACCTGGCCTCTCATTGCTAGTTCGCCTGCCTCTCCCTTTATTCTGCCTCCAGTGTCATCTTTAGTCCAAAGTGGTTTCTGATGGGAGGGGAGTTTGGGGGAGAATGCGTACATGAATATGAATGGCTGAGTCCCTTTGCTGTTCACCTGAAACTATCACAACATTGTTAATTGGCTATACTCCAATACAAAATAAAACGTTCTTAGTATGAAAAAAAGTGCTTTCTCCCCACCTCTCATTCTCTGGTCCCCCCTCCTCCCTTAATCCAGGCTCCAGGCCCCTTCCTTCTCTCTCCTCATCTATCACCTACATCCATCCCTTCCCTGCTGTGCTCAACTAATGCCAAATCCTAACACCCAGCTTCACTAATGTGGTCTCCAGCTCCATTAATGTGGTCTCCAGCTCTTCCCTCTAACAAGGTACCTCTGCACTTTAGCCCCTCACATGTCCCTGGACCCCGCACTGCTCTGGGGGTGGCTAAATCAGGTCCTCCTGCAGACCCTCATAGATCTGGGTGAGCTCCTCCAGCTTCCTCTCCAGCTCCCTGGCCCGCTGCCGCAGGTTTTCAGCTGATGCTGTCTTTGCACCGTCGTGCAGGTGCATTGACTCCTTCACCAGGAAGCCCACATCCATCAAGAGGAAGACCCCTGAAGTGGCCAAACCCGCCACCCGGACTCCTTTGCTAATTGTTAAAGCTGTGGCTTTGAAACCTGCCTGTATCTGTTGGATGGCTGGGCCTGAGATTCTCCCAGCATTCATGCAGATGTTTACAGTGGCTGCACAGCCAGGAATGGCTTTGCCTGTCTCCATGGCATGAATTAGATTTTCAATGCATTTTACAGCTTCTGTGACTTTCTCTGTTGCGGGGATGCTCCTGAGTACCTCTAGGAGAACCTTCCATTTCTTCATGAAAGTTGACATCATGTGACTGGCTTCGGTTTCTGCTGATGACCTATTCACATGTTCGATGATACTGGTGGACACACTGGTCACAGTAGCTGCTGCTCCCAGCCCTATCCCAGTGGCCAAGAGCACCACACTGGCCCCCATTGTCACGGGTGCCAGAGCCAGGCCAACGATGGTCAGAATACTGGACACAGCACCGGTGCTGTGGGCCATCACATTGGAGATGGTACATCCCTTATGGACTTTCTCAACCTTGTCTGCGAGCTCACGGAACTTGCTTATGAACTCCTCCAGCTGCCGTTTCACCCGAGGAAACTTATTCAGAAACCTCCTCCTGTCCAGCTGCTCTTTGGAGAGTCTTTCTTGGTCCTCCTCAACCAAGGATATTTTCAATTCATTCAGATATTTGTGTAGTTCATCCACATCTTCCCTGTAATGATGAAGGTCAAGGGATTAGAAAGGCAGTTTGCTTGTCTATAAAATTGGCTCCATAATATCTATTCTGCATAAATACAGATATGTTACTATAAATCATTAGAAAAGAATTTTATAAATGTAAACTTTTCTCTTTCAACCTTAAACACGTTTCATACTTTGTAGATGCTCCATCTTGAAATAGCTAGACTTGGAATAGGTAGACGAAAGTCAGCTTAGGATACTGGCAACTTAAGAGAGGTATTTGAGAGAATTCCCAGGTGGCCCAGAGGTTTCAACTCTGCATTCCTGCTGCCGGCCTTGACTCAATCCCTGGTTGGGGAATGAGGATCCCACAGGCCATATGGCTCAGCCACAGAAAAGGTATGTGGTAAAGACGTCTCACAGGTGGGTCAATACCACCACTTTGAAAGAGTTTTTGGAGTGGGAACTCCACAGATAAACAAAGACAGGTAGGACTGGAGGAGAAAACCTTCATTCAAGGGCCTCAGTGTGTAGTGAGAAGTCTCCCTGCCCTTTGCCCTTGGCTACTGGGAAGTGGTCCCTAAGCCCCTAGAATTCTGGCTGATAGGAGTGTCCTTGCCTGCCTGGGCCTTTGGCCACTGGTCAGTCTGAGAAGGTGACAAGTGACCCAGGGTCACTGGGTCCCATGGTATCAGTTCTGCCATCTGGTAGAGCTGGACACTAGGGCACTAGTCTGACTTCCAGGAAGGGCTGGAGATGACAGGTCAGGGTAATTTGGCTTGTAAGCAAGTGAGTGTCCCTGATAGGCAGTACTCCGTGCATCTTATCACACACCGAATCCAGGTCAGTAACGTGTCCTGAGGATAATGGAAGCTTCGTATGTGAAACTTGTCCAGACTTTGCCCTTTGGCTGGTGGGAACTTTTATCCTTCCCTGTAGTAAACTGTAGGAGAAGGCGATGGCACCCCACTCCAGTACTCTTGCCTTGAAAATCACATGGATGGAGGAGCCTGGTAGGCTGCAGTCCATTGGGTCTCGAAGAGTCAGACACGACTGAGCGACTTCCCTTTCACTTTTCACTTTCATGCATTGGAGAAGGAAATGGCAACCCACTCCTGTGTTCTTGCTTGGAGAATCCCAGGGATGGAGGAGCCTGGTGGGCTGCTG
>NW_011494667.1:22692-23373 GCF_000754665.1 Bison bison bison
CAAGGAGAGATAAGAAAGCCTTCCTCAGCGACTAATGCAAAGAAATAGAGGAAAACAACAGAATGGGAAAGACTAGAGATCTCTTCAAGAAAATTAGAGATACCAAGGGAACATTTCAGGCAGAGATGGCTCGATAAAGGACAGAAATGGTATGACCTAACAGAAGCAGTAGGTATTAAGAAGAGATGGCAACAATACACAGAAGAACTGTACAAGAAAGATCTTCACAACCCAGATAATCATGATGGTGTGATCGCTCACCTAAAGCCAGACATCCTGTAATGTGAAGTCAAGTGGGCCTTAGAAAGCATCACTACAAACAAAGCTAGTGGAGGTGATGGAATTCCACTGAGCTCTTTCAAATCCTGAAAGATGATGCTATGAAAGTGCTGCACTCATGCCAGCACATTTGGAAAACTCATCAGTGGCCACAGGACTGGAAAAGGTTGATTTTTGTTCCAATCCCAAAGAAAGGCAATGCCAAAGAATGCTCAAACTACCCACACAATTGCACTCACCTCACATGCTGGTAAAGTAATGCTCAAAATTCTCCAAGTCAGGCTTCATTAATATGTGAACCGTGAACTTCCAGATGTTCAAGCTGGTTTTAAAAAAAGGCAGAGGAACCAGAGATCAAATTGCCAACATCCGCTGGGTCATGGAAAAAGCAAGAGAGTTCCA
>NW_011494667.1:23473-24593 GCF_000754665.1 Bison bison bison
AGACCCTGGGAGACAGGTTCCCGGGGAAGGAGGTCAGCCATCTGGAGCCCAGGTTAACCCATCAGTCAACGCAAGGAAGCCTCAGTGAATCAGCTCATATTTATTGAACCAGAGTCTAAGGAAAACAAGGTGGAGAGAACCAGAGCAACCTGAAATATCTTATCCAGCCTCACCCCCCAGCTGAAGAAGAAACCGAGGGTCAGAGAGTCGTGTCTGTTGGTCCCAGGCTGTTTCGTCTCCTGACACACCGAAAGTTCCTTGACCTGTTTCTGCCTCCTTGTTTCATCCTTCTTTCTTTCTTTTAATCAACCTCTGTTCCTCCTCCACATTTGGATTTTCATGGAATCCATGAAATAACAAATTTTCATGGAAATTTCACCAATTTTCATTGGTCTCTTGGTGCACTCTGGAACCAAAGAGCTCCTGGCAACGTGTCAGATGTTCCACCCACTGTGTTGTCACACCACTGCTGCCACCAACATCATCACCACCATTGTCATCAAGAAGCCACTGCCTGAAGATGTACACAGACAATTCTTCATGAAGACGTACAGATGGCCAGCAGGTACGTGAAAACCTACTCAACATCACTAATTATTAGAGAAATGCAAATCAAACTACAATAAGTTATCTCCCCTACAGCGATCACGGGCCATCACCTACATCTACAATGCTCTGAGGCTGTGGAGAAAAGGGAACCCTTCTACACTGTTGGTGGGAATGTAAATTAGTGCAGCCACTATGGAAGACCATGTGGAGTTTTCTTAAACAACTAAAAATAGAGCTACCATATGATTTAGCAATCTCACTTCTGGGCATATTTCTACAAAAATAATTAAAGCTCTAATTTGAAAAGATACACATACCCTGATGTTCATAGCAGTACTATTCATAACGGCCAAGACATGATATTAACCTAAATGTCTGTTGACAGATTAATGAGTAAAGCAAATGTGGTACATGTATACACTCCATGAATCCTACTCAGCCATAAAGAAGAATGAAATAATATTATCTGTAGCAATATGTATGGATCTAGAGATTATCATATTGAGTGAAGTAAGTCAGACAAATACGTGATACTAACTTATATGTAGAATCCAGAAAAAATACAAATGAC
>NW_011494667.1:25143-27723 GCF_000754665.1 Bison bison bison
CAGAGATGAAGAGCACATAGAAAGGAGCATAGAAAGGAATACTCTGGGAATTATATGAGGTCGGGACACCTGTGTCACTAATTGGTAATAACTACTATTGATTCAGTGTCTGTGATGTGCAGGTTCCTGAAACTCACCTAAACATGGGTCAGCCCAAGATTTCAGGCTGGTGCCAGAGTCTGGACTTGAACCCAAGTCTTTCTGATTCAAATAGCAGGTTAATGATAACTATGCTGTACTCTCAACAATATTCAAAAATACTTACCTGGGGATATATGTTAATTGGTAAATGACTCTTTTTATTCCAAAATGATGTCTTGCTCCCTGTGCCTGAATCTCTGCCTTGATAAAGTTTCTGGTGCTGCAGCTCCCACAGCCCACATCCTCCTTCCTTCTGCAGGAGCCTTTCTCCCACAAGCCCCCTCCCTGCAGCCCTTCTCTGGGCAGCTGAGGACCTGGATGGCGCCCAGTCCTCTCTGCGGTCCTCCCCTGACTGTTGCACTTTGGGGTGTTTCTAATTGTTTGTGTAAATAATAGTGTAAAGAACACACTTCTTTTATGAAACTTTGCGTGTACTTGAGACCGTGTCCTTAAGCTGTTTCTGGAAGTAGAATGATTTGGTCAGGGCTCTAAACATTTTAAATATTTTCATACCTAGAGTCGCTCTGTTGTGCCAAAAAATTGCACCAATTTATTACAGTTATATTCATATATGAGGGTGTCAATTCTTTTAATCTTGCCAATTCTTAGAAGTCTCCTCTTCAAAACAGATCTTTATTGAGAGACAATTTTTTAATTCTGTTTGGGATTACATTGTCTTGGTAGATGATGGAAGAAAGCAAATGTTGATTACATTCAGCAGTATTGTAAGAAGACAAAAGTGCATTTATCAGCTCCTTCTCCTGACACCTGACTGAAATGATAGGAAACATGCTTACAGTTGTAATAATGGCTACTGATAGGAGGCGTCTCTGTGCTTGTGGTCTTTGTTCTGTACTGATAGTTGATCTAAGACTTTACCGAATATAATTTGGATCATTCCAGTAACCCTTGAGATATATACCCCAACTCCTCTCCTTTCTTCATAGATGTTCCGTGATTTGCCCAAGGTCAGAAATCTTGTCCATGACAGACTAGGTTTCAACCCACTTTCTGGGCTCAAGAGCCCATACCTTGCCTCTCGGTGCTCTGCTGCTAATATAAAGCCAGGAATGTGGGCAACAGGAGCCCAGAGTCTTCAGCAATAGTTTGAAGACTGAGTGGATGAAGAAGTGACTGCTGAATAAAGAGGAGTGGAGGAAAGAAACAGAGAGAAGGTGTACAGGCTAGAGGAATGCTTACTTAGACCAAAATGAGAGTGACACAGAAGGAGAAAGCAGGGGATAGTCCCAGCAACCCACATCCCATCACATATTCACCCAACTCCACACCAGACGGAGGAAAATCTTAATTCAGAGACTCCAGAAAAAATATTTCTGTATTCTGGAATTTAGGGGTCCTCAGGCAAGCACTCTTGGAGAAGGCAATGGCAACCCACTCCAGTACTCTTGCCTGAAAAATCCCATGGATGGAGGAGCCTGGTGGGCTGCAGTCCATGTGGTCACTGAGAGTGGTACACTACTGAGCGACTTCACTTTCACTTTTCACTTTCATGCATTGGAGAAGGAAATGGCAACCCACTCCAGTGTTCTTGCCTGGATTCTGGCAGAATCCCAGGGACGGGGGAGCCTGGTGGGCTGCTGTCTATGGGGTCACACAGAGTCGGACATGACTGAAGCGACTTAGCAGCAGCAGCAGCAGGCAAGCACTCTACAGGGCAGCTTACCAGTCAACTTTACTCCCTCTTAAATATGAATGGGTCATCCAGGATTAGATACGTAGAAACAATGACAATGTGAAAAAGGGTGACTTAGACAAAGAGATGAGAAAGGACACCAGAAGAGATGGATGGACAATTTTGAAGGAAGAACATAATTTTTAACACTTGAACCCAGGTCGTTAAGTCAATTAGAAAGGATTTTTATTCATAAAATGAGATGCACTGAGAAGTGAGAAGAAATTAAACAGACAAAAAAATCTTGGGAATTAATGTGTTTACCAAGTAAGTCTAAAGAAAGATTGGAAAAGAAGGTCAAAAAAAGCTTCCAGAAATTTTTTTAAATGACAGAAGAAATGGAGCTAAATGGAGAATAGAAACGTTGCTATTCACAGTCGTTCCTGAGCAAGTTACTTGAGAGTGAGGTGCAGAGGGAAAGAAAAGATGTGTGTGTGTGATGATGATGCAAAGGATAACCAAGAGAAAGAAAGATTCCTGAATGTGATCCAGGAATCAGGAACACCAACCCAGAGAGAAGGGAATCCAAGGATCACAGCTGGGCACACGGCAGATCTAGAGAGAAACCAGTTCAGAATGGGGTAAAAAGTCCAGAGTCTGTGGGGACAGGAGACTCGGTACCACATGAGGCACCGTTGGAAAGAAATGGAGGAAATGCTGAAGATAAACAGTGCAAGGGGTGAAAAGGAAGCCAGTTAGAAACATCAGGAAAAACTAAAGCTCAGGAGGAGAAGGGGACGACAGAG
>NW_011494668.1:0-970 GCF_000754665.1 Bison bison bison
CCTGCCATATCTTTCGTGTGAGGATGTTCATGCTCTTGGGGTGGTGATTACATCACTGGCACCTTGTAAGTGGCCCCAAATTCTAGAAATGGAGTTCCCAGTGTCCAAGGAAGATCTTGTAAAATTACTGGAAGACATGTAGAATAGTCCCCTGCTCAGTGATGGCCACACATTCAAAATACCTCTGTCCCTGATAGACTGGGGAAAAATTACTTGTAAGATACTTCTGGAGAAATGTGTATAATGGAATGGTTAGAAACTTTTATAACATGAGCAAACTGTGCCCTTTAAGAATTATTCCTGGAAATTAAGGAATATTTGAAATTCCTCACAAAAATAAAACACATATGCGCACGCACGCTTGCACACACACACACACACACACACACACACTTCTAATTTACCTAAGAAGCCCCTGAAAGCTTCCCCATTTTTTAAAGAACTGATGGCCCTAATACTTCCCAAAACACCCCAAACTGAGTATCAGGGCCTGACAATGTTCCTGTCTGAGAAAGATAAGTAGTTCTCAGAGAACATAAAGCTGAAATACATTCAAGATTTCAAGGAGAAATAGGAGTCCGAGGAGAAAGTGGTTCACTTCAGGGAACAGGATTCGAGTGTTCAATAGTCCAAGACAATAGATGTTCCCAAAGAAATATTCCAAGAAATTATGTGTCCAGTTTTCCAAGAAATCAGATGTCCTCAAAGGAATCCAAATGAAAGCCCACAAGAAGTTTTAGGACAATGTACAAAAGTTGAATGTCTCCCAGAAAACTATTTTTATACCAGGGATTCACTTCCATGAAGAGTTTAAAAACCCCTTCAAGCTCTGTGAAGAATACCGTTGGTAGCTTGATAGGGATTGCATTGAATCTATAAATTGCTTTGGGTAGTATACTCATTTTCACTATATTGATTCTTCCAATCCATGAACATGGTCTATTTCTCCATCTATTAGTGTCCTCTTTGA
>NW_011494668.1:1070-1925 GCF_000754665.1 Bison bison bison
ACTGACTCGATGGACATGAGTCTCAGTGAACTCCGGGAGTTGGTGATAGACAGGGAGGCCTGGCGTGCTACGATTCATATGGTCACAAAGAGTCGGACATGACTGAGCCACTGATCTGATCTGATCTGTTGTCCTCTGAATGCATTTACAACTCTTAATCACCTGAATCATGGACACCTTTACCTTTCTCCAGGGTTGATAACCCTATCACTTGAAGGAAGTGGGCATGACCTTTGGAGATCATATAAAGCATCCAGCAAGGAGCCAAGCTTATCTTCTCCAGAGCCCAGAGCTGTTGAATTTGGAATTGACTGGACTGTGGAGACTTTTGAAAGTCTTTTCCACCAGGAGGTGGGCACCTAAACCCTGGACTGAATTTAAGAGAGTTACTTACTGAACAAGAGAGAGCATTTCTGTAACAGTACTGAGTTAAGTTCCAATCCATGTATGATGAATTTGTGCTATGTTCAGTTAATAATGAAACTTTAATGGTAATCATGGGCACAAAAGTTAATTTTTTCTCATTGATTGGTAATATTAAGTAATTTAATCATTCTTATTTCATTACCTTATATATTCCTAGGTGTCCTTAGGCCTTAAAAGACTGGGAATCTGTGTTGTAGAAAGAGCAGAGTGTACTTTGGGAGAGAGCCAAGGACTATCTCAGGGTGAGAACCAAGACTCTGGAAAAGCTGTAAAGGGAGAAGAGGAAAATTGTAATAGCCAATACTTTTAATTTTATGTGCTTGAAAGACACTTTCATTCTTTTAAATTACTGAAATTAAAGAAAGAGATTTCATTTTTATCTGAATTTAGGTAAGCTCAAAATCATTGCAACTAAGGTCTAGAATATGT
>NW_011494668.1:3950-4585 GCF_000754665.1 Bison bison bison
TCTTTAACAAGTGGTGCTGGGAAAACTGGTCAACCACTTGTAAAAGAATGAAACTAGAACACTTTCTAACACCATACACAAAAATAAACTCAAAATGGATTAAAGATCTAAATGTAAGACCAGAAACTATAAAACTCCTAGAGGAGAACATAGGCAAAACACTCTCCGACATACATCACAGCAGGATCCTCTATGACCCACCTCCAAGAATATTGGAAATAAAAGCAAAAATAAACAAATGTCCTAATTAAACTTAAAAGCTTCTGCACATCAAAGGAAACTATTAGCAAGGTGAAAAGGCAGCCTTCAGAATGGGAGAAAATAATAGCAAATGAAGCAACGGACAAACAACTAATCTCAAAAATATACAAGCAACTCCTACAGCTCAACTCCAGAAAAATAAATGACCCAATCAAAAAATGGGCCAAAGAACTAAACAGACATTTCTCCAAAGAAGACATACAGATGGCTAACAAACACATGAAAAGATGCTCAACATCACTCATTATCAGAGAAATGCAAATCAAAACCACTATGAGGTACCATTTCACGCCAGTCAGAATGGCTACGATCCAAAAGTCTACAAGCAATAAATGCTGGAGAGGGTGTGGAGAAAAGGGAACCCTCTTACACTG
>NW_011494668.1:5088-6039 GCF_000754665.1 Bison bison bison
TTGACTAGATGACCTTTGTTGGCAAAGTAATGTCTCTGCTTTTGAATATGCTATCTAGGTTGGTCATAATTGTCCTTCCAAGGAGTAAGTGTCTTTTACTTTCATGGCTGCAATCACCATCTGTAGTGATTTTGGATCCCCAAAAAATAAAGTCTTGTGAATTTAAAGCACATATTTTCTAATTCATTTAGCATCTACTGTTTTCTAAGTCATGTCTTGTTCAGTTCAGTTCAGTTCAGTTGCTGAGTCGTGTCCAGCTCTTTGCAACCCCATGAATTGCAACATGCCAGGCCACCCTGTCCATCACCAACTCCCGGAGTTCACTCAAACTCATGTCCATCGAGTCAGTGATGCCATCCAGCCATCTCATCCACTCTTGTCCCCTTCTCCTCCTGCCCCCAACCCTTCCCAGCATCAGGGTCTTTTCCAATGAGTCAACTCTTCGCATTAGGTGGCCAAGGTACTGGAGTTTCAGCTTTAGCATCATTCCTTCCAAAGAAATCCCAGGGCTGATCTCCTTCGGAATGGACTGGTTGGATCTCCTTGCAGTCCAAGGGACTCTCAAGAGTCTTCTCCAACACCACAGTTCAAAAGCATCAATTCTTCAGTGCTCAGCCTTCTTCACAGTCCAACTCTCATCCATACATGACCACAGTGATTTCGGAGCCCCCTAAAAAATAAAGTCTGACACTGTTTCCACTGTTTCCCCATCTATTCCCCATGAAGTGATGGGACCGGATGCCACGATCTTCGTTTTCTGAATGTTGAGCTTTAAGCCAACTTTTTCACTCTCCTTTTTCACTTTCATCAAGAGGCTTTTGAGTTCCTCTTCACTTTCTGGCATAAGGGTGGTGTCATTTGCATATCTGAGGTTATTGATATTTCTCCCGGCAATCTTGATTCCAGCTTGTGTTTCCTCCAGTCCAGCGTTTCTCATGATGTACACTGCAT
>NW_011494668.1:6139-8240 GCF_000754665.1 Bison bison bison
AGCAGATGGTAACAATAACCCTGTGTACAAGACAGCAAAAGAGACACCAATGTATAGATCAGTCTTATGGACTCTGTGGGAGAGGGAGAGGGTGGGGAGATTTGGGAGAATAGCATTGAAACATGTATAATACCATGTATGAAACGAGTCGCCAGTCCAGGTTCGATGCACGGTACTGGATGCTTGGGGCTGGTGCACTGGGATGACCCAGAGGGAGGGTAGGGTAGGGAAGGGAGGAGGGAAGAGGGTTCAGGATGGGGAACGCGGGTATACCTGTGGCGGATTCATTTCGATATTTGGCAAAACCAATACAATATTGTAAAGTTTAAAAATAAAATAAAATAATAAAAAATAAATAAAAACCCCTTCAAGGACAGAGGACAGATTTTCCATGAGGATTCGTGGTCAGGTCTAGTTGCAAGAATCTCCCTGCAGGAGACTGGAGATTGGCAGATCCTGCCAAGGCATCCTGAACAGTCAGAAATAGCATTATAAGAATCAGGCTGAGGAGGTGGAGAAACAGTACGACGTGGACCTGGGTCCTCAGCTCTAGAGTTAGTGTCCTGAAGGATGTGCTGTAAATGGAGACCGTAGATCTGCCTGAATTGGGCTCAGGGATTCCCTCATGCTCATGTTCTCATACTTTCTGTAAGTTGTCTCTCTTATGCAATAGATACATATATATATATATTTTTTTACAACTTGTGAACCCACATGGACACATCATTGTCAACCAAGCCCATAGTTTTCATTGTGGTTGTATGAAAATATTTTTATTTTAAAACATAAAGGTCTTTGAATTAGATAGATACATACTAGGTAGATAGGCAAATAGCTAGTTATTTCAGACTCTTCAAAATACTTTCATATTTTACTTTCTTAAACAAATATTTGTTAAAGATGATTTTGAATTTTTTTTTAAATAACAAGCAATTAAGTAGTGCACAAGGCATTTGGTATTCAAAAATGACCAATAGATTTATTTCCCATGGAGTGCTGTGTATGAAGTTTCATTCACTGGTATGCTCTTTAATATATGCTTTTAGGAGGCACTGTACATAAATGCTTTTGATTTCTTAAAGTTTCCAGAAATTTTCAATTTTTATTCTTTTATTAATAGATGACTAAAACATTGAATTCATTTGGAAATTTTCTTATCAGTTTGTGTCACTTGCTTCCCTAATTGGCTTTAATTTGCAAAATTAGGTCTAAGTTACAGTTCTTTTTACCTAAAATCAGGAGATTTTCTCATAAGATATTTTTGCCATGAAGTGCTAATAAGTCTTATAACCCAAGATAGATAGTGAGATATCCAGTCAAGTGGGGCTTTTCTTGTGAATTTCAGTTCAGTTCAGTTGCTCAGTCTTGTCCGACTCTTTGCGACCCCATGAACTGCAGCATGCCAGGCCTCCCTGTCCTTCACCAACTCCCGGAGTTCACTCAAATTTACGTCCATTGAGTTGGTGATGCCATCCAGCCATCTGATCCTCTGTTGTCCCCTTTTCCTCCTGCCCCCAATTCTTCCCAGCATCACAGTCTTTTCCAATGAGTCAGCTCTTTGCATGAGGTGGCCAAAGTATTGGAGTTTCAACTTAAGCATCAGTCCTTCCAATGAACACCCAGGACTGATCTCCTTTAGAATGAACTGGTTGGATCTCCTTGCAGTCCAAGGGACTCTCAAGAGTCTTCTCCAACACCACAGTTCAAAAGCATCAATTCTTTGGCACTCAGCCTTCTTCACAGTCCAACTCTCACATCCATACATGACCACAGGAAAAACCATAGCCTTGACTAGACGACCTTTGTTGGCAAAGTAATGTCTGTGATTTTGAATATGCTATCTAGGTTGGTCATAATTGTCCTTCCAAGGAGTAAGCGTCTTTTCATTTCATGGCTGCAATCACCATCTGCAGTGATTTTGGATCCCCCATAAATAAAGTCTTGTGAATTTAAAGCACATATTTTCTAATTCATTCAGCATCTACTGTTTTCTAAGTCATGTCTTGTTCAGTTCAGTTCAGTTCAGTTGCTGAGTCGTGTCCAGCTCTTTGCAACCCCATGAATTGCAACATGCCAGGCCACCCTGTCCATCACCAACTCC
>NW_011494668.1:8346-13796 GCF_000754665.1 Bison bison bison
GTACTCCTTTTCTTATTTGGAACCAGTCTGTTGTTCCATGTCCAGTTCTAAATGTTGCTTCCTGACCTGCATACAGATTTCTCAACAGGCAGATCAGGTGGTCTGGTATTTCCATCTCTTTCAGAATTTCCCACAGTTTATAGAGGATAAAAAACCTAAAATTACAATTGTTGACTTTATAGTATGTCATTCTATCCTTGAAGATTGAACAGATTTTCTAAGCATGTTTTGTTGCAAGGGTACAAGCCTAAAAGTTACAGTTCTTGACTTTATAGTA
Source organism: Bison bison bison (assembly GCF_000754665.1). Classification (NCBI taxonomy): domain Eukaryota; kingdom Metazoa; phylum Chordata; class Mammalia; order Artiodactyla; family Bovidae; genus Bison; species Bison bison. Next base: position 8,624 of record NW_011494668.1, read on the forward strand.
TTTCATTCTTGAAGATGGAGCAGTAACTGTAATCAGTAATAGAAAGCATTATCTTTGAGAGAGCCATGCAAAGCATATGTAGGGTCACAATATACAAAGGGTGACTGATACAGGAGCCAAGATGAAGTGAAAGTAGTAATGAGAATGAGGCAGGAGAGGGGGAACAGTCAGTCACAGAAGTTAATGGGCAGGACAGTGTACAGATCCAGGTGTGTGTCCCAGGCCTTCCCTTCCCCGGCTGTGACCCAGTGTTCCCAATTTCTCTGCCCTGTCTCCTTGAAACTCTCATTGCCAGTGCCCAGAAAAATGACAACCACCTTAGTGCAGTGGTTATTTAGCTTAGTTTCTAAATTATCTGTTTAATTTAGAAACAACGTTTTCACCTTTTCTTGTATTATCGTTTAAAATATCAAGGGATTCGGCTTTGAACAAAAACAATAGGAATAAAAAATACAAACGTTATCTAGAAAAAAAAAATGTAAGTGGTGCTACAGAAAAATATTGAATCAAAGATAGTATACAAAGGCCTCATGGCCCTAGACTGAAGCCCTACAGCTCAGAATTCCGCGGCCCCATGGGCGGGAGCAAGAGCAGGGGCGGCCCTGGGGACCCTCTGACCCTGAAGGGATGGAGACCCCCGACCTCAGCCCCGCCTCTGCTTCCGTGTCACTGTTGGGGATAGAGCTCTTGTGAGCTTAGAGTCTGTCCCTGGTTCTCCATCCTTTCTGGAAGGAGTCTGTCCATTCCCAGAGAGAGGCGTGTCTCCAGAATCTGTGCGGCCGCGGATCTGAGCTCTGAGCCATCACGAGGCCGCCGCCGGGAGAGCGCCGAGGCGGAGAGCGGGGTGCGCGGCGCCGGAGCCCTGGAGGACACGTGAAGGCGCGCGGGGAGCCGGACCCCGGCCGGTCTGCGGGAGGTGTCCGGCTCCTTGCCGCGGAAGCCGTGCAGGGAGTGAGGAGGCCGCGGAGGGCGACGGAGAGCTGACCGAGCCCTGGGTGGGAGACGGCGGCTTCCTCACAGGACCCGGGCTCCTTCTGTCCACTAGTACCTGGTGGCGCCGAGGAGGCCTGCGGCCCCGGGGATGCTGTCGCGGGAGGGAGGCGGTCAGAAAACCGGGATCTGCGGGCCCTGTGCTGGAAACGGGGCGCGCCGGGCCACGAAGCCCCAGAGGAGATTCGCGGACTTTTGTGGCCGCGACCTCACCTCCGGCTCCGCGGGCAAGGACGCCGAGGGCCCCGTGCGCGGAGCGAGGCCGCGGGGGACTTCTGTGTCCAGGGCGACCTGAGAGGAGGATCCCCGGGGCTACAGGACCTCCCAGGCCAGGCGCAGCCGGCCGTGGACAGGGAAGCTCCGGAGCTCCTGTGTGTGCTCAGTTTCTCCTCCTCCTGGGGACCCCGAGGACGACTGCAACCCGCCAGGCTCCTCTGTCCATGGAATCTTCCACGCAAGAATTCCGGAGGGGACTGCCGTCTCCTCCTCCAGTGGATTGTCCCTGGTCAAGCATCTACCCCGCGTCCTACCGGCGTGTCTTCTGTGTCTCGCGTTGGCAGGCAGAGTCTTTAACTCTTGAGCCTCCTGAGAAGCCCTAGTGTGCTCCTAGCACTGGCCCTTTTCCTCTGAGATAAATACAGCTGGGGTTTCCTGTTTATTTGTTTGCTTTCAACTCTGAATATCATGCTGTTTGTTTAAATTTATTTCTTCAAATAAACATGTACCAACAACTGCTGACTGCCATGCAAAATATAAAGGAGTAGAAAACATGCCAACAAGGATGTGGAGTAACAGAAACTCATTTATTGCTGTTGGCTATGCACAATGGCACAGACACTTAGGAATAAACTTTGGCAGTTCTGCCAAATCTAAACATGTGTTTGTCCAGCAGTCTCACTCTTTGTTATTTGCACAAGGATGTAGAAAATGTCTGCTTACCCAAAACATGTACACAGACGTCTGTAGCAACTTTGTTCATAATTGTGAAAACATAGGAGCAACCAAGACGTCCCTCACTAGGTGAAGGGATGAGTAAACCATGGCACATCCAGACCCCGAAATGTTACTCAGTGCTCAAAAGAAAGGAGCTATCAAACCACAGGGAGACAGAAAGGAAGCCTGATTGTATATGAATAAGCGAGGGAAGGCAGTCTGCAAAGGCCACAAAGGTTCTGCTTTGCTGCAGGATTTTGCTTGTGGGGGAGGCTATGCATGTGTGAGGGAGGGGGTATATCAGAATCCCCTTACTTCGCTCAGTTTTGCTGTAAACTTAAACTGTTTGGGAAAATTAGCTTTATTTAAAACATGAAAAAGAAGTAAGAAGTGTTTCAGTGACCTCAAAACTCTGGCGCATTTACAGTTAAATGTTCAATATTAATTTTTTTCAGAGACAATGGGATTATATAAAACAATAAAGTAAAATAAACGCATTTTTCCATATGTTTTTCAAAATACATAGCTGCACATTTGTTTGTAATAATATCACCTAGATAGAAGTCATTGTTAACAATCACAATGTTTTCCAGTCTCCCACTGGTGCATCTTAATTTAATATGTTCTCAAGTGTTCATGTCCCAAATAAGCAAGGTAAGATATTTTCACTAGCAATCCAGAAGCAGTTAACTTTTAAAACACTAAAACTGTAGTAAAAGAAAATTAATAGAGAATCCATTTTCTTTTCATTATAAAGTTTTTACTACTGCTCACAAAAGTTACACAAAGGGAGACTTCTACCTCTTAAAATGGAGAAATAGAGACTAGGTTTTTCTTCTTGCATGATACCAAAACTGCAAGAAATCATGGTTTTTAGATGTATAAGCACATAACAAAGAAAATAAACACAAAAATGGAGAGCACCAGAAATTATAATTATGTGGGTAAATACATAAGGCTTTATTTTGCTATTTGAAACTCTTGAAGATAATGGATTATATGTTGAAAATAAAAACATGATAATAAAATAGCAATATGACAATTATTAAAAACGTCACAATATTATGAACCTTTTACTATCTATATAAATGTAAAATATATGACAAACATATTACAGAGTTTAGAAGGAGACATACATATATGTATATTTATTTAAACATAAAATATGGTTATTTTAGTATTTGTGAAGTGAGATATCACATATATATAGATTATGATTAATTAAAGATATATATTATAAACTTTTTACAAACAACTAAAATAAGTTTAAATTGTGGGTTACAACTAATGAGCCAACAAAGCTGACGAAACGGAATCATAAACAATATGTTATAAAGACAAGAAGAGAGAAGAAAGGGGGACAACATGTGGGAAAACAGTAAAAAATAGCAGCAATGATAGACTAACTGATAGTTGTGAAGTCATGAAGTCGCTCAGTCCTGTCCGACTCTTCATGACCCCATGGACTGTAGCCCACCAGGCTCCTCCATCCATGGAATTTTCTAGGCAAGAGTACTGGAGTGGGTTGCCATTTCCTTCTCTGACCATATCAATAATCATATTTAATATAAGTGGTGGGACCATTCCAGTTAAAGGCAAATGTCTTCTGATAGATAAAAAACAAGGTACAACTATATGTTGTCTAAAAACTCAAAATATAGATACACAAATTGGCTAAATTAAAACAACTAAATAGTCATACATGTTAACACTATTTTAAGAAGAACAGGAATGCCTATATTAATATTAGAAACAATAAATTTCAGAATAAAAACATTATTACCAGGTCATCTCAAAGTGATAAAGGGATTAAATAATCAAGAGGACTTAAGAAACCTAAGTGTTCATGCACCTAATAAGAGAGATTCACATTACATAGGGCTAAAATCGATAGAACTGCCAAGAGAAACGAAAATTGTAACCTGAGATTTCAATAGATATTTTAACATCTCTTTGAACACTGAAATCCATAGATTGATAGACCAATAGATCAAATTGATCCATAGATTAAATAGAAGATCATGAAGGACAAGACAACACTATAAACCAACTTGCCCTAATGGACATTTATAGAACGTGACTCCCAATGACAATATATTATTGTGTTACTGCAAAGAACATAATTGGAGGAGTAACACTACCTAATGTCAAAACTTACTTAAAGCCACAGTAATCACAACTCAGTGGTGTTGATGTGCAAAGAAATAGCTAAATCGATGGCACAAAAACAAAGAGCTCAGAAATACACCTCTGTGTATGTGAAAATGGATTTTTTAAAATAAAGGTGAAACAGACTGTCCTAACTATATGCTGGAGATCTAATCCACAGCATGGTGATTACAGTTAATAATGCATTTTATACTTGCAATTTGCTAAATCTTAAGTGTTCTCACCATACACATAAAGGTAAAGACAGGGGATTATGGATGAACATGGGCATCATTTCACAATGTATAGGTATATCAAAATATCATGCTTTTATGTCTTAAATACACACAATGATTATTTGTCAATCCTAACCCAATAAAGTTTAAAAAATAAAAATAAAATAAAATAAAGGTAAAAGGAATCTAGTGAAGAAAGCATAATCTTTTCAAAAAATTATACTAACACTAACTGCAAAAAAACCCAGAAAGTTCTAATAAATAGCACAAATCATCCACAAAAAAAATCAAATCAAATGGTTTATAAGCATAACGATAAAACCTAGCCATTTCTGTCCTTTATTGGGTCCATCTTTGCATGAAATGGTCCCTTGGTATCCTTAATTTTCTTGAAGAGATCTCTAGTTTTTCCCATTCTATTGTTTTCCTCTGTCTCTTTGCATTGTTCACTTAAGAAGGCTTTCTTATCTCTCCTTGCCATTCTCTGGAACTCTGCATTCAGTTGGGAATATCTTTCCCTTTCTCCATTGCCTTTCCCTTCTCTGCTTTTCTTAGCTATTTGCAAAACCTCCTCAGAAACACTTTACCTTCTTGCATTGATTACATGGATGGATCACAGCTTTGTGTAACTCAAGGAAGCTATGAGTAATACCTTGCAGGGCCACCACGAGTCATGGTGGAGAATTCTGAAAAAACGTGATCCACTGGAGAAGGGAATGGCAAAGCACTTTAGTATTCTTGCCTCAAGTACCCCATAAACAGTGGGAGAGGGAGAGGGTGGGAAGATTTGGGAGAATGGCATTGAAACATGTAAAATATCATGTATGAAACGAGATGCCAGTCCAGGTTCGATGCACGATACTGGA
>NW_011494668.1:13896-14431 GCF_000754665.1 Bison bison bison
CACATATGGACACCTTATCTTATCTTTTACAAAGGAGGCAAGAATATACAATAGATTAAAGACAATCTCTTTAACAAGTGGTGCTGGGAAAACTGGTCAACCACTTGTAAAAGAATGAAACTAGAACACTTTCTAACACCATACACAAAAATAAACTCAAAATGGATTAAAGATCTCAACGTAAGACCAGAAACTATAAAACTCCTAGAGGAGAACATAGGCAAAACACTCTCCGACTTAAATCACAGCAGGATCCTCTATGACCCACCTCCAAGAATATTGGAAATAAAAGCAAAAATAAACAAATGGGACCTAATTAACCTTAAAAGCTTCTGCACATCAAAGGAAGCTATTAGCAAAGTGAAAAGACAGCCTTCAGAATGGGAGAAAATAATAGTAAATGAAGCAACGGACAAACAACTAATCTCAAAAATATACGAGCAACTCCTACAGCTCAACTCCAGAAAAATAAATGACCCAATCAAAAAATGGGCCAAAGAACTAAACAGACATTTCTCCAAAGAAGACATACAGA
>NW_011494668.1:14531-15576 GCF_000754665.1 Bison bison bison
TGGTCATCAAAGTTACTACTACTACTAAGTTGCTTCAGTCGTGTCCGACTCTGTGCAACCCCATAGATGGCAGCCCACCAGGCTCCCCCATCCCTGGGATTCTCTAGGCAAGAACACTGGAGTGGGTTGCCATTTCCTTCTCCAATGCACTAAAGTGAAAATTGGAAGTGAAGTTGCTCATTCGTGTCCGACTCTTAGCGACCCCATGGACTGCAGCCCACCAGGCTCCTCCACCGATGGGATTTTCCAGGCACGAGTACTGGAGTGGGGTGCCATTGCCTTCTAAGTTACTACTAGCAGTAAATTCTGGAGAGGATATGGAGAAAAGGGAACCTGCCGACAGTTTCCCGGGATGTACATTGGTAAGGCCACCATGAAGAACACTTACAATTCCTTACCAAACTAAAAGTAGAGCTACTGTAAGATCCAGCAATTCCATTCCTGGGCAGGTATCCAAAGAAAAATGTGGTTCAATAGAATACACGAACCCAAACTTTCATTGGCAAGTTGTTTACAATTGTCAAGACCTGGAAGGAACCTAAATGTCCATAGACAGATGAATGGATAAAAAAGATGTATTGCATATATACAATAAGATAAGACTCCACTAGAAAATTACTAGAACTAATCAATGACTATAGTAACGTTGCAGGATATAAAATCAACACACAGAAATCCCTTGCATTCCTATACACTAATAATGAGAAAAAAGAAATAGAAATTAAGGAAACAATTCCATTCACCATTGCAACGAAAAGAATAAAATACTTAGGAATATATCTACCTAAAGAAACTAAAGAATTATATATAGAAAACTATAAAACACTGGTGAAAGAAATCAACGAGGACATTAATAGATGGAGAAATATACCATGTTCATAGATCGGAATAATCGATATAATGAAAATGAGTATACTACCCAAAGCAATCTATAGATTCAATGCAATCCCTATCAAGCTACCAAAGGTATTTTTCACAGAGCTAGAACAAATAATTTCACAATTTGTATGGAAATACAAAAAACCTCGAATAGCCAAAGCAATCT
>NW_011494668.1:15676-15986 GCF_000754665.1 Bison bison bison
GATCCTCCTTGGTCAAGCATCTACCCCGCGTCTTACCGGCGTCTTCTGTGTCTCGCGTTGGCAGGCAGAGTCTGTACTACTGAGCCTCCTGGGAAGCCCTAGTGTGCTCCTAGCACTGGCCTTTTTCCTCTGAGAAAAATACAGCTGGGATTTCTTGTTTATTTGTTTTCTTTCAACTCTGAATATCATGCTTTTTGTTTAAATTTATTTCTTCAAATAAACATGTACCAACAAGTGCTGGCTGCCATGCAAAATATAAAGGAGTAGAAAACATGTCAAATGCCAACAAGGACGTGGAGTAACAGAAACT
>NW_011494668.1:16086-17081 GCF_000754665.1 Bison bison bison
GAAAATGTCTGCTTATCCAAAACATGTACACAGACGTCTGTAGCAACTTTGTTCATAACTGTGGAAACGGGAACAACCAAGATGTCCCTCACTAGGTGAAAGGATGAGTAAACCATGGCACATCCAGATCCCAGAATGTTACTCAGTGCTCAAAAGAAAGGAGCTATCAGACCACAGGAAGCCAGGAAGGAAGCCTGATTGTATATAAGGAAATAAGCATAGCCAGTCTGCAAAGGCCGCAAAGGTTCCACTTTGCTGCAGGATTTTGCTTGTGGGGGAGGCTATGCATGTGTGAGGGAGAGGGTATATCAGAATCCCCTTACTTCACTCAGTTTTGCTGTAAACTTAAACTGTTATAAAAAATTAGCTTTATTTAAAACATGAAAAAGAAGTAAGAAGTGTTTAAATGACCTCAAAACTCTGCACATTTACAATTAAATGTTCAATGTTAATTTTCTTCAAAGAGACAATGGGAATGTATATGACAATAAAGAAAAATAAACATTTTCCTACATGTTTTTCCAAATCTATAACTGCACATTTGTTTGTAATAATATCACCCAGACAAAAGTCATTGTTAACAATCACAATGTTTTCCAAGTGTTCATGTCCCAAATAAGCAATGTAAGATATTTTCACTAGCAACCCAGAAGCCGTTAACTTTTAAAATACTAAAACTGTAGTACTAAGAAAATTAGTAGAAAGTCTATTTTCTTTTAATTATAAAATGTTTACTACTGCTTACAAAAGATAAACAAGGGGAGACTTCTACTTCTTAAGATGGAAAAACAGAGACTAGGTTTTCCTTCCTGCATGATCCAAAAACTGCAAGAAATCATGGCTTCTAAATGTATAAGCACATTACAAGGAAAATACACACAAAAAACTGGAGAGCACCAGAAATTATAATTATGTTGGTAAATATATAAGGCTTTGTTATTTGAAGCTCTTTCAGAAGGAGTACAACCTCAGAGACCTCTGGAACAGTGTTAAAC
>NW_011494668.1:17637-17824 GCF_000754665.1 Bison bison bison
TTTTGCTTATAGGGCTTGGGTCTGACATTTTCCAGCCAGAACTGTCTATGAGTCTAAGCCTACTTTTCTTATCCAGGTAGATTCTAGGAAGAACCTCTTATGGCAAAGACAATCTGTTTGCAGATGACATGATCCTCTATATAGAAAACCCTAAAGACTCCACCAGAAAATTACTAGAGCTAATCAA
>NW_011494668.1:18596-20024 GCF_000754665.1 Bison bison bison
AAGAACGGAACTGGAGGAATCAACCTGCCTGACTTCAGGCTCTACTACAAAGCCACATTCATCAAGACAGTATGGTACTGGCACAAAGACAGAAATATAGACCAATGGAACAAATAGAAAGCCCAGAGATAAATCCACGCACCTCTGGACACCTTATCTTTTACAAAGGAGGCAAGAATATACAATGGATTAAAGACAATCTCTTTAACAAGTGGTGCTGGGAAAACTGGTCAACCACTTGTAAAAGAATGAAACTAGAACACTTTCTAACACCATACACAAAAATAAACTCAAAATGGATTAAAGATCTAAACGTAAGAAACTATAAAACTCCTAGAGGAGAACATAGGCAAAACACTCTCTGACATACATCACAGCAGGATCCTCTATGACCCATCTCCCAGGATATTGGAAATAAAAGCAAAAATAAACAAATGGGACCTAATTAACCTTAAAAGGAAACTATAAGCAAGGTGAAAAGACAGCCTTCAGAATGGGAGAAAATAATAGCAAATGAAGCAACTGACAAACAACTAATCTCAAAAATATATAAGCAAATCCTACAGCTCAATTCCAGAAAAATAAACGATCCAATCACAAAATGGGTCAAAGAACTAAATAGACATTTCTCCAAAGAAGACATACAGATGGCTAACAAACACATGAAAAGATGCTCAACATCACTCATTATCAGAGAAATGCAAATCAAACCCACAATGAGGTACCGTTGTTTCATGCCAGTCAGAATGGCTGTGATCCAAAAGTCTACAAGCAATAAACGGTGGAGAGGTTGTGGATAAAAGGGAACCCTCTTACACTGTTGGTGGGAATGCAAACTAGTACAGCCACTATGGAGAAGAGCGTGGCTGCTGCTGATAAGTCGCTTCAGTCGTGTCCGACTCTGTGCAACCCCATAGACGGCAGCCCACCAGGCTCCCCTGTCCCTGGGATTCTCCAGGCAAGAACACTGGAGTGGATTGCCATTTCCTCCTCCAATACATGAAAGTGAAAAGTCAAAGTGAAGTCGCTCAGTTGTGTCAGACTCCTAGCGACCCCATGGACTGCAGCCTACCAGGCTCCTCCGTCCATGGGATTTTCCAGGCAAGAGTACTGGAGTGGGGTGCCATTTCCTTCTCCAAGAAGAGTGTGGAGATTCCTTAAAAAACTGGAAATAGAATTGCCTTATGACCCAGAAATCCCATTGCTGGGCATACACACTGAGGAAACCAGAATTGAAAGAGACACGTGTACCCCAATGTTCATCGCAGCACTGTTTATAATAGCCAGGACATGGAAGCAACCTAGATGTCCATCAGCAGATGAATGGATAAGAAAGCTGTGGTACATATACACAATGGAGTATTACTCAGCCATTAAAAAAAATCCATTTGAATCAGTTCTAATGAGGTGGATGAAACTGGAGCCTAT
>NW_011494668.1:20274-22273 GCF_000754665.1 Bison bison bison
GGGGAACACGTGTATACCTGTGGCAGATTCTTGTTGATGTATGGCAAAACCAATACAATATTGTAAAGTGATTAACCTTCAATTAAAATAAATAAATTTGTATGAAAAATACTTCAAAAAATAAAATAAAATTGACTTTTATTGAACTCTTATTCTGTTTCAATTGTGTAAAGTTCCTAAAATAAAGTAACCAACTACAATCACAGGCTGTCTGAAAATGTGAGAAGTTACCAGTGTAGACATGACTGTCAAGATGCATTTCTGAGTTCTCAGTGCTCTAACTAGTAGCTCCAGGATGAGCCTCAACCTTCTCTTCTACAACATCAGCGGGAGCAGGACTTAGTGTGTTTCTGGGACTGAGCTCCAGTTTTGGGCAAGGACTCTAAGATAAGAAAGATGGAACACTGAATCCAGATGCATTTCTTACCTGTGAGAAAGAACATGTCCCACAGTCTTTTGACTCCACCCCCACCACCCCCATTCAATGTGTTTTTCATTCCGTAGCAAAACTTGCGAGCAGGCAGGGTTGGTGTATTCCTAGATGTTGAAGGAGAGGTGTTGGTTTCTTGAATGCCGCCAAGAATTCCTTCTACTCAGATAAGTCCTTCAATTTCCCTGCCAGGCCTTTCTTTTATACTGGACACAAATGATAAGGGATTAATCAGGAATCTGACTGGTTGCCTGAAAACTCCATACATGAGGTCATCCTCATGAGCTACAGAAAAAATAATATTTTACTACTGTTTAAGAAAGCTCTCCTTTAGAGAGGAAAAAGAAGTGGAAAGGCTATGGTCAGGAAAGATTCTTTGGGTTTTCATTGGCTTAACTGTTAGGAAAGTAGTCTTTCTTCTAGTTGGGTTCCACTCTGTTACCAGGATACGACAGCCCCCTGACTCTAAGTCATTTAGGTTTTGTTTCTAACTACAACTCACATGGTGCGAGCTGGACTATAAAGAAAGTCGAGCGCTGTAGAATTGATGCTTTTGAACTGTGATGTTGGAGGAGACTCTTGAGAGTCCCTTGGACTACAAGAAGATTCAACCAGTCCATCCTAAAGGAAAACAGTACTGAAAATATTCATTGGAACGACTGATGCTGAAGCTGAAACTCCAATACTTTGGCCACCTGATGCGAAGAACTGACTCATTTGAATAGACCTTGATGCTGGGAAAGATTGAAGGCGGAAGGAGAAGAGGATGACAGAGGATGAGACGATTGGATGGCATCACTGAATCAACGGACATGAGTTTGAGTAGACTCCAGAAGTTGGTGATGGACAGGGAGGGCTGTCATGCTGCAGTTCATGGGGTCGCAAAGAGTTGGACACGACTGAGTGACTGAACTGAACTGAACACTTCATGCCAAACTGTAAACTCTTTTTAAAGAAACGTTCTAAAATTTCCTGAACTCTTCCAAGGCAATATTCACTGAACCCCAACATATCCCATTAAGTCGCAAGGCTCTAACTCTACAGAGTTTGTGCTAAAATGGGAAGATGAAAGTGAAAGTTGCTCAGTCGTGTCTGCCTCTTTGCAACCAAATGAATGATATAACACACTCCATGGGATTCTCCAGGCAAGAATACTGGAGTGTGCGGCTGTTCCCTTCTCCAGGGGATCTTCCCAATCCAGGGAGCAAACCCAGGGCTCCAGGTCTCCCACATTGCAGGCGGATTCTTTACCAGCTGAGCCACCAGGGAAGTCAAAATGGGAAGATACTAAGTGAAATAAAATTGGGACTTAAGAGAAAAAAACTCTTAAATTTTTCCATTAAGGTGCTGTCACATCCTGGATGCCCTGTTCAGGCTGATGTTGGGAATGGGACATGCATGAAGCTGGATGACACAATGGAATTGTTGGAAGATGGAAAAGTTCCAGCATAGTTTTACATTCCATCAATTTCGTTCATATATAAATCCTATATATATATATATATATATATATATATATATGGCACCTATTTTTAATTGTAAACCAAAGATTTGTGTTTTTATAAGAAA
>NW_011494668.1:23828-24462 GCF_000754665.1 Bison bison bison
CACCAGGCTCCTCCACCCATGGGATTTTCCAGGCAAGAGTACTGGAGTGGGGTGCCATTGCCTTCTAAGTTACTACTAGCAGTAAATTCTGGAGAGGATATGGAGAAAAGGGAACCTGCCTACACTGTTTCCCGGGATGTACATTGGTAAGGCCACCATGAAGAACACTTACAATTCCTTACCAAACTAAAAGTAGAGCTACTGTAAGATCCAGCAATTCCATTCCTGGGCAGGTATCCAAAGAAAAATGTGGTTCAAAAGAATACACAAACCCAAACATTCGTTGGCAAGTTGTTTACAATTGTCAAGACCTGGAAGGAACCTAAATGTCCGTAGACAGATGAATGGATAAAAAAGATGTATTGCATATATACAATAAGATAAGACTCCACTAGAAAATTACTAGAACTAATCAATGACTATAGTAAAGTTGCAAGATATAAAATCAACACACAGAAATCCCTTGCATTCCTGTACACTAATAATGAGAAAACAGAAAGAGAAATTAAGGAAACAATTCCATTCACCATTGCAACGGAAAGAATAAAATACTTAGGAATATATCTACCTAAAGAAACTAAAGACCTATATATAGAAAACTATAAAACACTGGTGAAAGAAATCAACGAGGACA
>NW_011494668.1:25203-25352 GCF_000754665.1 Bison bison bison
CAGGCTCCTCCGTCCATGGGATTTTCCAGGCAAGAGTACTGGAGTGGGGTGCCATTACCTTCTCCAAGAAGAGTGTGGAGATTCCTTAAAAAACTGGAAATAGAATTGCCTTATGACCCAGAAATCCCATTGCTGGGCATACACACTGA
>NW_011494668.1:27079-27618 GCF_000754665.1 Bison bison bison
CAGGCAGAACTCTCTTTGCCATAAATCATAGCAATATATTTTGCCAGACTTCTCCTAGAGTAAAGGAAATTAAAAAAAAAAAAGGAACCTAATTAAACTCAAAAGGTTTTTAACAGCAATGGAAACTGTAAACAAAACAAATAGAAAACCCACAGAATGGAAGAAAATATTTGAAAATTTTGGGGCTAATAAGGGATTTGTCTCCAAAAATTTATAAAGAGCTCATGTAGTTCAATATTAAAAATAATAATGAAAAAATAGGCAGATAACTTAAATAGACATTTCTTCAAAGAAGACATACAAATGGCCAAGCAGCACATGAAATAATTCTCAACACGAAATAATTACAGGAGAAAAACAAATCACAACTACAGTGAGATATAACCTCATACCAATCAGAATGGTGGTCATCAAAGTTACTACTACTACTAAGTTGCTTCAGTCGTGTCCGACTCTGTGCAACCCCATAGATGGCAGCCCACCAGGCTCCCCCATCCCTGGGATTCTCCAGGCAAGAACACTGGAGTGGGTTGCCATTT
>NW_011494668.1:28699-28933 GCF_000754665.1 Bison bison bison
GCCACAGGACTGGAAAAGGTCAGTTTTCATTCCAATCCCAAAGAAAGGCAATGCCAAAGAATGCTCAATCTACCGCACAAATGCACTCATCTCACATGCTAGCAAAGTAATGCTTAAAATTCTCCAAGCCACGCTTCAGCAATATGTGAACCGTGAACTTCCTGGTGTTCAAGCTGGTTTTAGAAAAGCCAGAGGAACCAGAGATCAAATTGTCAACATCCACTCTGCCGGGAA
>NW_011494668.1:29684-33219 GCF_000754665.1 Bison bison bison
ATCTCTAATTAGCATATAAATAGTCGCCTAGGCCGTCTCTCCTTCGAATACCCTGGATCAGCTGGGGCTGGTCCCCAGCACCACTCGATCATGGAAAAAGCAAGAGAGTTCCAGAAAAACATCTATTTCTGCTTTATTGACTATGCCAAAGCCTTTGACTGTGTGGATCACAATAAACTGTGGAAAATTCTTCAAGAGATGGGAATACCAGACCACCTGACCTGCCTCTTGAGAAACCTTCATGCAGGTCAGGAAGCAACAGTTAGAACTGGACATGGAACAACAGACTGGTTCCAAATAGGAAAAGGAGTTCGTTAAGGCTGTATATTGTCACCCTGTTTATTTGACTTCTATGCAGAGTACTTCATGAGAAACTCTGGGCTGGAGGAAGCACAAGCTGGAATCAAGATTGCCAGGAGAAATATCAATAACCTCAGATATGCAGATGACACCACCCTTATGGCAGAAAGTGAAGAGGAACTAAAAAGCCTCTTGATGAAAGTGAAAGAGGAGAGTGAAAAAGTTGGCTTAAAGCTCAACATTCAGAAAATGAAGATCATGGCATTTGGTCCCATCACTTCAGGGCAAATAGCTGGGGAAACAGTGGAAACAGTGGCTGACTTTATTTTTCTGGGCTCCAACACCACTGCAGATGATGACTGCAGCCATGAAATTAAAAGACACTTACTCCTTGGAAGAAAAGTTATGATGAACATAGACAGCATACTAAAAAGCAGAGACATTACTTTGTCAACAAAGGACCATCTAGTCAAGGCTATGGTTTTTCCTGTGGTCATGTATGGATGTGAGAGTTGGACTGTGAAGAAGGCTGAGAGCCAAAGAATTGATGCTTTTGAACTGTGCTGTTGGAGAAGACTCTTGAGAGTTCCTTGGCCTGCAAGGAGATCCAACCAGTCCATCCTAAAGGAGATCAGTCCTGGGTGTTCATTGGAAAGACTGATGCTGAAGCTGAAACTCCAGTACTTTGGCCACCTGATGCGAAGAGCTAACTCATTTGAAAAGACCCTGGTGCTGGCAAAGATTGAGGGCAGGAGGAGAAGGGGATGACAGAGGATTAGATGGTTGGATGTCATCACCCACTCAATAGACGTGATATTGAGGAAACTCTGGGAGTTGGTGATGGACAGGGAGGCCTGTCATGCTGCGGTTGATGGGGTCACAAAGAGTCAGACATGACTGGGAGACTTAACTAAATGTATAATAAGCCTTTTAACATTGGTGAAACATCTTTTTGTTATGAGTTTGTACACCTATTAACTTATTAAAGCAGATTTATTTCAAGCAGGTAGGTTCATGTTATTTATTTGGGATTTATCTGTACATGTTGCAGACACAAACCTTCTAACAGAGGGGAAACTAGGTGGGATTACCAATATTAGGTCATGAATTTTACAAAGAAATATGTAAGATGCTCTGAGTCAGCCCAACAAGATGCTGTCATCTAGTTCAGAAGGTTTACAAATAACATCATGAAAAAGAAATTTTAAAACTGAGACTTGATGAAGTAATATGAGCAGGGAAAAGAGAACTCCAATTCTGCCTTATCCCACTAAGCTGGGTAAACAGAGCAAGGTGTTTTTTGACATCCAGTTACCTTAGAAATTAAAGGACCAGAGAAGACGTAGAATAATGAGCGTACAGTATCCAGGATATATCATTTTTATTTAAATATTTATACAAATTTATAGTTAACATATCAACCCTTTAAAAATAAATCAATACATTTCATAAAGGAAGGTGAAATTATAGAAAATCATACAGACACAAATTAGTGATGCCACTTATTGACATTTCTGATACCTGTTTTCAAATTTCTAAAGTGCCCTTGATCATGGGTATCCAGAGCACAGAAAAGGTTTGAGAGGGAAAGAGAAGGAGAAGGAGAGGAAACTACAAATGAGGGCACTTCTGGCCACATTCACAGAGCTCATAACACCACCGTCATAATCCAGGAACACCCCCACACAGCCTAGAGTCTTTCTGACATATTGATGTGACAGTGGGGAGGCGGTAAAGAAACTGCACTGACTGTTCTCTCTGATACAGAGAAGTAGAAAAATTCCCTCTGAGTCAAGGACCATGTCACTGTCTCTTGCCCAAGAATGATTTCAAAATCAAATGGCCCAGTTGCAACAGCCCGCCATATCCATCTCCCAGTAGTGCTGACCGGAAGTGAATGACTCAGCTCCCTAGGCAAGAAAATATTTAGATTTGGTGGAGTGTAGTCAACCCCAGGACCATCAGGACCAGCCTGAACACGTCTCAGATCTTCAAACACAGGGACATGACGAGTGACTCTTTCATTATCTAACCCAATGTACACTGAAGGAAGAAGGAAAAGTTACATTAGCAACTAGTGTTATAAATTCCTGATGGACATGAGCTCTGTAGAGTGTCTGAGTTTCCTAACATATAACTAGAAATTGGAGGAAGAACAGCAAGAGAACTTGAGAAATCTTTTGCAGTCCAAGATCTATAGGTCTGTCTTCATGAGAAGACGAATTGAGCCAGACCAAATGGGAGAAGTCATAATTTCTGTCTGTGAGACCTATTGCTATGTTTTGGTCATTATTTTCCATGGAACACTTGAAATTGGCAATTAATTAAAACTTCACTGTCAGAAACAAAAGTTGCTTGCTATCTCCATGGAAAATACACACTAATAAAAATAATAGTAATAAAACTCTGATCAGTTTTCCTGACAACAATAAATTTCCCCTACAGCATCAAAAATTAAAATGAAACAAAACCTTGTATTTTTGAAGTGGTTTCTTTCTGAGAATTTTCTGTCAGCACACCTTAAAAAGAAAAGGGAAAACTCTTTTGACAAAAGAAGTGGTCAGCTTACTTTGCCAGTGTTGTGTATCAGATCACATCAGTCGCTCAGTCGTGTCCAACTCTTTGCAACCCCATGAATCGCAGCAGGCCAGGCCTCCCTGTCCATCACCAACTCCCGGAGTTCACCAGACTCACATCCATCGAGTCAGTGATGCCATCCAGCCATCTCATCTTCTGTTGTCCCCTTCTCCTCCTGCCCCCAATCCCTCCCACCATCAGTCTTTTCCAATGAGTCAACTCTTCGCATGAGGTGGCCAAAGTACTGGAGTTTCAGCTTTAGCATCATTCCTTCCAAAGAAATCCCAGGGCTGATCTCCTTCAGAATGGACTGGTTGGATCTCCTCGAAGTCCAAGAGACTTGCAAGGGTTTTCTCCAACAGCACAGTTCAAAAGCATCAATTCTTTGGTGCTCAGCCTTCTTCACAGTCCAACTCTCACATCCATACATGACCACAGGAAAAACCATAACCTTGACGAGACGAATCTTTGTTGGCAAAGTAACGTCTCTGCTTTTGAATATGCTATCTAGGTTGGTCATAACTTTCCTTCCAAGGAGTAAGTGTCTTTTAATTTCATGGCTACAGTCACCATCTGAAGTGATTTTGGAGCCCCCCAGAATAAAGTCTGACAGTGTTTCCACTGTTTCCCCATCTATTTCCCATGAAGTGATGGGAAC
>NW_011494668.1:33319-34390 GCF_000754665.1 Bison bison bison
TCATTGTTGTTCTTCAGGCACTAAATGGTGTCCATAGCTCTTCAATCCCATAAACTGTAGTACGGCAGGCTCTGCTCTCCTTCAGAGTTTGCTATCTCCCAGAGTTTGCTGAAATTCATGTCCATTGAGTTGGTGATACTGTCTAACCATCATTTCACCTGCTCCCTTGTCCTTTTCCCTTCAGTCTTTCTCAGCATTAATGTGTTTTCAAATGAGTTGGCTCTTTGCATCAGATGACCAAAGTATTGGAGCTTTATCTTCAGCATCAGTCCTTGAATGAATATTCAGGGCTTATTCCCTTTGGATTGACTGGTTTGATACACACAAACAAACTCAATGGATTAAAGACCTAAAAGTAAGACCAGATATTATTAAACTCTTAGATGAAAACACAGGCAGAACTCTCTTTGCCATAAATCATAGCAATATATTTTGCCAGACTTCTCCTAGAGTAAAGGAAATTAAAAAAAAAAGGAACCTAATTAAACTCAAAAGGTTTTCCACAGCAAAGGAAACTGTAAACAAAACAAATAGAAAACCCACAGAATGGAAGAAAATATTTGAAAATTTTGGGGCTAATAAGGGATTTGTCTCCAAAAATTTATAAAGAGCTCATGTAGTTCAATATTAAAAATAATAATGAAAAAATAGGCAGATAACTTAAATAGACATTTCTTCAAAGAAGACATACAAATGGCCAAGCAGCACATGAAATAATTCTCAACACCAAATAATTACAGGAGAAAAACAAATCACAACTACAGTGAGATATAACCTCATACCAATCAAAGTGGTGGTCATCAAAGTTACTACTACTACTAAGTCACTTCAGTCGTGTCCGCCTCTGTGCAACCCCATAGAAGGCAGCCCACCAGGCTCCCCCATCCCTGGGATTCTCCAGGCAAGAATATTGGAGTGGGTTGCCATTTCTTTCTCCAATGCACTAAAGTGAAAAGTGGAAGTGAAGTTACTCAGTTGTGTCCGACTCTTAGCGACCCCATGGACTGCAGCCCACCAGGCTCCTCCACCCATGGGATTTTCCAGGCAAGAGTACTGGAGTGGGGTGCCATT
>NW_011494668.1:36590-37286 GCF_000754665.1 Bison bison bison
CATCATAGAGTCTTTCGTTTTCAACTCCCCATGTGCTAAACATGGAAACCCTGCACCCAGATGATCCTCTGTTGGCCCATTCTCTCCCTGATTCCACATTAGGTTTCTATACAATCCTTACTTCTTCCACATTATTCTGTCATGACTTTGGGTACATTCCCTCGGTGTTTTTCTTTTTCTAAAAATTAAAATCAGCAATGGTAGTTGTTGTCATGAGATCTTTGCACAAAATCCTGCAAGTAATTCCCCTGCCCAGCTCCACCCTGGGTAAAGCAACACACAAAACTCTACCTTTGGAGAAAGGGGAATCTAAATACACCCAGAAAGAGGTTTTAGTGTCCTGATACCTCATGCTCCCATTTTAGCATCAACTGACTGATCACAGTCACAATTACCAAAACTTGAAAATGAGGGCAATTTACCTTTTGGACATGTTTTCATAATGCTGTACAGAGAGAAACAACAAAAATAACGTGTTAATACACTTCACAAGATTCACAGTGAAGGTTTAGTTGCTCATTTCCAAGGATGCCTTAGCCCAAATTTCAGCAAATTGTATCATGTACACAGAAACAGCGGAGAAGGCAATGGCACCCCACTCCGGTACTCTTGCCTGGAAAATCCCATGGACAGAGGAGCCTGGTGGGCTGCAGTCCATGGGGTCACACAGAGTCGGACCCGACTGAGCAACTTCAC
>NW_011494668.1:37386-38915 GCF_000754665.1 Bison bison bison
AACATTGGGGTACACGTGTCTCTTTCCCTTCTGGTTTCCTCAGTGTGTATGCCCAGCAGTGGGATTGCTGGATCATAAGGCAGTTTTAACATATTTTTTAAGAACTTTAATGCATATAATGAAAACACCCTCTGTTAATCTCACATAAACATATCAAAGTATGTGAAGGTATACATTTTTACTGTCAATAAAACTGGATATTATCTCTCAAAGATTTGCCAAATTAATAGTGGAATAGTGTTTAATACTTCATAATAATAGTTTAATTATTAGTTTACTTGCTTTTTACTTAATATATTATGTTATTATTTTCAATAATACTGAATCTTCTAAAACTTAGTCTGAATTTGATATTATAAGCATAAAATGTAACATTTATGGATTCCCTTAATTAATTTTTATAATAGCATATTAAAACTAATTAGAACTATAGACTTCTGAATGATACTTATATAAAGGTTATGAATATTATGGGTTATTTTAATAAAAATAGTGGTGTTTTCAAGAACAGTTCATTCTCATTACCAAAATATTATAAAATATATAGAGAGAGATGAAACTTTTTTAAAAAAACAAAGAAGTTTACTGCCATGAACATGTCCAAGAATTTTAACATTTCCCACATATATTTTTGTACATGATTTCAGTTTTGCCTGTGTATACCAATAAGTAAAAATATATATCAAAAATGAGGCCATATATTTTCATTGTTTTTTTAAGTAAATATTTCATTTATATCATTTTTCCAATCATATTCTATTGTTTGTCACTTAATCACTACATGGAACGTACATTTATAATTAAATTTGAAAATAGATGAAGCCAGTTTCAAAAAATCATGAAGTCTGATATTGTCAAACATTCTTTGATCTAATAAGTAATCATATCATGCTAGACATACTTTAGACCACCTCAGGTTTAATCCAATTTCTTTCAACAATGCCCATGGCTTTTTAAAAATGAATTGCTCATATTTAATCACCATATAATCAGAATTAAATTAGCCAAGGATGACAGAATTTGGAGCTTCTGTTTCTCTAGTTCCAAAATTATCCTCAATAATTATTCATATTTTCATGTATGCTATACGGTGATAGAAATGGATTAGAACTAAAGGGATTAAAAAGTCCATTCTAAACTTGACCTGTTAGTAGACCCTCAGTTCAGTTCAGTTCAGTTCAGTCGCTCAGTCCTGTCTGACTCTTTGTGACCCCATGAATCACAGCACGCCAGCCCTCCCTGTCCATCAGCAACTCCCGGAGTCTACTCAAACTCATGTCCATCGACTCCGTGATACCATCCAGCCATCTCATCCTCTGTCATCCCCTTCTCCTCCTGCCCCAAATCCCTCCCACCATCAGATTATTTTGCAGTGAGTCAACTCTTCACATCAGATGGCCAAAGTATTGGAGTTTCAGCTGTAGTATCAGTCCTTCCAATGAACACCCAGGACTGATCTTCTTCAGAATGGACTGGTTGGATCTCCTTGCAGTCCAAGGGACTCTCAAGAGTCTTCAACATCACAGTTC
>NW_011494668.1:39015-45214 GCF_000754665.1 Bison bison bison
GTATCATGTACACAGAAACAGCGGAGAAGGCAATGGCACCCCACTCCGGTACTCTTGCCTGGAAAATCACAGGGACAGAGGAGCCTGGTGGGCTGCAGTCCATGGGGTCACACAGAGTCGGACCCGACTGAGCAACTTCACTTTCACTTTTCACTTTCGTGCATTGGAGAAGGAAATGGCAACCCACTCCAGCGCTCTTGCCTGGAGAATCCCAGGGATGGGGGAGCCTGGTGGGCTGCAGCTATGGGGTCACACAGAGTCGGACATGACTGAAGTGACTTAGCAACAGCTTAGCAGCAGCAGCACACAGAAACAGGAGGGGAAACGAGTTATAGGGATTCCCAAATTTCTCATTATTGCAGGTCCAGGTACCAATCCATACATCTTTTAACACCTTCTCTGAGGCAGTTGTTCAGTAATCAAATGTATATTAGGAGAATTTAAGAAGAATTATTCTCGATTTCTTGCCTACTTCTCCATGAAGCTTTGCAGTTCTTGTGTTTGGCCAAAAAGGCTCTTGGTCATTAGCATTACTTGGACTGATAAAACTCTTATCACAGCAACAGAAAACATGATTTCAGACACTAGATGGAAGGCAAAGAAGAGGTGGGTATTATCCAGGGAACACCATGACTCTCCAGTTCTCTGTCCTTACCTGGATCAGCTCCATGTCTGGCTTATGGCACAATTCCTTGAGCTCCTCATATATCTGCCCTCAAAGTTTCTGCTTCAGGTCCATATTGTGTTGACTTTCTTTGAGTTGTTGAAAAATCTCCTCACTTTCCTCTTCGTTTTCTCTAAATGATGCTTCTCTTCATGGTAGACTAAGTGAAACACCTTCCAATATTCAGTGTGTTTCATCTTCTTCCACATACTCACATAGCTCTGGGGTGACAATGAATTAATCAGGTCACATCCATGACTGTTACCCACTATTTATCTTCCAACATTTAGAAATTTGGGTATGTTCATTAAAAAAAATATCTAGGAATCCTTTTTTTAGGGGTGAGGGGAGCATTTCCAGGTGGCTCTAGTGGTAAAGAAGCTGCCTGCCATACAGGAGATGTAAGAGACACAGGTTCAATCCCTGAGTGGGGATGGTCCCCTGGAGGAGGGCATGGCAACTCACTCCAGTATTCTTGCCTAGAGAATCCCAATGGACAGAGGAGCCTGGCAGGCCACACAGTCCATAGGATGGCACAAAGTCGAACACGACTGAAACTACTTAACACACAGTTGCTTTTTATTTCATTGAACCTGAAATCAACATTTTGACTCTAAACACTGCCACAAATATCCACACTTCTTAAAAATGTGAATTTGTGATTTAATAATTGTTTTATATAATATATGGGGTACACTAATGACTAAAACTACTGAGTCTATCTTACCCTCACATATTTGCCTGTAGACTGACTCTTTGCTATAAAGAAATAATAGCAAATATTCAGAGAACTAGATAACATCTTTGTAAACTATTTACTTTCGGGTCCACAAACTGCATGCAAAGCAGAACCTCATACACTTGAGTGTAGCTTGACTTCCCTGTCTGATGCTGAACACTCCACACCTTAACTGGCTTCCACCCTATCCTAAGAGACACCAGTCAACAGACAACTACCTTCTAGTCTTAATTCCCATCATCTCCTTTTTTTTTCCCACTGTCTATTTTCCTTCTTTCCTTTAAACTTTAAAAATGATTCATACTTAAGAAAAACAAGACATATACCATTGACCAAAGTCTTCACTGGATTCTCTCTTGTATTGCCTTTACTTTCAGTGGGCAGATTTTTTGATCATGAGTGTATGTTCACAGTACTCATTTGTGGAACTCAATCTTTATTAATGTAACCACATTCCTCTTATCAGGAACCTCCTTTGCTGAGTCCCCATAGTTTTCACTCTGCGTGTTTCTAAGAACTTCTTCCTGTTACCCCAATCCTTTCTTTATTAAACCTATACACCTTGAGCTTCAAACAAACCCCCTTCTCTTGTTTCCCTCTATCAGTCTACTTTAACCAGTTCTTCTTTCCCTGATTGACAACCCGTTAATACAGAGATTCCTCCAGTTATCTCCTGATGTAAAAATGTTTTTCTTTTCATCATTAAAACACTACTGTGATCTCCATCTTATGCCTAGAATATGCAGAAAACTGTGAAATGTTCCTGTCCAGACCAAGTCTTTCACACAAGGTCCATCCTCGTTCACCCAGTTGCATACTACCTATTTGTGTTAGAATACCTGCCAGAAACTCAGTTTCACAGTCTCAAACTCTAATATTTTCTTAACACAAAATCACACTTCCTCCTTGTTTCTATCCTCAATGATGCCCCACCTTCAGAGCAGAAACTAGGTCTCAGGTTTTAAATTTTATCCTCTTAACATTACACATCAAGTGCTTCCTGTTTTTTGACATTTCTCTACCATCAAGAATATCTCTTGAATTCTATCATTTCTCATTATCTGTGGGCAATTGTTTCCTAAACTTTCCTTTAAGAATTTCTCAACTTTCAGATCTGGCTTCCAATGTCTCTAAGCTCTCTCATTTCCCTTTGTATCAAGGTTGACACGATAGAGTGAACAATGGCAGGTGTGCTGTGGGAAAGTGTAAGTTTAGTTTGGGACATGTTGATTCAGTTCTCTCTCCCTAAAAACCTCCTTCTGCAGAAAGCCCCCTTCCCTGACTTCTACCCTCAAGCAAATCTCTGCCGAAACGTGATCTTGCTTAGTAAATCTTTTCTGATCATATGTAAAATTCAATTTTGTCAAAATTAATTTTTTAAATAAAATTACAAAATTTTATTACTTAGCTTTCTTGCTGTTATTCTCAAAAGTACTTACCACAATGGATCGTGCCACAAATGTTATGTATAGAATTGTCAATCGACTCTCTCCATTACTCCATTTGATCTGTAAGTACAAGGAAATCTGTTCCTTTCATCTATTTCTACACTGACTTAGAACAGTTATCATGACATATCTGCAACTCAATGTTTCAAAGAACAAACATTGTAAACTATAACCTTAAGTATATCATCTGTGAATAATTGAGATAATTTTGTTATATCTCCTTGTCATTCACACAGCCCAATTTAAATTTTCTTTATGGTGGTGAGAAGTGTCTTTTAATATTGCTCGTTTATATATTTCACATCATTAAATGTTTACTTACTCGAGAATCTAGATATACTGCTATTTCACCACTTTTATGTAGGGTGCTCAATTCACATTTTTGAATCAACAAATGATAGATCCAAATTTCTCTGCGATGAATTTAGGTCACGTTTGAATCTCATCTATCCTCCATTTCCAGCCATATCTCTCAGCTCTGCGTCTCTAATGAAATACATGTGTCAACCTACATGAACTCTGTAGAATCTCAATATTCACATGATTCCTCTAGTTTATAGTCTTCAACTCTCACATGTTTACCTGCCTGGCACCCGCAGATATTTCCAACTTCAATTTGTCCTTTTCTATCCAAATAGTTAGAGCTGTCTTCCTGAAGTTTCAAAAAATTTCCCTGTGAGAAGCCCTGGTTTATCTCATTGACAAATTATGACTGTGATTTTTCTATAACCGTTGGTATGTTATGGTGTTAGCTAGGAAGTAAGATCTTTCAGCTTGATATTTTGATTTTAGAAAGAAATCCTACAAAGGGATGGACTCCGTTCCACATGATTACAGGAAAGCCTTTTGTAATTGGTTGGCCACCCATATTGAAACATGAACATTAGAATATTTAGTTCAAACATAGGTTTAGAGTAAACATCATGTGTCCCACGTTTGTGCTGAATGAAATAGAATTTCGTGCTTACATCCCATGTTCTGATTTTGTTGGTTTCTCTGTTCAGATTTATTTTATTTTCTTGTATCTTTTTCCACACAGACCTCATTATGTTCAGAAGCTTTTGCTGCAAAAGAACCAACAGTTTGATTATCAGAGAAGTTGGTAGTGAAATTTTTCAGATCCTAGAGTAAGAAGGATAGCAGAGAATAACAGGTGATCGCTGGAGAAGGGACAGTGTCCATTTTCTTTCACTTTGAAGCCCAAGTATCTACTGTGTGGGCTTCCCTGGTGGCTCAGTGGTAAAGGATCCATCTGACAATGCAGGGGATGCAGGTTTGAGCCCTGGGTAGAGAAGATCCCCTGGAGAAGGACACACTCATTCTCATACTCTTGTCTGGGAAATACCATAGACAGAAATGCCTGGCAGGCTCAGTCAAGAGAGTTGCAAAACAGTCAGACATGCCTGAGTGACTAAAAAACAAGGCTACTGTGTAGGATGTTTATAACTAGAGAAGAGAGAAAACGTTGAAAAGGGTGCTTCTCCATAGAGAAAACTGGCTCTCGAACTTTATTTCACCTCGCCAATTTTTATCATGCAAATTCCATCTCAGATTTCAGTTGTCCTGCTGCTAGTTCTCATCTCCTACTACTCTGTTCTTCCAGCTAAAAGGCAGGGTTTCTGATTAGACTCTCTTAGATTAGACTATTGCACTCACACACAGTAATCACTATGCACGTGCAGGGCACAAGGCTCACTGAAATTAGCAAGTTTGCCCACCTTGGTCTCACACAGACTTAGCACAAATCCAAACACAATTAACCTCATCCTCACCATCAGCTTGAATTGTAAGAATTTATAATGTAAAACCTTAACTGCTTAAGATTGAGGATGTCCTTTCTTAAATAGTTTATCCTAGGACCTGGGCCACAACGCTACTTAGTCTCTGCTTTATTTTTGACATGAGTGAAGAATGAAAGTGAAATGAAAGTGAAGTCAGTGAGTCGTATCCGACTCTTTGTGACCCCACAGACAGTAGCCTACCATGCTTCTCCGTCCATGGGATTTTCGAGGCAAGAGTACTGGAATGGGTTGCCATTTCCTTCTCAGGGGGATCTTCCCAACCCAGGGATCAAACCCGGGTCTCCCACATTGTAGGCAGATGCTTTTACTGTCTGAGCCACCAAGGAAGCTATCTTCATTTTCTTTAGCATTCACTCTCAGACAGAAAGTCCCCCAGATTCAAACTTCCCTCTTAGCCCTTGCTTACCTGGTATTCCTCAGCCGTCCACTGAAGGGAACCATGCCTGGGAGCACCCTGCTGCTCAGACATACAGCAGAGTGAACAACGCACATCCTTGGTGACTCTACAGAAGAAGTTCTTGATATATCTGTATATTTCACATATCTCTTCTTCAGGATGTGGTAAGTCACAAGGTCCTTTCTGTCTGGCAAGAAGTACCAGTTTCCTCAAATTGGTGTTGGCTTTCAGGTTCAGTTGATGGGGTGTTTCCCTGCACATAGGGTAGCAAGGAGGCCGTTGGCCTTCCTCCAAGTAGAGACAGAGACACAGCATGCAGAACCTGTGCCCACAGCCCAGCGTGACCAGGTCTATGAAACACTTCACACACATGGAACAGGTGACTTCATTCCAGAGGCTTTTGGAACTCATGTTTCTGAAAGAGAAAAGAAAAAAGAAAGAACATTATGTTGCTGTGGGCTCTAAGAGTGCCTTTTAAAAACCACAGACAGTATCAAGGGGCATGAGACTTACTTCCCACTCATAGCAACATGTTAGTGTATAGAGCAGGACAGGTGATGTATTGCATGCAATGGAAAGAGGATGCTGGGTAATCAAGTGCCCTCCTGACAGTCAGGATACTGTCAGACACAGCTTTTCCATCAGGGATTCAGCTCTCATCCATTTCTGACACAATCCTCTGCCACAGAGTCTTGTTCATATTCCACCTAAAACAACCCTCCTTATCCTTCTGCCAGTGATAGCAGTTAATGGATATGTATCCATGCCTCTTGAGAAATCTGTATGCAGGTCAGGAAGCAACAGTTAGAACTGGACATGAAACAACAGACTGGTTCCAAATAGGAAAAGAGTACGTCAAGGCTGTATATTATCACCTTGCTTCTTTAACCTATATGCAGAGTACATCATGAGAAATGCTGGACTGGAAGAAACACAAGCTGGAATCAAGATTGCAGGAAGAAATATCAATAACCTCAGATATGCAGATGACACCACCCTTATGGCAAAAAGTGAAGAGGAACTAAAAAGCCTCTTGATGAAAGTGAAAGCGGAGAGTGAAAAAGTTGGCTTAAAGCTCAACATTCAGAAAACGAAGATCATGGCATCTGGTCCCATGATCAGATGGGACCTATTTCATAGGAAATAGAT
>NW_011494668.1:45314-45886 GCF_000754665.1 Bison bison bison
TTATAGTTTCCTTCATTGTGAAAAAGCTTTCAAGTTTAATTAGGTCCCGTTTGCTTATTTTTCCTTTTATTTCCAATACTCTGGGAGGTGGGTCATAGAGGATCCTGCTGTGATGTATGTCAGAGAATATTTTGCCTGTGTCTTCCTCTAGGGGTTTTATAGTTTTTGCTCTGGTTTAGATCTTTAATTCATTTTGAGCTTATTTTTCTGTGTGGTGTTAAAGGGTTCTAGTTTCATTTTTTTACAAGTGGTTGACCAATTTTCCCAGCACCACTTGTTAAAGAGATTGTCTTTTCTCCATTGTAAGTTCTTGCCTCCTTTGTCAAAGATAAGGTGTCCATAAGTGCATGGATTTACCTCTGGGCTTTCTATTTTGTTCCATTGATCTATATTTCTGTCCTTGTGCCAGTACCATGGTGTCTTGATGACTGTAGCTTTGTAGTATAGTCTGAAGTCAGGCAGATTAATTTTTCCAGTTCCATTCTTCTTTCTCAAGATTGCTTTGGCTCTTCAAGGTTTTTTGTATTTCCATACAAATTGTCAAATTATTTGTTCTAGTTCTGTAAAAAAAA
>NW_011494668.1:45986-49735 GCF_000754665.1 Bison bison bison
AGAGTTATTATTGTTATTCAGGAAATAAGTCATGTCCAACTCTTTGCAACCCCATGAACTGCAGCATGCCATGCTTCCTTGTCCTTCACTATCTCCGGAAGTTTGCTCAAACTCATATTCATTGACTCAGTGATGCCATTCAACTGTGTCATCCCCTGTCACCCCCATCTCTTGCCTTCAATCTTTCCCTGCATTAAGGTCTTTTCAAATGAGCTAGATCTTTGTATCAGGTGGGCAAAGTACTGGAGTTTCAGCTTCAGTTCTTCCAGTGAATATTCAGGGTTGATTTCCTTCAGGATTGACTGGTTTGATCTCCTTGCTGTCCAAGGAACTCTCAAGAGTCTTCTCCAGCACCACAGCTTGAAAGCACCAACTCTTTGGCACTCAGCCTTTATGATCCAACTCTAACATGACTACTGGAAAAATCATAGCTTTTCCTATAGGGACCTTTGTTGGCAAAGTGATGTGTCTGCTTTTTAATATAATGTCTAGGTTGGTCATAGCTTTTCTTCCAAGGAGCAAGTGGCTTCCAATTTCGTGGCTATAGTTATTGGCTGCAGAGATTTTGGAGCCCAAGAAAATAAAGTGTGTCACAGGTTCCATTTTTCCCCCATCTATTTGCCATGAAGTGATGGAACCGGATGCCAGGATTTCGTTTTTTGAATGATGAGTTTTAAGCCAGCTTTTTCACTCTCCTATTTCATCCTCATCAAGAGGCTTTTAAGTTCCTATTTGCTTTCTGCTGTAAAAGTGGTATCATCTATATATCTGAGGTTGCTGATATTTCTGCCAGCAATCTTGACTCTACTTGTGAGTCATTCAGCATGGCATTTGACATGATGTACTCTGCATATAAGTTAAAGAAGCAGGGTGACAACATACAGTCTTGACATCCTCCTTTCCCAATCTTGAACCACTCTCATGTTCCTAGTCTGGTTACAATTCTTGCTTCCTTTCCTGCATACAGTCTTTTTAGAAAACAGGTAAGTCAGTCTGGCATTCCCATCTCTTTAAGAATTTTCACAGTTTTGTTTGATTCACATAGTCAAAGGCTTTAGAGTAGTCAATGAAGCAGATGTAATTCTTTTTTGGAATTTTCTTACTTATCCTATAATCCAACAGATGTTGTCAATTGGATCTCTGATTCCTCTGCTGCTGCTGCTGCTGCTGCTGCTAAGTTGCTTCAGTCATGTCAGACTCTGTGCGACCCCGTAGATAGCAGCCCACCAGGCTCCCCTGTCCCTGGGATTCTCCAGGCAAGAACATTAGAGTGGGTTGCCATTACCTTCTCCAATGCATGAAAGTGAAAAGTGAAAGTGAAGTTGCTCAGTCGTATCTGACTCCTAGCGACCCCATGGACTGCAGCCTACTAGGCTCCTCAGTCCATGGGATTTTCCAGGCAAGAGTACTGGAGTGGGGTGCTTTTTCTAAATGCAGCTTGCACATCTGGAAGTTCTCTGTTCACAAACTGCCAAAGCCTAACTGAAGGATTTTAGCATAATCTTGCTAACATATGAAATGATTACAGTTGCACAGTAGTCTGAACATTCTTTGCCATTTCTTTTTTTTCAGACTAGAAGGAAAACTGACCCTTTCCAGTCCCATGACCACCATAGATTTTCCAAATTTGCTGGCATATTGAGTGCAGCACTTTCACCATCTTTAATGATTTTAAATAGCTCAGCCTGAATTCCATCACCTCCACTAGCTTTGTTCCTATCTCTTAAGGCCCATTTTTTCCACACTCTAAAATGTCTGGCTCTAGGTGAGTGACCCCACCATTGTGGTGATCCAGGTCATTAAGACATTTTTAGTATAGTTGTTCTGTGTATTCTTGCCACTGCTCCTTAATCTCTCTGCTTTGGTTATGCCCTTGATATTTCTGTCCTTTGTGTCCATCCTGGCAAGAAGTGTTCCCTTGGTATCCCCAATTACCTTTAAGAGATCTCTAGTCTTTCCTATTTTCCTCTATTTCTTTTCACTTCTTACCTTTCCTTGCTATTCTCTGCAACTCTGCATTCAGTTGGGTATCTCTTTCCCTTTCTCTATTGTGTTTGCTTCTCATTTTCCCAGCTATTTGTAAGGTCTCCTTGGACAAGCACTTTGCCTTCTTGCACTGATTGCATGGATCACAGGCTTGTGTAATTCAAGGAAGCTATGAGTCATACCTTGCAGGGCCACCAAAGATGGACGAGTCATGGTGGAGAGTTCTGACAAAACGTGTTGCACTAGAGAAGGGAATGGCAAACCACTTCAGTGTTCTCGCCTCAAGAACCTCATGAACAGTATGGAAAACGACGGTGAGATATATATATATATAATTCACTTTGCTATACACCTGAGACTAACACAATATTTTACATCAACTTTATATTTCAAAGAAATTACAAATAAGTAAAGAAATTTTCCCTTCCAGTATCTTTCTCTGAGTGGAGCACCATGACCCATCTTTGATTAAATATGAAAATGTTTTGAGGGATAGCATGGAAGCAGAGTCAAAATAAACAAAATCTTAAAAGATAGTTGTCCAAAGTTCATAGACAGTATCACATTTCTTTCACAGATTTTCTATGATTTTTTTAGTCTATCTTGCACCGTACAACTATGCAATAATCCTTAACTTCACAACCTAGCATCAGTATTTCAAATACAGATACATATTGAATAATAGAATGAAAGGGTATGAGATGATATGCAGGGAATGACTAAAAAGAACAGAGTCTTAGAGAATAACCACTATCCACTATTCTGTTTGCAGTTCTAACCAGAGCAAAACAATAGTGTGTAACCAAAACGAGCCTCGGAGGGAAGAATTTCACAGAAAACTGAATGAAAAGAATAACATTTAAGAGGCTTTAGTTCTGAAGGGGCTGAACACATCCATCAAACAGCAGAAGGCAAGAGTAGTAAGTGGTATTATTGGGGAGCTTGACTGTTCTGGGTTGAAAGACAGAATGTGAAGAACTCCTCTTCCTGAAGGAATATCCAGGGAGTAATTCAGGCAAATTCAGACAGGTAACCAAAACTAGTGGGTTGCTTCAATTAGGACTATAATAAACTTCTGTAAATGGAGATATGAAATGTATAATTAAAGAGTTCATTTATTAACCAGACTTCATGGATTGGAAGTGTGAACTCAACCTGTGATTCTTTACCTGAGATTAGATTATGGTGTTTGGATTAAGTAAATTTCGGAAGGTTTGACTTCAATCCTTGGCATCTAGATGTGTTTACAATTCTTGACAAATCTAATCTCCTGCTACTGCACCTTTGTACAGGGTTGATAACACTATCACTTTGAGGAAGTGGACCTGGTCTTCAGAGGATATATAAGGCATCCAGCAAAAATCCAAGCTCATTCTTCTCCAGAGCCCAGAGCTGTTGCCTTTGGAATTGACTGGACTGTGGAGACTTGAAGGTGTTTGCCACCAGGAAGTGAGAACCTAAACTCTGAACTGAATTTAACAGAGTTACTTACTGAACAAGAGAGAAGACCTCTGTAACAGTACTGAGGTGAGTTCTGATCCAGGTACGATGAATTTTTGCTATGTTCAGTTAAAAATGGCTTCCCGGTGGCTCAGACGGTAAAGCGTCTGTCTGCAATGCAGGAGACCCAGGTTTGATCCCTGGGTTGGGAAGATCCCCTGGAGAAGGAAATGGCAGCCCACTCCAATATTCTTGCCTGGAACATCTCATGTACAGCAGAGCCTGGTAAGCTACTGTCCATGGGGTCGCAAAGAGTCAGACAT
>NW_011494668.1:49835-51216 GCF_000754665.1 Bison bison bison
AGCTTGAACATCAGGAAGTTCACGGTTCACATATTGCTGAAGCCTGGCTTGGAGAATTTTGAGCATTACTTTACTAGTGTGGGAGATGAGTGCAATTGTGCGGTAGTTTGAGCATTCTTTGGCATTGCCTTTCTTTGGGATTGGAATGAAAACTGACTTTTTCCAGTCCTGTGGCCACTGCTGAGTTTTCCAAATTTGCTGGCATATTGACTGCAGCACTTTCACAGCATCATCTTTCAGGATTTGGAATAGCTCAACTGGAATTCCATCACGTCCACTAGCTTTGTTCGTAGTGATACTTTCTAAGGCCCACTTGACTTCACATTCCAGGATGTCTGGCTCTAGGTCAGTGATCAATGCAAACTTTTTGAAACCTACTTAATACAATCATCATGATCCAATCTCAGGTAAAAAGTCAGAGGTTGACTGCACATTCCTAGTTCTTGAAGTTCTGTTTGAAAAATAATTGAACTCCCCAATTATGAATTCATATCTCCATTTATAAAATTTATTGTAGCCCCAATTACTGTGACCCATGACCACCCAATATTTGTAGTAACCTGTCTGAATTTGCCTGAATTACTTTCTTGATATTTTATCAGAAAGAGTTCTTCACATTCCATTTTTCACCTGGAGCAGTCAAGCTCCCCAATAATACCACTTAATACTCTTGCCTTCTGCTGTTTCATGGATGTTCTCAACCTCTTAAGAACTAAAATTCTCTTAAATTTCATACTTTTCATTCAGTTTTCCATGAAAGTCTTCCCTCTGAGGATTTGATATTTGCTTTTTTTGTTGTTCTGTTTTGATTTTGATTACACACTATTGCTTTCACTCTGTCTATAACTGCACACACTGCTCACACAATAGCTGTTGGTGGTTATTCTCTTAGGCTTTGGCCTTTAGTCATTCCCTGAACGTCATCTCATACTTTATCATTCTATTATTCAATATGTAAGCACATTTGACATATTGATACTAGGTTGTGAAATTAATGATTATGGCATAGTTGTATACTACAGGGTAGACTGAAAGAATCATAGACAATCGATTAAACAACTATGATATTGTCTGTGAAGTTTGGGCAATTATCTCTTAAGAGATTCTTTATTTTGACTGTGCTTACATTCTATTCCTCAAAACATTTTCCAATTTATCAAAGAGGGCCATGATGCTCTACTCAGGGAAAGATACTAGATGGGGAAATTTATATTCTTATTTTTTTTAATTTTTGAAGTATAATTGATTTACAATGTTGTGTTAGTTTCAGTTGTACACCATAGTGAGATATATATATTTATATATTTCAGAGAAGGCAATGGCACCCTACTCCAGTACTCTTGCCTGGAAAATCCCATGGACAGAGGAGCCTGGCAGGCTG
>NW_011494668.1:51316-53136 GCF_000754665.1 Bison bison bison
CTCTTCAAGGTTTTTTGTATTTCCATACAAATTGTCAAATTATTTGTACTAGTTCTGTAAAAATACCATTGGTAGCTTGATAGGGATTGCACTGAATCTATAGATTGCTTTGGGCAGTATACTCATTTTCACTATATTGATTCTTCTGATCCATGAACATGGTATACTTCTCCATCTGTGTCATCTTTGATTTCTTTTATCAGTGTCGTATCCATTCGGCCAGTCTTTGTCTTTTGCTTTGGGCATTGAAGCCATTTACATTTAGGGTAATTATTGATAATTATTGGAGGCCTGGCATGCTGCAATTCATGGGGTTGCAAAGAGTTGGACATGACTTAGCGACTGAACTGAAATGAACTGAACTGATGGTCCCGTTGCCATTTACTTCATTGTTTTGGGTTCGAGTTTATAAACATTTTCTGTGTTTCTTGTCTAGAGAAGATCCTTTAGCATTTGTTGTAGAGCTGCTTTGGTGGTGCTGAATTCTCTCAGCTTTTGCTTATCTGTAAAGCTTTTGATTTCTCCTTCATATTTGAATGAGATCCTTGCTGGGGATAATAATCTGGTTGTAGGGTTTTCTCTTTCATCACTTTAAGTATGTCCTGCCATTCCCTTCTGGCCTGAAGAGTTTCTATTGAAAGATCAGCTGTTATCCTTATGGGAATCCCCTTGTGTGTTGTTTGTTTCTTTTCCATTGCTGCTTTTAATATTTGCTCATTGTGTTTGATCTTCGTTAATTTGATTAATATGTGTCTTGGGGTGTTTTGTCTTGGGTTTATCTGTTTGGCACCCTTTGGGTTTCTTGGACTTCGGTGGTTTTTTCCTTCCGCATCTTAGGGAAGTTTTCAACTATTATCTCCTCGAATATTTTCTCATGTATTTCTTTCTTTTTGTCTTCTTCTTTTGGGACTCCTATGATTTGAATGTTGTGGTGTTTAACACTGTTCCAGAGGTCTCTGAGGTTGTACTCCTTTTGAAAGAGCTTCAAATAACAAAGCCTTATATATTTACCAACATAATTATAATTTCTGGTGCTCTCCAGTTTTTTATGTGTATTTTCCTTGTAATGTGCTTATACATTTAGAAGCCATGATTTCTTGCAGTTTTTGGATCATGCAGGAAGGAAAACCTAGTCTCTGTTTTTCCATCTTAGGAAGTAGAAGTCTCCCCTTGTGTATCTTTTGTAAACAGTAGTAAACATTTTATAATTAAAAGAAAATAGACTTTCTACTAATTTTCTTAGTACTACAGTTTTAGTATTTTAAAAGTTAATGGCTTCTGGGTTGCTAGTGAAAATATCTTACACTGCTTATTTCGAACATGAACACTTAAAAAAGTGTTAAATTAAGATGCACCAATGGGAGACTGGAAAACATTGTGATTGTTAACAATGACTTTTGTCTCGGTGATATTATTACAAACAAGTGTGCAGTTATAGATTTGGAAAAACATGTAGGAAAATGTTTATTTTTCTTTATTGTCATATACATTCCCATTGTCTCTTTGAAGAAAATTAATATTGAACATTTAATTGTAAATGTGCAGAGTTTTGAGGTCATTGAAACACTTCTTACTTCTTTTTCATGTTTTAAATAAAGCTAATTTTTTTTATAACAGTTTAATTTTACAGCAAAACTGAGTGAAGTAAGGGGATTCTGATATACCCTCTCCCTCACACATGCACAGCCTTCCCCACAAGCAAAATCCTGCAGCAAAGTGGAACCTTTGCGGCCTTTGCAGACTGGCTATGCTTATTTCCTTATATACAATCAGGCTTCCTTCCTGGCTTCCTGTGGTCTGACTAGCTCCTTTCTTTTGAG
>NW_011494668.1:53236-55735 GCF_000754665.1 Bison bison bison
CATGTGCTGCTTGGCCATTTGTATGTCTTCTTTGAAGAAATGTCTATTTAAGTTATCTGCCTATTTTTTAATTATTATTTTTAATATTGAACTACATGAGCTCTTTATAAATTTTTGGAGACAAATAAATCCCTTATTAGCCCCAAAATTTTCAAATATTTTCTTCCATTCTGTGGGTTTTCTATTTGTTTTGTTTACAGTTTCCTTTGCTGTGGAAAACCTTTTGAGTTTAATTAGGTTCCTTTTTTTTTTTTAATTTCCTTTACTCTAGGAGAAGTCTGGCAAAATATATTGCTATGATTTATGGCAAAGAGAGTTCTGCCTGTGTTTTCATCCAAGAGTTTAATAATATCTGGTCTTACTTTTAGGTCTTTAATCCATTGAGTTTGTTTGTGTGTATCAAACCAGTCAATCCAAAGGGAATAAACCCTGAACATTCATTCAAGGACTTATGCTGAAGATAAAGCTCCAATACTTTGGTCATCTGATGCAAAGAGCCAACTCATTTGAAAACACGTTAATGCTGAGAAAGACTGAAGGGAAAAGGACAAGGGAGCAGGTGAAATGATGGTTAGACAGTATCACCAACTCAGTGGACATGAATTTGAGCAAACTCTGGGAGATAGCAAACTCTGAAGGAGAGCAGAGCCTGCCATATTACAGTTTATGGGATTGAAGAGCTATGGACACCATTTAGTGCCTGAAGAACAACAATGATGTTAAAGGATGTTCTGTTTCAGGTTTTCACATGAAGCTGTCCTGTTCTCCCAGAACCATTTTTTTTTTTTTTTTTTTTAGCAGACTGTCTTTCCTTCCTAGTAAAGAAATGAAGGTACTTTTAAACTAAAGATTTAGGCTGATACATGTCTTTTTGTGTGTGTTTTTGTGTGTAACCTAACTGGTTTATTAACATATTGAGACCAATACATCTAATTGAGAAGAGGATCAGCAGGGGAAAAAAAAAAAAATCACACACTGAAGAATATAAAATTAAAGATGAAAAGACCCTGATATCAGTCAAGTTTACATAAGGTGATTTGAGATACCAAGATTTCAGTTATTATCATTGTTAGCATTCCCATGTTATTATTATTTTTAATTAATTTATATTAACTGGAGGCTAATTAATTTACAATATTGTAGTGGTTTTTGCCATGCATTGACATGAAACAGCCATGGGTGTACATGTGTCCCCATTTGAACCCCTCTCCCACCTCCCTCCCCATCCCATCCTTCAGGGTCATCCCAGTGCACAGGCCCTGAGTGCCCTGTCTCACGTATCAAACCTGGACTGGTGATCTGTTTCACATATGGTAATACACATGTTTCAATGCTATTCTCTCAAATCATCACACCTTCCCCTTCTCCCACAGAGTCCAAGAGTCTGTTCTTTACATCTGTGTCTCTTTTGCTATCTCACATATAGGGTCATAGTTCGCATCTTTCAAAATTCCATGTATAGGCGTTAATGTACTGTATTTGTGTTTTTCTTTCTGATTTACTTCATTGTGTACAATAGGCTGCAGTTTCATCCACCTCTTTCGAACTGATTTAAATGCATTCTTTTTAATAGCTGAGTAATATTCCATTGCATATGTGTACCACGGCTTTCTCATCCATTTGTCTGTCTATGGACATCTAGGTTGCTTCCATGTCCTAGCTATTGTAAACAGTGCTGCAATGAACATTGGGGTAGACGTGTCTCTTTCAATTCTGGTTTCCTCGGGATTGCTGGGTCGTATGGCAGTTCTATTTCCAGTTTTTTTAAGGAATCTCCACACTGTTCTCCACAGTGGCTGTACTAGTTTGCATTCCCACTAACAGTGTAAGAGGGTTCCCTTTTCTCTGTACCCTCTCCAGCATTTATTTTTTGTAGACTTTTGCATAGCAGCCATTCTGACTGGCGTGAGATGGTACTTCATTGTGGTTTTAATTTGCATTTCTCTGATAATGAGTGATGTTGAGCATCTTTTCATGTGTTTGTTAGCCATCTGTATGTCTTCTTTGGAGAAATGTCTATTTAGTTCTTTGGCCCATTTTTTGATTGGGTCATTTATTTTTCTGGGTTTTGAGCTGCATGAGATGCTAATATATTTTAGAGATTAACTCTTTGTCACTTGCTTCATTTGCTATTATTTTCTCCCATTCCAAAAGCTGTCTTTTCACCTTGCTTATAGTTTCCTTCATTGTGAAAAAGCTTTCATGTTTAATTAGGTCCCGTTTGTTTATTTTTGCTTTTATTTCCAATATTCTAGGAGGTGGGTCATAGAGGATCTTGCTGTGATGTATGTCAGAGAGTATTTTGCCTGTGTCTTCCTCTAGCAGTTTTATACTTTTGGGTCTGGTTTAGATCTTTAATCCATTTTGAGCTTATTTTTCTGTGTGGTGTTAAAGTGTTCTAGTTTCATTTTTTTACAAGTGGTTGACCAATTTTCCCAGCACCACTTGTTAAAGAGATTGTCTTTTCTCCATTGTAAATTCTTGCCTCCTTTGTCAAAG
>NW_011494668.1:55835-56191 GCF_000754665.1 Bison bison bison
CAGAGGAAAAAGGCCAGTGCTAGGAGCACACTAGGGCTTCCCAGGAGGCTCAGTAGTACAGATTCTGCCTGCCAACGCGAGACACAGAAGACGCCGGTAAGACGCGGGGTAGATGCTTGACCAGGGAGGATCCGCTGGAGGAGGAAAGGGCAGTCCCCTCCGGGATTTTGCATGGAAGATTCCATGGACAGAGGAGCCTGGCAGGTTGCAGTCGTCCTCAGGGTCCCAAGGAGGAGGAGAAACAGCGCACACAGGAGCTCCGGGGCTTCCCTGTCCACGGCCGGCTGCGCCTGGCCTGGTGGTTCCGGCAGCCCCGGGGATCCTCCTCTCAGGCCGCCCTGGACACAGAAGTCCCC
>NW_011494668.1:56291-56806 GCF_000754665.1 Bison bison bison
ATAGCAAAGGGCTCTGGAGTTATTGGTCTGTTAAAGAGACATAAACAGGCCACAATTTCATCCAAACAACTGTTTTCCCATCAATAGAATTCCTGAAACAGTCAGCTGATTTAAATTCCCTATCTTAGATTGTATATTGTACATGATACCCAGTTTAAATATTTTCAAACTGTGTGCAAACACGAAAGAGGACAGTAACTAGTAGTTTCAGTCTCCAGAGTAAGTGTTGCCAGATCTCTCCTGCTATTGATCCAGAAAGGAAAATTACAAGCAGGGATTTATTTTCTGCCCCTGCACTAAGGTGGTTGTCATTTTCTGGGCACTGGCAATGAGAGTTTCAAGGAGACAGGGCAGAGAAATTGGGAACACTGGGTCACAGCCGGGGAAGGGAAGGCCTGGGACACACACCTGGATCTGTACACTGTCCTGCCCATTAACTTCTGTGACTGACTGTTCCGCCTCTCCTGCCTCATTCTCATTACTACTTTCACTTCATCTTGGCTCCTGTATCAGTC
>NW_011494668.1:56906-58056 GCF_000754665.1 Bison bison bison
TAGGAAAAGGAAGTATGTCAAGGCTGTATATTGTACCCTGCTTATTTAACTTCTATGCAGAGTACATCATGAGAAATAGCTGGACTGGAAGAAACACAATCTGGAATCAAGATTGCCGGGAGAAATACCAATAACCTCAGATATGCAGATGACACCACCCTTATGGCAGAAAGTGAAGAGGAACTAAAAAGCCTCTTTTTAGAAAGTGAGAGAGGAGAGTGAAAAAGTTGGCTTAAAGCTCAACATTCAGAAAGCAAAGATCATGGCATCTGGTCCCATCCCTTGATTGGAAATAGATGGGGAAACAGTGGAAACAGTGTCAGACTTTATTTTTGGGGGGGCTCCAAAATCACTGTGGTCACATATGGATGTGAGAGTTGAACTGTGAAGAAGGCTGAGTGCCAAAAAAATGATGCTTTTGAACTGTGGTGTTGGAGAAGGCTCTTGAGAGTCCCTTGGACTGCAAGGAGATGCAACCAATCCATTCTGAAGGAGATCAGCCCTGGGATTTCTTTGGAAGGAATGATGCTAAAGCTGAAACTCCAGTACTTTGGCCACCTCGTGCGAAGAGTTGACTCTTTGGAAAAGCCCCTGATGCTGGGAGGGATTGGGGGCAGGAGTAAAAGGGGATGACAGAGGATCAGATGGCTGGATGATATCACCAACTCAATGGACGTGAGTTTGAGTGAACTCCGGGAGTTGGTGAAGGACAGGGAGGCCTGGCGTGCTGCAATTCATGGGGTCGCAGAGTCGGACAAGACTGAGCAACTGAACTGAACTGAAATTCTCAAGAAGAGCCCCACTTGACTGGATATCTCACTATCTATCTTGGGTTATAAGACTTATTGCACTTCATGGCAAAAATAACTTATGAGAAAATCTCCTGATTTTAGGGAAAAAGAACTGTAGCTTAGACCTAATTTTGCAAATTAAAGCCAATTAGGGAAGCAAGTGATACAAACTGATAAGAAAATTTCCAAACGAATTCAATGTTTTAGTCATCTATTAATAAAAGAATAAAAATTGAAAATTTCTGGAAACTTTAAGAAATCAAAAGCATTTATGTACAGTGCATCCTAAAAGCATATATTAAAGAGCATACCAGTGAATGAAACTTTATACACAGCACTCCATGGGAAATAAATCTAAT
>NW_011494668.1:58156-61256 GCF_000754665.1 Bison bison bison
CAGTACTTTGGCCACCTCATGCGAAGAGTTGACTCATTGGAAAAGACCCTGATGCTGGCAGGGATTGGGAGCAGGAGGAGAAGGGGACAACAGAGGATGAGATGGCTGAATGGCATCACTGACTTGATGGACATGAGTTTGAGTGAACTCCAGGTGTCGGTGATGGACAGGGAGGCCTGGCATTCTGCAATTCATGGGGTCGCAAAGAGTTGGACACGACTGAGCAACTGAATTGAACTGAACTGAACAAGACATGACTTAGAAAACAGTAGATGCTGAATGAATTAGAAAATATGTGCTTTAAATTCACAAGACTTTATTTTTTGGGGATCCAAAATCACTACAGATGGTGATTGCAGCCATGAAATTAAAAGACGCTTACTCCTTGGAAGGACAATTATGACCAACCTAGATAGCATATTCAAAAGCACAGACATTACTTTGCCAACAAAGGTCGTCTAGTCAAGGCTGTGGTTTTTTCTGTGGTCATGTATGGATGTGAGAGTTGGACTGTGAAGAAGGCTGAGTGCTGAAGAATTGATGCTTTTGAACTTAGGTGATGGAGAAGACTCTTGAGAGTCCCTTGGACTGCAAGGAGATCCAAAGAGTCCATCCTAAAGGAGATCAGTCCTGGGTGTTCATTGGAAAGACTGATGCTTAAGTTGAAACTCCAATACTTTGGCCACCTCATGCGAAGAGCTGACTCATTGGAAAAGACTGCAATGCTGGTAAGAATTGGGGGCAGGAGGAGAAGGGGACGACAGAGGATCAGATGGCTGGATGACATCACCAACTCGATGGACGTGAGTTTGAGTGAACTCCGGGAGTTGGTGAAGGACAGGGAGGCCTGGCGTGCTGCAATTCATGGGGTCGCAAAGAGTCGGACAAGACTGAGCAATTGAACTGAACTGAAATTCACAAGAAGAGCCCCACTTGACTGGATATCTCACTATCTATCTTGGGTTATAAGACTTATTGCACTTCATGGCAAAAATAACTTATGAGAAAATCTCCTGCTTTTAGGGAAAAAGAACTGTAGCTTGGACCTAATTTTGCAAATTAAAGCCAATTCGGGAAGCAAGTGACACAAACTGATAAGAAAATTTCCAAACGAATTCAATGTTTTAGTCATCTATTAATAAAAGAATAAAAATTTAAAATTTCTGGAAACTTTAAGAAATCAAAAGCATTTATGTACAGTGCATTCTAAAAGCATGTATTAAAGAGCATACCAGTGAATGAAACTTCATACACAGCACTCCATGGGAAATAAATCTATTGGTCATTTTTGAATACCAAATGCCTTGTGCACTACTTAATTGCTTGTTATTTAAAAAAAAAATTCAAAATCAACTTTAACAAATATTTGTTTAAGAAAGTAAAATATAAAAGTATTTTGAAGAGTCTGAAATAACTAGCTATTTGCCTATCTACCTAATATGTATCTATCTAATTCAAAGACCTTTATGTTTTAAAATAAAAATATTTTCATATAACCACAGTGAAAACTATGGGCTTGGTTGACAATGATGTGTCCATGGTGGTTCACAAGTTGTAAAAAAAAAAAAAAATGTATCTATCGCATAAGAGACACAACTTACAGAAAGTGTGAGAACATGAGCATGAGGGAATCCCTGAGCCCAATTCAGGCAGATCTACGGTCCCCATCTACAGCACATCCTTCAGGACACTAACTCTAGAGCCGAGGACCCAGGTCCACCTCGTACTGTTTCTCCACCTCTTCAGCCTGATTCTTATAATGCTATTTCTGACTGTTCAGGATGCCTTGGCAGGATCTGCCAATCTCCAGTCTCCTGCAGGGAGATTCTTGCAACTAGATCTGACCACGAATCCTCATGGAAAATCTGTCCTCTGTCCTTGAAGGGGTTTTTAGACTCTCCATGGAATTGAATCCCTCGTGGAAAAATAGTTTTCTGGGGGAGATTCAACTCTTGTACATTGTCCTAAAACTTCTTGTGGGCTTTCATTTGGATTCCTTTGAGGACATCTGATTTCTTGGAAAACTGGACACATAAATTCTTGGAATATTTCTTTGGGAACATCCATTGTCTTGGACTATTGAACACTCGAATCATGTTCCCTGAAGTGAACCACTTTCTCCTCGGACTCCTTTTTCTCCTTGAAATCTTGAATGTATTTCAGCTTTATGTTCTCTGAGAACTACTTGTCTTTCTCAGACAGGACGATTGTCAGGCCCTGATACTCAGTTTGGGATGTTTTGGGAAGTATTAGGGCCATAAGTTCTTTAAAAAATGGGTAAGCTTTCAGGGGCTTCTTCAGTAAATTAGAAGAGTGTGTGTGTGTGTGTGTGTGTGTCTGTGTCTGTGTGTGTGTATGTGCACATGTGTTTTGTTTTTGTGAGGAATTTTTAAATATTCCTTAATTTCCAGGAATAATTCTTAAAGTGCACAGTTTGCTCATGTTATAAAAGTTTCTAACCATTCCATTATACACATTTCTCCAGAAGTATCTTACAAGTAATTTTTCCCCAGTCTATCAGGGACAGAGGTATTTTGAATGTGTGGCCATCACTGAGCAGGGGACTATTCTACATGTCTTCCAGTAATTTTACAAGATCTTCCTTGGACACTGGAAACTCCATTTCTAGAATTTGGGGCCACTTACAAGGTGCCAGTGATGTAATCACCACCCCAAGAGCATGAACATCCTCACACGAAAGATATGGCAGGTTAATTCTTACTTGAAGTTCTGCAGTGTGTGGGATGCAATGATTCTGCAGAGCAAGGGAAGGAAAATTCCTTTCCTTGTATTTGCTAAATGAGAAAATCACACCACCTTTGTTATATATCAATTTTATAATCTAAGTTGACCCTTAAAAATAAAATGAAAATTGTTGCAAATCCTGAATTGAAATTTATGTTTGGATTTCAAATGCAGGATTTGTACTCTTCAAAATTCCCTGATCTCTTCAGCACATTTTCCACCCAGTTTTACGGGGCTTATCCTAAATGGAACATAACAAAAAAAATGAGTTATTCAATCAAGAGAGTTAGAATCAGAGATGTAATCCAGGAAAGTGAAGTAAAAACGTGAAAATGAAAAGAGAAGTGGCTGAAAG
>NW_011494668.1:61356-63846 GCF_000754665.1 Bison bison bison
TCCTTGTTGGCATTTGACATGTTTTCTACTCCTTTATATTTTGCAAGGCAGTCAGGCACTTGTTGGTACATGTTTATTTGAAGAAATAAA
This sequence comes from Bison bison bison, assembly GCF_000754665.1. Taxonomy (NCBI): domain Eukaryota; kingdom Metazoa; phylum Chordata; class Mammalia; order Artiodactyla; family Bovidae; genus Bison; species Bison bison. The sequence goes on from NW_011494668.1 coordinate 61,447, forward strand.
TTTAAACAAAAAGCATGATATTCAGAGTTGAAAGCAAACAAATAAACAAGAAATCCCAGCTGTATTTTTCTCAGAGGGAAAAGGCCAGTGCTAGGAGCACACTAGCGCTTCCCAGGAGGCTCAGTAGTACAAACTCTGCCTGCCAACGCGAGACACAGAAGACGCCGGTAAGACGCGGGGTAGATGCTTGACCAGGGAGGATCCGCTGGAGGAGGAAAGGGCAGTCCCCTCCTGGATTCTTGCACGGAAGATTCCATGGACAGAGGAGCCTGGCACGTTGCAGTCGTCCTCAGGGTCCCAAGGAGGAGGAGAAACAGCGCACACAGGAGCTCCGGGGCTTCCCTGTCCACGGCCGGCTGCGCCTGGCCTGGTGGTTCCGGCAGCCCCGGGGATCCTCCTCTCAGGCCGCCCTGGACACAGAAGTCCCCCGCGGCCTCGCTCCGCACACGGGGCCCTTGGCGTCCTTGCCCACGGAGCCGGAGGTGAGGTCGCGGCCACAAAAGTGCGCGAATTTCCTCTGGGGCTTAGTGGCCCGGCGCACCCGTTTCCCACATAGGGCCTGCAGATCCCGGTTTTCTGACCGCCTCCCTCCCGCGACAGCATCCCCGGGGACGCAGGCCTCATCGGCGCCACCAGGCGCTCGTGGACAGAAGGAGCCCGGGTCCCGTGAGGAAGCTGCCGTCTCCCACCCAGGAATCGGTCTGCTCTCCGTCATCCTCCGCAGCCTCCTTACTCCCTGCGCGGCTTCGGCAGGACGGAGCCAGACACCTCCCGCAGACCGGCCAGGGACTGGCTCCCCGGGCGCCCTCATGCGTCCTCCCCGGGCTCCGGAGCCGCGCACCCAGCGCTACGCCTCGGCGCTCCTCCCGGCGGCGGGCGCGCTCGGTGGAGTGCCGAGAGGGGCCCCTCGACACCCCGCGACGGCTCGGAGCTTAGTTCCGCTGCCACAGACATCTCCTGGAGACGCGCTTCTCTCTGGGAAGAAGGAGGCTCCTCCCAGAAAGGATGCGAGAACCAGGGACAGACTCTAAGCTCACAAGAGCTCTGTCCCCAACAGTGACACAGAACCAGAGGCGGGGCTGAGGCCGGGGGTCTCCAGATCTGCAGGGTCAGAGGGTCCCAAGGGCCGCCTCTGCTCATGCTCCTGCCCCTGGGGCCGCGGAATTCTGCTCTGCAGGGCTTCTGTCTAGGGCCATGAGGCCTTTGTATACTATCTTTGATTCAATATTTTTCTGTAGCACCACTTACATTTTTTTTCCTAGATAACGTTTGTATTTTTTATTCCTATTGTTTTTGTTCAAAGCCGAATCCCTTGATATTTTAAAAGATAATACAAGAAATAGTGAAAACTTTGTTTCTAAATTAAAGAGATAAAAATAATTACAAATTATAAATCTAATCAATGTACAAAAAGCCTACAGTATCACAAATTCATGAAAGAGGAAACTGGAATTGTTTATAGTAAGACAGAAATTAATTTACTCATTTTTATATGTTCTAAAAATAATACTACATAATGAAGAATAAAACTCATGTGGAAATGCCCTCAAATTTTATATAACTAAAATTCATGTAACCCAATTCCTGACTGTGTCATTTTTAAGTCATTTTGGACTAAACCTCTACTTGCCTTTACCCTCCCATACACTCTCTCATCAAGTCGTATATAGCAAAGGGCTCTGGAGTTATTGGTCTATTAGAGAGACATAAACAGGCCACAACTTCATCCAAACAACTGTTTTCCCATCAATAGAATTCCTGAAACAGTCAGCTGATTTAAATTCCCTGTCTTAGATTGTATACTGTACGTGATACCCAGATTAAATATTTTCAAACTGTGTGCAAACACGAAAGAGGACAGTAACTAGTAGTTTCAGTCTCCAGAGTAAGTGTTGCCAGATCTCTCCTGCTATTGATCCAGAAAGGAAAATTACAAGCAGGGGTTTATTTTCTGTCCCTGCACTAAGGTGGTTGTCCTTTTTCTTGGCACTGGCAATGAGAGTTTCAAGGAGACAGGGCAGAGAAATTGGGAACACTGGGTCACAGCCGGGGAAGGGAAGGCCTGGGACACACACCTGGATCCGTACACTGTCCTGCCCATTAACTTCTGTGATTGACTGTTCCGCCTCTCCTGCCTCATTCTCATTACTACTTTCACTTCATCTTGGCTCCTGTATCAGTCACCCTTTGTATATTGTGACCCTACATATGCTTTGCATGGCTCTCTCAATGATAATGCTTTCTATTACTGATTACAGTTACTGTTCCATCTTCAAGAATGAAATACTATAAAGTCAAGAACTGTAACTTTTTCTTGTATCCTATGCAACAAGACATGCTTAGAAAATCTGTTCAATCTTCAAGGATAGAATGACATACTATAAAGTCAAGAATTGTAAT
>NW_011494668.1:63946-64655 GCF_000754665.1 Bison bison bison
GCTGAAAGGAAAGGTCTTGGATTCTGTACCGCAGAGAATGGCCTTCTGTGAATTAAAGGACCCAGGGTCCAAGAGAAGATTAGGAGATAAAATGAGATAAACAGAGAAGCTGGTTTGAGATCTGTCAAAAAGAGACTGATTGTCTCAGGGAAATCTCGAAATCAACATTATAAAACAAGCATATGTAGTAGATATTATTAACCACAAAATAATAGAATTTCCTTAAGCTGTGAATCTGCACCTCAGTTTCCTCTCTACTCTTGACTTTATCCCTAGTACTTTATGTCTGTTATGTTGACTATCTTTTTGAAAACTTTGTCAATGAAGGAAAAATATTTTGTCTTAAATTAAGTTCAGTTAAGTCGCTCAGTAATGTCTGACTCTTTGCAACCCCATGAACCACAGCTGCCAGGTCTCCCTGTCCATCACCAACTGCCAGAGTCCACCCAAACCCATGTCCAGTGAGCCAGTGATGCCATCCAACCGTCTAATCCTCTGTCATCCCCTTCTCCTCCTGCCCTCAATCTTTCCCAGCATCAGGGTCTTTTTAAATGACTCAGCTCTTCGCATCAGGTGGCCAAAATATTGGAGTTTCAGTTTCAACATCAGTCCTTCCAATGAACACCCAGGACTGATCTGCTTTAGGACGGACTGGTTGGATCTCCTTGTAATCCAAGGGACTCTCAAGAGTCTTCTCCAACACCACAGT
>NW_011494668.1:64755-66638 GCF_000754665.1 Bison bison bison
ATGGCACCTCAGACTCAGTGGACATGAATTTGAGTGAGCTCCAAAAGCTAGTGAAGGACAGAGAAGCCTGGTATCCTGCAGTCCATGGGATCACAAGAAGTCAGAAACTATTGAGCGACTGAACTGAACTGAAGAAGTGGTGAAGGACCTCAAAGTTGAGAAAATGAAGGCCTAGCCATTGTCCCTGCTACTGCTAAGTCACTCAGTCGTGTCCAACTCTTTGGGACCCCATAGATGACAGCCCACCAAGCTCCCCTGTCCCTGGGGTTCTCCAGGCAAGAACATTGGAGTGAAAATGTTTTCCATTGAAAAGTGAAAGGGAAGTCACTCAGTCGTGTCTGACTCTTAGTCACCCCAGGGATAGCAGCTTACCAGGCTCCTCCATCCATGGGATTTTCCAGGCAACAGTACTAGATTGGGTTTCCATTGCCTTCTCCCTCCATTGTCCCTGGAAGTCACTATTTTTTTTATCAGTTTTTTAGGGCTTCCACAACACCCGACCCCACACGGGGTTGCTTAAAACCAGTGTATTCTCTGACACATCTGGAGGCTGGAAATCAAGGTGTTGGCAGGGCCATACTCCTTTCAAGGTCTCTAAAATAATTTGTCTTTATCTCTTCCAGTGCCAGGTGGCTCCTGGCAATCCTCAAATTATGACATTGAACTTGAATCTCTGCTTCCTTACAAGACCTTTTCTGGTACATCTAAAACATCCCTCTGCTTTCTCTCATCAGGACACCGGTCAGCAGATTTAGGGTCCACTCTCTACCCTGGATGGTCTCATCATGGTACCTTCGCCATGCAGAGTCTGCACAGACTCTATTCTAAAAATAAAGTTAAAGAGATACTGGCTGTTGAGACTTAGACATAATTTGGTAAGGGGCACATTTTGGAGAAAGGGATGGCAACCCACTCCAGTATTCTTGCCTGGAGAATCCCATAGACCGAGAAGCCTGGTGGCTACAGTCCTTGTGGTCACAGAGGGTCGGACACAACTGAGTCACTAGCACAATGGGTGCATTAACTCACTACTTCATGAACAGAATGAAAGAATGCTGTCCTAAATTCAAGAGATCTCAGATTTTTCTGGGGAAAGTAAAAACCTCAATATTTTTTCGTTGCTTTATACATAGATTACATGCAGTAGAGAAAGAAATAGTTAAAGCAAAGTTTCAGATTTGTGAGGTTTTGTCCAATGAATTCTTTTGAAGTTTTATCAAGGTTAGAATTACTGGGTCAAAGACAAATATACTTTTTAAGGATTTGAATGCATATATACAAAACATTGTAAAGTCCATTTGTTGGTTGGATCTCCTTGCAATCAAAGGAACTCTAAAGAGTCTTCTCCTACACCACAGTTCAAAAGCATCAATTCTTCGGCATTCAGCTTTCTTCACTGTCCAACTCTCACATCCATACATGACTACTAGAAAAATTGAATTTAAGGAGAACACAGGATCCTTAAAATCAGAGAGGAATGGGTGTTCAATATAAAATCAGTGATGAGGACTGGGACTTTAGTTGTGGATTCTATTAACATATAGAGATTAGAGAGAGTTAGTGCAGTTAGTGCTGATTGGGTTTATCCAAGGGAACTGTGGTAATCTAATCAGGAAGGGGCTTCAAGGGTCCTGATAGTCGATTTCAGATGCACTGTTTCTTCTGTTCAGAGGTGTTCTGAGTTGGCTGGACCATGGACAGCTCCGAAAGTTACAGCTGCTGACCCATCCAGAGAACACTGAACTCCTGACTGGATGGGACTGATTTTCATACCAGCATTGAGGAGACCAAATCTACAACTTTCTGGTGAGTACATGGTTCTGAGTAGATGGCTTCATATTTCTTTCCCTCAAAAATTAGAAACAATAATTTTAATTTAGCAG
>NW_011494668.1:66738-70383 GCF_000754665.1 Bison bison bison
CAGTCTGTTGTTCAATGCCCAGTTCTATCTGTTGCTTCTTGACCTGCATACAGGTTTCTCAAGAGGCAGGTCAGATGGTTTGATATTCCCATCTCTTTCAGAATTTTCCACAGTTTATTGTGATCCACACAGTCAAAGTCTTTGGCATAGTCAACAAAGCAGAAATACATGTTTTTGTGAAACTTTGTTGCTTTTCTGATGTTCCAGCAGATGTTGGCAATTTGATCTCTGGTTCCTCTGCCTTTTCTAATACCAGCTTGAAAATCTGGAATTTCACACTTCACATATTGCTGAAGCCTGGCTTGGAGAACTATGAGCATTACTTTAACAGTGTGTGAAATGAGTGCAATTGTGCAGTAGTTTGAGCATTCTTTGGCATTGCCTTTCTTTGGGGTTGGAATGAAAGCTGACCTTTTCCTGTCCTGTGGCAGGAGTTTTCCAAATTTGCTGACGTATTGAGTATAGCACTTTCACGGCATCATCTTTTAGGATTTGAAATAGCTCAACTGGAATTCCATCACCTCCACTAGCTTTGTTCATAGTGATAGTTCCGAAGGCCCACTTGACTTCACATTCCAGGATATCTGGCTCTAGGTGAGTGATCACACCATCATGATTTTCTGGGGCTTTTGTCTATATGAATTATTTAATTCATGTGTTTCTTCACTGACTGACCTAACAGTTCTATATGTTCTGTTCTGAGTACTGCACAGAGAGTGGGAATGTAACAATAATATGAAATAAGATGAGAACTATCTGAACTGTCACAGGAATTTCCCTCAAGTAGTAAAAATATTTACTAACTTGAGAAAAGTTTGCTGAAGAGTTTGATGAGATGGTATACGCTGAGAGTGAGTAAATGGTACTGGGCATTGGTTCCTTTTGGAGGTCACGCACATGTCCCACAATGAGATAGTCCTGGTTTTATAATTTTGTATAGTTCTAAAAACCATTGATTATGTAGTTTAAAAGTAGTGATCTTTATGGTATATAAATGTAGTTTAAAATAATCCTTATTTTAAAAAGAAAAGCAATTGACTATATTCTATGAAATACTCCATAATAAATGTTTATTAAAATTTAATGAACAGATTTATGCGTACAACACCTTTATGCCATTTTATAAACATACACTCACTATGTTACATTAAGTAACAATGTGCTGCTGGACACAGTCAGGTATCCTGTGGCCTCCCATGAAGTGAAGGGCAGCAATATCCCCAGAAAAGAAGCCCCAATAATGGTCCAAAAAATGGACAATTCATGGAGATTTAAGGCAAAGGAAAGGTATCATAGGGGAGGAGAAGGCAGAAGGAAGGAAACTATATATGAGGGAACTTCTGAAAACATCATAGAAGCTCACAGTTCCATTGTCATAATCCAAAAACACGCCAATCTTACCCAGAGGCCTTTTCACAAACTGCACTAAGGGTGGGGAGGTGGTGGACAGAATATACTGACTGTTCACCTTTGTAGAACACAGAAAAAATGCTTCTTCAGCACCAATACTGATACTGGTATCACTTGTGAAGATGCTTTTACAGACCCCCAGAACCCAGCTGGAAGACTGGGCCACGTCCAGTTCCCAGTAATGCCTCCCAGAGGTGAAGCCCCAAGCTCCCCAGGACACAATACATGACCCGCCCTGGGGCTGTCTGGACGCGATAGGGTGATCATCCTCAAACAGCGCACTTTCATCATCGAGGATTGCATGGTGAACGATCGTTGTCAGACTCAGAACATTATCCACTGTAGAAAGAGTAAAAACTGTGTTAGCCAGTCGAATTTCCATGTCTCTGAGAGGCAGAGGCTTTCTACACAATAAGCTTTTTAATTTTCCTTCGCCAAGGAAATCAAAACAAAGACAGCAAAGGGAGTTAGAGTGACTCTTCTCTGAAGAATAAAAGTTATTAGTATCTCTGTGGCATACAGAAGTACATCAAATCAAAGAGAAAATTAAAAAAAGACATATATCATGAACTGGGTGAAGTCTGACTTAGGTCAATCTCTTCATAGTTTACTTTAGGATTCACCTAAAAGCATTGATTCTTATATTAGAAAACTTTTCTTGTGTCCTTTGTACTTAATACTATGGAAACTACAGATGGCACTTTGTTATCACATGGACACTTATGGGGGTGTTATCTGTACCTATTACATTTTCAAAGGTCAAAAGAATTGATAGAAATCCATCTGTGAATAATTTGGAAGCTTCAAAAAAGATATTTTAACTGACAGTGTTCATGCATCCCTTGCCTTAAAGTTGTTGTAAGATTGAGAGCATTATAATTCTTCTGCCAAAGCCCATTTCAATTTTTCTGTCATTTATTCCTAATTTTAGAAATAATAAATCTTCTTTGTACAATGTGTAATAAATGTAGCTATAATGAAGTGAAAGTGAAAGTGTTATCCTTCAGTCCTGTTTTACTCTTTGCGACCACGTGGACTGTGTGTAGCCCGCCAGGCTCCTCTTTCCATGGAATTGTCCAGGCAAGAATACTGGAGTGGATTTCCATTCCCTTCTCCAGGGATCTTCCCCACCCAGGGCTCGAACCTGGGTCTCCTGCATCGCAGGCAGACTCTTTATCATCTGAGCCACCAGGAAAGCCCATACAGTAAATTAAAAGCAGCAATGACGGATTTAAGCTCAAGAGTGAAATAAACTGAGTAAACAACATATTGATGGTCACTCACAGAACTAAATATTCAGTCTCTATAATCACAGTAACAACCTGGTTGCTCTCCCTTTGCTCATCCTATATCATAAATATATATATGTGTGTGTGTGTGTGTGTGTGTATCTGGTTTTGCATTTTCAGGAAATTTCAGGTGGCAAACATCAGACTTGGTGTTTATAATCTGACTATAGAGGCAACAAAAGAGTCTGAAATGCAGTACTTGGATGCAGTCTCAGAAACCACAGAATGATCTGTTCATTTCCAAGGCAAGCCATTCAATATCACAGTAATCCAACTCTATGCCTCAACCAGTAATGCTGCAGAAAATGAAGTTGAACAGTTCTAGGAAGACCTACAAGACCTTCTAGAACTAACACCCAAAAAAGATGTCGTTTTCATTATAGGGGACTGGAATAAAAAAATAGGAAGTCAAGGAATACCTGGAGTAACAGGCAAATTTGGCCTTGGAGTACAGAATGAAGCAGGGCAAAGGCTAATAGAGTTTTGCCAAGAGAACGCACTGGTCATAGCAAACACCCTCTTCTAACAACGTGTGAGAAGATTCTATACATGGATTACCAGATGGTCAGTATCGAAATCAGATTGATTATATTATTTGCAGCCAATAATGGAGAAGCTTTACACAGTCAGTAAAAACAAGACTGAGAGGTGAGTATGGCGCAGACCATGAAATCCTTATTGCCAAATTCAGACTTAAATTGAAGAAAGTAGGGAAAACCATGACACCATTCAGGTATGACCTAAATCAAATCCCTTGTGACTATGCAGTGGAAGTGAGAAATAGATTCAGGGGATTACATCTGATATAGAGAATGCCTGAAGAACTAAGGACAGAGGTTCATGACACTGTACAGGAGGCAGTGATCAAGACCATCCCCAAGAAAAAGAAAAGCAAAAAGGTATATTGTTGTCTGAGGAGGCTTTATAAATAACGGTGAAAAGATGA
>NW_011494668.1:70483-71741 GCF_000754665.1 Bison bison bison
TGAGAAACTGTGCTGTAGAACATGAAGAGTAATATATTTGTAAGGAAAAGTTGGAGTTTCTGCCTTTAAATTGTCCAATAGCAACCCAGACCTGATGATGGCTCTGAAAACAACATTGGTAACACACCAAATACCTGAAAGAAAAAGAAAGTCTGCACTCACTCTGATATAGAAGTGAAAGCTTTTATTAACTTCAGTCATTGATTTTGAAGCACAATATATTAGATGGTTGGCTTCCCTGGTGGCTCAGGGGTAAGAAACTGCCTGCTAATGCAGGAGACACAGGTTCAGTCTGTGGGTCTCAAGGGCCCCTGGAGAAGGCAATGTCAACCCACTCCAGTATTCTTGCCTGGAAAATCCCATGGACAGGAGCCTGGTGGGCTACAGTCCAAGGGCTGCAGAAGAGTCCCACAGGCCTCAGGGATTAAACAACTACAATATTAGAAGGAACTGTGTGTTAATTGATTGATGGATTTGATGAATTTGGCTGCACCAGATCTTTCTTGCACCTTGAGGGACCTTTAGATGGGACATGCAAACTCTTAGTCCCCACACGGGCACTCTGTGTCTTGGCAGGTGAACACTTTGCTGTGGAATGTGGGCTCTCATTCCCTGACGAAGGACCAAATGCTGGTCCCGTCCACTGGTAGCACAGAGTCTTAGACACTGCACCTCCAAGGAAGTCCCAGAACTGATCTTATTGTAACCCGGAATTTGTATGTTTCCAAACGGGAAAACTTTTCTGATAGTAGAGCAAATCTGATATGATTGGGAGTATGTTGATGTGCTGATCAAAGAAATGGATTCCCCTTACATTAAGGTCACTTAAACTGAACAGTGACATCGTCAAAGAGAAGAGAAATTTCAATTGTTAGAGTTCTCAGAACTGAAAGTTGTAGTTAAACAAAGATTAATGTTATGATTAAGAGTCATTTTTATTAGAGATAGAAGGGACTGCATTTTAACAGAATAAAATAGAACACTGAACGTAAGTACCTTTGTTTAGAGTAGATAACTGTGTGTGATACACTGTGTGTGATGTGTCATTGTTTCTCAGGTTGCTCTGTCAGAGGCGGTCAGAAGACTCTTCTTGTGTGAGTGCAGGAGACACATGCGGAGAAGGGCTTCCCCTGCCAGTGCCTGAAGTACCTGCGCCTCCTTCACAGGTCAGTGTTCCTATGTGTTCATTTCTATGAGCTTCCGATGAGACATGTTTTGTCATCTTTATATCTCAGCTAAAACAGAGAGTCCCTAGCTT
>NW_011494668.1:71841-72457 GCF_000754665.1 Bison bison bison
ATCCAGTGGATGGACTTCTTTAGGCCAGAATACTGGAGTTGGTAGCCTTTCCCTTCTCCAGGGGATCTTTACAACCCAGGGATCAAACCCAGTTCTTCCGCACTGCAGGTGGATCCTTTACCAGCTGAGTCAAAAGGGAAGGGTCTTCTTGTATACAGTTGTATTTAATATGCCTTATTATAATGTCTATTGACCTCCCCAGAAATGAAATATTGACCACTTAAACTCTTTTTCAATCCTTACATACACATGTTTACCCTTCTCCTCTCTTCATCTTCCCTTTGTACTTCTATGACATGTTTCTTAGATGAATTATATCTATTACAGCTTTCTTAGATTAATTATATCAATTATCATCTCAACTGCACATTCAGTCTATGGCCATCTGGACTTTTCTTAGGAGGGAGCTATGCTCAGAATCCTAAGGATTGTTAGTGTTTTAGAGAAGATTGCATTCACAATAACATTGAGCAGAAAGTACAGAATTCTTGTCTACATCCTGTGCTCCCAGAATAAGCAGGCGTTTCCCCCTGTTATCACATTATGTCTCAGAGTGGTGTGTTTATTATGATTTAGGAACCTCCACTGACACTTCATTATCACCCAAAGTCTATGG
>NW_011494668.1:72557-74086 GCF_000754665.1 Bison bison bison
TATACACATTTCTCCAGAAGTGTCTTACAAGTAACTTTTCCCCAGTCAATCAGGGACAGAGGTATTTTGAATGTGTGGCCATCACTGAGCAGGGGACTATTCTACATGTCTTCCAGTAATTTTACAAGATCTTCCTTGGACACTGGAAACTCCATTTCTAGAATTTGGGGCCACTTACAAGGTGCCAGTGATGTAATCACCACCCCAAGAGCATGAACATCCTCACACTAAAAGTATGGCAGGTTAATTCTTACTTGAAGTTCTGTAGTGTGTGGGATGCAATGATTCTGCAGGGCAAGGGAAGGAAAATTCCTTTCCTTGTATTTGCTAAATGAGAAAATCACACCACCTTTGTTATATATCAATTTTATAATCTAAGTTGACCCTTAAAAATAAAATGAAAATTGTTGCAAATCCTGAATTGAAATTTATGTTTGGCTTTCAAATGCAAGATCTGTACTCTTCAAAATTCCCTTATCTCTTCAGCACATTTTCCACCCAGTTTTACAGGGCTTATCCTAAATGGAAAATAACAAAAAAAATGAGTTATTCAATCAAGAGAGTTAGAATCAGAGATGTAATCCAGGAAAGTGAAGTAAAAACGTGAAAATGAAAAGAGAAGTGGCTGAAAGTAAAGGCCTTGGATTCTGTACCGCAGAGAATGGCCTTCTGTGAATTGAAGGACCAAGGGTCCAAGAGAAGATTAGGATACAAAATGAGATAAACAGAGAAGCTGGTTTGAGATCTGTCAAAAAGAGACTGATTGTCTCAGGGAAATCTCGAAATCAACATTATAAAACAAGCATATGTAGTAGATATTATTAACCACAAAATAATAGAATTTCCTTAAGCTGTGAATCTGCATCTCAGTTTCCTCTCTACTCTTGACTTTATCCCTAGTACTTTATGTCTGTTATGTTGACTATCTTTTGGAAAATTTTGTCAATGAAGGAAAAATATTTTGTCTATTAAGTTCACTTAAGTCGCTCAGTAATGTCTGACTCTTTGCAACCCCGTGAACCACAGCTGCCAGGCCTCCCTGTCCATCACCAACTGCCAGAGTCCACCCAAACCCATGTCCAGTGAGTCAGTGATGCCATCCAACCGTCTAATCCTCTGTCATCCCTCAATCTTTCCCAGCATCAGTGTCTTTTTAAATGACTCAGCTCTTCGCATCAGGTGGCCAAAATATTGGAGTTTCAGTTTCAACATCAGTCCTTCCAATGAACACCCAGGACTGATCTGCTTTAGCAGGGACTGGTTGGATCTCCTTGCAATCCAAGGGACTCTCAAGAGTCTTCTCCAACACCACAGTTCAAAAGCATCAATTCTTCAGCACTCAGCTTTTTTTTATAGTCAACTCTCATATCCATACGTGACTACTGGAAAAAGCAAAGCCTTGACTAGATGGACCTTTGTTGACAAACTAATGTCTCTGCTTTTCAATATGCTGTCTAGGTAGGTCATAACTTCCCTTCCAAGGAGTAAGTGTCTTTTAATTTCATGGCTGCAATCACCATTTGCAATGA
>NW_011494669.1:0-719 GCF_000754665.1 Bison bison bison
CTTTTATCCTCTCTGATTCATTTATTTCTACCATTCTATCTTCTAATTCACTAATCCTATCTTCTGCCTCTGTTATTCTACTATTTGTTGCCTCCAGAGTGTTTTTAATTTCATTTATTGCATTATTCATTATATATTGACTCTTTTTTATTTCTTCTAGGTCCTTGTTAAACCTTTCTTGCATCTTCTCAATCCTTGTCTTCAGGCTATTTATCTGTGATTCCATTTTGATTTCAAGATTTTGGATCAATTTCACTATCATTATTCGGAATTCTTTATCAGGTAGATTCCCTATCTCTTCCTCTTTTGTTTGGTTTGGTGGGCATTTATCCTGTTCCTTTATCTGCTGGGTATTCCTCTGTCTCTTCATCTTGTTTAAATTGCTGAGTTTGGGGTGTCCTTTCTGTATTCTGGCAGTTTGTGGAGTTCTCTTTATTGTGGCATTTCCTCGCTGTGTGTGGGGCTTGTCAAGGTTTCATGGTTAGGGAAGCTTGTGTCGGTGTTCTGGTGGGTGGAGCTGTATTTCTTCTCTCTGGAGTGCAATGAAGCATCCAGTAATGAGTTATGAGATGTCTATGGTTTTGGGGTGATTTTGGACAGCCTGCATCTTGGAGCTCAGGGCTGTGTTCCTTTGTTGCTGGAGAATTTGCTTGGTATGTCTTGCCCTGGAACTTGTTGGCCCTTGTGTGGTGCTTGGTTTCAGTGTAGGTATGGAGGCG
>NW_011494669.1:1248-1585 GCF_000754665.1 Bison bison bison
GGCCCTGGGCTGCCTGCCACCTCCCAGGTCCAAGCCGCTCAGGTTCAGGCACTCGGGTAGTCCTCAGAGGTGCAGACTCTGTTGGGCCTGCGTTTTGTGCCTTTCCCAGGTCCGAGCAGCTCAGGTGATAAGGTGTTTGGCAAGCGCAATTGCTGCGACTTATCGCCTCCCCGCCGCTTGGTTATCTAGGTGTACAACCGGCGCACCTTCTCAGGCAGATGTTGACCGTCCAGACCCCCATGAAGTTTTAGTTAGCAAAGAAGCCTGCTTACAGTTTTGTAGATAATGTCTCTCTGGGGCTGCGATTATCCCCTTCCGGTTCTGGCTGCCTGTCACC
>NW_011494669.1:1685-2322 GCF_000754665.1 Bison bison bison
ATAAAAGGGGGGAATGAAAAGGAGGGAGACAGATCCAGCCAGTAATCAGTTCCCTAAGTGTTCTCCACTGTCTGGAACACACAGAAATTCACAGAGTTGGGTAGAGTAGAGAGGGGTTAGGGAGGAGACACAGGCAACCTGGTGGAGAAAAAGGAGAGTCCAAAGGGAGAGAGAGCAGTCAAGCCAGTAATCTCACTTCCTAGTGAAAAATGGGTACTGAAGATTGGGTTCTTAAAGGTACAAAATTGGTAACAAATACATAAAAGCAAAAATTAAAAATCTAGAGTAGAGTTTGGAATTTCAGAAATACGATGTTAAAGAAAAGAAGAAGGAAAAGAAAGAGAGAAAAAATGAACAAACAAAAACAAACAAGGTCACAAAAATTATAAAGAAAATATAGGTACAAAATTTATAACTAATACCAAAAAGCAAAGGTTAAAAATCTAGAGTAGAGTTTGGAATTTCAAAAATACAATGTTAAAAAAAAGAAAGAGAGAAAAAACAAACAAACAAAAAAAGTCGCAAAAATTATAAAGGAAATACAGGTACAAAATTGGTATCAAATACCAAAAAGTATAAATTAAAAATCTAGAGTAGAGTTTGGAATTTCAGATATACAATGTTATATAAAAGAAGA
>NW_011494669.1:2538-3098 GCF_000754665.1 Bison bison bison
CTTCCGGTTCTGGCTGCCTGTCACCGGAGGGGGAAGGTCTGCAGCCGGCTATCTCTGTTCAGTCCTTTGTTCTGTGCGCGGGCCTGGCAGTGTCTTAGGTTAGGGCTGGCTTTTCGCGTGGTAGATATCCCACAGTCTGGTTTGCTAGCCCAAATTATTTCGCTTAGATAGCGCTCAGGGTATTCAGGCCAGATTCTTACTCTAAGCGATGCAGCCCGCGCTGCGCCTCCCTGCCCAGCCCCTGCTTGCTAATGGCGTGTGCAGGCGTCTGCGCTGCTTCTCCGCTGGGGGAGTTACCGTAGGGCTCGCAATCTGCGGGTTTTAATTGTTTATTTATTTTTCCTCCCTGTTATGTTGCCCTCTGTGCTTCCATAGCTTGGCACAGATTCGGCATTGAGAAGGTTTCCTGGTGTTTGGAAACTTCTCTCTTTTTAAGACTCCCTTCCCGGGACGGAACTCTGTGCCTCCCTCTTTTGTCTCTTTTTTTGTCTTTTATATTTTTTCCTACCTCCTTTCGAAGACTTGGGTTGCTTTTCTGGGTGCCTGATGTCCTCTGCCGG
>NW_011494669.1:3835-35655 GCF_000754665.1 Bison bison bison
TGTTGAGCTTTAAGCCAACTTTTTCACTCTCCTCTTTCACTTTCATCAAGAGGCTTTTTAGTTCCTCTTCACTTTCTGCCATAAGGGTGGTGTCATATGCATATCTGAAGTTATTGGTATTTCTCCCAGCAATCTTGATTCCAGCTTGTGCTTCTTCCAGCCCAGCGTTTCTCATGATGTACTCTGCATATAAGTTAAACGAGCAGGGTGACAATATACAGCCTTGACAAACTCCTTTTCCTATTTGGACCAGTTTGTTGTTCCATGTCCAGTTCTAACTGTTGCTTCCTGACCTGCATATAGGTTTCTCAAGAGGCAGATCAGGTGGTCTGGTATTCCCATCTCTTTCAGAATTTTCCATAGTTTATTGTGATCCACACAGGAAATCATAAAGCTTAAAGCTTCCAATCATAAAGATACGGAAAGCTTATAAAGTTGAACTACTGTAATATTATGCAGCTATTAAAAAAAATAAACACTGACACATAAAGGTACCCAAAGTATATTTGTTAAGTAAAAAAGCAAATTTCAGAACAGTATGTATAGAATAATCTCAGAAAACAAAGTAAAATGGGATAATTGCTTTTAAAACCCAAACCTATTTCTGTGTGTAGAAGTGGAAATGTCTGGCAACATGTGAACCAACCTGCCAATGACAGCAGCTACCTCTAGGGATAAAGTGGGGCCAAGGGGAAGGGAAGATTTTCACTTCACATATTTTGAAAAAGAGAGAAAAAGTAACGATAGGATGATGGATGATTTTTATATTCTATTTTGGGCTTTTCTGTATTTCCTAAGTTTTCTATAATGGATGTACATTAATCCATTTAATAACCAAAAGAAAAATTAAGCCTCCCAGGACTTCATCACTAAGTGAAGTAGCTTTGAAGATTTCCATAAAGTGAAGAAGTGTTTTTATATCTTTAAGTTGTTAGGTTTTGCAGATTCCAGAAATTGTTCCTCATCAATATTCACACCCTAGGCAAATGAGGCTGGAGCAGGGCACAAGGGGACAGATCAATACCAGCCCCTGCCTGAGCTGTGGTTTGTAAGAAAGGTCTTGGCAACTAATGTGTTCATTTCTGAGTCAGGCTCTCCCTTTAGGGCTTCCTGCCCGTGTCCTATCCCTGTCTAAAAAGTCTGCTACTGGTACCTTTGAAGTAACACCCCTAAAGATCCAGGTGGTTTTCCAGCTGGTTCTTAAAAGCAAGCAGATATACTCAAATTCGTTTTTTTTAAATGGCTGAGTAATATTCCATTATATATAGGTACCACACCTTCTTTATCCATTCATCAGTCAGTGGACATCTAGGTTGCTTCCATGTCCTGGCTATTGTAAACAGTGCTGCTATGAAAATTGGGGTCCATGTATCTTTTTCGATTGTGGTTTCTCTCAGGGTATATGCCAAGCAGTGGAGTTGCTGGGTCATATATGGTAGATTTATTCCTAGTTTTTTAAGGAATCTCCATACCATTTTCCATAATGGCTGTATCAGTTTACATTCCCATCAACAGTGTAGCAGGGTTCCCTTTTCCCCACATCCTCTCCAGGGTTTTAGTCAGTTCTAGCGAGGTGGATGAACCTAGAGCCTGCTATACAGAGTGAAGTCAGAAAAATGAATATAGTATATTAATGCATATATATGGAATCTAGAAAATGGTATCAATGAACCTATTTGCAGGAAAGGAATGGATGGACATGTGGATGTAGAGAACGAACTTGTGGACACAGTAGAGGAAGGAGAAGGTGGGATGAATGGAGAAAGTAGCATCAACATATATATATACGATCAGGTGTAAGATGGATAGCTGGTGGGAAGTTGCTGTGTAGAACAGGGAGCCCAGTCTGTCAATCTGTGATGGACCTGGAGGGATGGGTGGGCGGGGCCTGGGGCAGGGGGAGGTGAACGTGTGTATAATTATGATTAATTTTGTTGTTGTGTGGCAGAAACCAACACAACACTGTAAATTTTTTTGAAAATTTAAATTAAAATAGAAGAAAAAGCAAGTGGCTATAACAAGTATACTGAACAATAAACACAGCTGCGTCTTTTTCTGTTCTTGAAGGCATTGCATGTCTTTGATCCTGGTGTTCTGCTTTCACTTCCCAGATGCAGTGTTTGCATTCCAGCTGCGCAATCCTGTCCACAATGGCCATGCTCTGTTGATGCAGGACACCCGCCGCCGGCTCCTGGAGAGAGGCTACAAGCACCCGGTCCTGCTGCTCCACCCCCTGGGGGGCTGGACCAAAGATGATGACGTGCCCCTGGACTGGCGGATGAAACAGCACGCAGCTGTGCTCGAAGAAGAGGTTCTTGATCCCAAGTCAACCATTGTTGCCATCTTCCCATCTCCCATGTTATATGCTGGCCCCACAGAGGTGAGCAGTTCCCTGCTCTGGGCTCTGGGACTCACAAGTGCAGGGTCAAGTCTCACTCAGAAAAGCAAGAGCGCTTCTGGGATTCTTCTTTATGAGCAGATTCTGACATCTTTTGGTCTCTTTTTATCTGACCTGATTATGTTTCCATATAGTATTTGTGGGGCTTCCCTGGTGGCTCAGAGTCTGCCTGCAATGCAGGAGACCATGTTCCTGGGTCAGGAAGATCCCCTGGAGAAGGGAACGGTAATCCACTGCAGTATTCTTGCCTGGAGAATTCCATGGACAGAGGAGCCTGGCAGGCTACAGTCCATGAGGTTGCAGAGTCAGACACAACTGAGCCTCCAACACTTTTCACTTTTCATTTGTAAAAATACTAGCAACACCAAATCGAACCTATCATATACTGCCTTTGAGACTCTGAAAGTTGGTGTGTGAATGAGGTGGATAATACAGCTTACCTGGGTTATAGGGCAAGATGTATCTAGCCTGATATTTCAGAAGTTACCACTTACTCTTTTAAGTGATTCACCATGCTCAGTGAGCTACATTAGAAGGGAGAGCGTATCTTTAAAAGCTTAATGTCTCCCTTTCATCATAACACATTGGGCCTGTCAAGTAGACTTTCTTCATCACACAGCACCACCCATGTAGTGGATATGAGCAAATTTGCAGTGAGAATGATGAATTGAAAAGGTTGTAACGCTTTGGAATGCTCCAAGGTGAGTTTAATGAATTATCTTCAACCAGATCAAATTTCCAGGCCCCTAGCTCTCTTCCCTATCCTATTTCTATCTGAGCTTGAAAGAGGGCAACTTGTTTTGAAATCCTAATGCTGTGTTGAAATGGAATCAATGTGTGCATATGAATGTTAATTAGCTCATTACTGGCAGTTACATGGAATTCCATGGTAAGAGATGGAGTTTGTAATTTCCCTTAAACTGTGATTTATTTTGAATAGGGAGGAACTTAAAAGTAAAATTCACATAGTTCTATGGAACAGTAAGATCTGAGTGTTCATCGTCTGTTAGTCTGGAGAGATTACTAACTATAACCCCAGGTTCTAAGAGGGAAGGTTCTTATCTTAAAAGCTCCTATGTTAATTGCTCAGTCATGTCTGACCCTTTGTGACCCCACGGACTGTATGTAGCCTGTCAGGCTCCAGTTTCCGTGGAATTCTCTAGGCAAGAATACTGGAGTGGGTTGCCATTTCCTTTTCCAAAAACTCCTATATTCTTCCCAGTAGGACAATACAGATGAGCTAAGAGCAGCCTTGGACACCTCACTGACTTTCTTACAATTATTAGTTGACCCACATTGCTGAATTACTTTTGAAGCAAAATAAAGGGATGTCTCCATAAACCGGGGCCCAAACGATTGGCCAGTGGTGATCAGCATGTCCTTGCTGTGGTATTTCCTAGGTCCAGTGGCACTGCAGAGCCCGGATGGTTGCAGGGGCCAATTTCTACATTGTGGGCCGGGACCCCGCAGGAATGCCCCATCCTGAGACCAAGAGAGACCTATATGAACCCACTCACGGGGGCAAGGTCTTGACCATGGCCCCTGGCCTCACATCTGTGGAAATCATTCCATTCCGAGTGGCTGCCTACAACAAAGCCAAGAAAGCCATGGACTTCTATGATCCAGAAAGGTAGGTTTTCCGAGGAAAATTCTTTAATCAACATTTGTACGACTGGAATGATGAGAGAAAATTTTGGGAAAGCTCCTAGCTGGGGTGACAGTCCCTTGTAAGCTCAGACCTGGTCTTGCACATTCTTTGTCCCCCAAAGATGTAGCTCATCTTGTGGTAAATGGTCCTTAAGTATTTCCTTTCCAACACACATTCCTTGGGCATGCTTTGAGTGCCTGGCATGTTACATGAAAGGGTTGTATATACAGAAAAAGATTTTATGTGTTAATAGAGCACTCAACCATGCTCAGAGCTCACCAAGTAGTCAGAGCTATAGGAAGACATGCCCTATGAACTGAGGGTGCAGTGAGCGCTGACTGCAGAGCTGCTACGATTTCCGGGCCTTCTGCAAGTTCCTTTACTGAAAATTTACTGAACTGCTTAACTTAGAAAGATGCATTTTACAGAAAGAAAAAAATGTAGTTTCAGAACCCATAACATCCTCCTGGGGTCTTTGAAGTAGATGTTATTTACCTACGCTGAGTTCTTTGTTGCTACCCTATGACAGGCACGACGAGTTTGACTTCATCTCAGGAACTCGTATGAGGAAGCTGGCCCGGGAAGGCGAAAATCCTCCAGATGGCTTCATGGCCCCCAAAGCATGGAAAGTCCTGACAGATTATTATGCGTCCCTGGAGAAGAACAACTAAATGCCCTTCAGAGCCAGTTTCTTTTTGAATTGCTCTTTGATTTCTTTTTCTATTTTTGTGATTACTTTTCAGTTGCTTTTATTTACAGTTTATATATATGTATATACACCACACACACGTGTATGTATGTGTGTGTATATATATATAGTATATACAGTAAAACTGAAGACCAAACTTTAGCAGGTAAAAGAAATGTTATCATTTCAGAATGAAATTACTTTTCTACTGCATCTGAGCAGTAGCTCCTAGATTTCTTAAAGCTCTGACAATGTGTCTCCTTTACTTGCCAAAAAGTAAAGCATTTTTTTCCAGCTGAAGTCTTGCCAGCTTGCACTCTCCCATGTCATATACCAGTAGAAGAAATCAGACGGGCAGCTTTCTATATAGCTGTCAAAGAAAAAACACAAAATCTCACCCTAAATGAGGGGTTGCTCATGTCAAGATTCTCCTTTGTTTGCCTCATGCCCAAATCCAGCCTTAATGCTCAGTCTCTTCTGTACGACTGGAGAAACCCAATGAGTGAAAATGTGAAGTTAATCTCAGAGAGATATGCAATCTAGTTCTGCCACGAAAATTACATGGTCTAATAAGTCTTTTTTGTGTGAATAATAGAACTCCAGTTAAATGGTGACTTTTAATTAAATGGTGACTTTTAATTAAATGGTGACTTTTAATTAAATAGCATACAGGGCTTTGATGAAAAGATTTGCACTCAGGCCTCAGTCTGGCCATGTGGAGACTTAATACTTTCTCCTCTTTGCTGTGGTCATTGTGTTCCACGGAGATGCTGCACCTATTAACTGCAGTGGCATCGGCTGGGACCAGACTCCATTCAGACCCATCAGACTATTGAGCTGCTGGAACCGGACAAAAACACAGGAAAAGTCCAACCTTTTCATCTTACAGGTGACCAGACTAAGATGATGCACAAGCGCTGGCTTGATGAGAGCACTGTAACTGAAGTGCCAAACTGGCATTTTGGAAGTGCTGGTGGCACAGGAGCACCCAGCTCTCCCGACTCAGGCTGATATACCTTCTGCACTGTCCGACACAGGAGCTGGGTCTGGTTCCTGTCAACTGCTCAACAAAACTCCTTAACAGAGGGCACTTAACCAGTTTTCTTGGATGCTGAAAGGTCCAGAGGTTTTTAAGACCCAGCTGATTTTATTACACTTGAAAAAAAATTTTTTTTTTTTCCAAAGACTCAGCATGCTGTTCAGACATCCAACCTCTGATGGCTTTACTCTCTGGGAGGCAATCTGGCCCCTTATGTGTAATTCCGTGTTGCTTAGGGATATATGAAAAAATAGTACCTTTTGTAAATAGGTCTCTCTGGAAGAGACTCTGGAAAGAGAAAACTATGTTTTTCATAGTTTTTTTTTTTTTTTTTTAAAGAAAATGCTAATCCAAGCTAATGAAACTTCTTTTGAGAAATAGATCACAATGGCCACAGCAAGGTATGACTATCTTTAATAGTAATAGTGCCTATATTCACGTAATCAGAGATCCTACTGCCTTAAAAACAGCATGTTTATTTAAAACACAAGACAAGATGCAGTGCCTTAATCAATATATTTTGTGAGTTTTTAATATATTTAAAACTGCTCTTCTGCTTCAGTAGTATTTAGTGCAAATGACTATTTCTATGTACAACTGATGCATATTCTTATTTTAATAAATTTCCAAGATAAAGGCTGAGTCTTTCCTGCCTGTCTTTTCAAGGATTGGGTGATATGTGTTGGTTGAAGCCCCTGTGAACCAGCGTAATTGGAGAGAAACAGCAGCTCTTCCCAGGGACGGGGGAGCCCGGTGGGCTGCCGTCTATGGGGTCACACGGAGTTGGACACGACTGAAGCGACTTAGCAGCAGCAGCAGCAGCAGCTTTTAGACCATAATTAGGAGGCTGTTTACCTCTGTTTGTGTCATTTTTAAACTGTGCTCTCGACGTGCAGGCACAGGATCTCAGCCAACACTGCAGTTCCTCAGGGACCTCACCCTGGGATTTCAATGCAGTGGGAGCTGGTGACCTTTAACTTTTCCTTAATTTGTTCCCTTTTCTTCAAAGTGCCTCCAACAAGCTTACGCAGTTCCAGCAGGGTCAGAAGTAGTTATGCTTTTCCACAGCACCCACTGCTCCACTCACCTCGGCAGTTGCTGCTGGTGTATTCAGCAGCCTTGACACAGTCCTGCAGATGTGGGGTTCTTTCCCTCCTAGAGTCCCTCCATCTGTTCCGTCTTGAAGGTTTCATGCAAATTTTTGTTCCTGAACTCACTCTAAACAAAACTGGTGTAACAGCCAACTCAAAGGTGCCTTTGTTACCACTTTATCTTTCTCTCCAGATCTTTACTTGCTGGCTCCTGGACAAAGCAGAGCAGGGAATGTGTAAGTAGATAAAGACAGAAGTGGTATTGAGGGAGTAGGCCAGACCGTACAGGGCTGTGTGGAAGGCACATGTGAATCACTCATTTGTTCTGATCGTGGTGGACTTACACCGATTAGCATTTATATCAAGCCTACAAGACTCCTTTCCAACCCATCTTTCTTGCATGAAGAAACACATATTAGTGATTTGAGAACAGTAAGTTCACTTCTGCTTTTTCCTCATCTTCCTCCTATTACCTTTTAGGTCTAGTATAGATCTTCAACATACTTTCCTAATAGGTAGGTAATCAGGAAATCAGGTGAGCACAAGAACAATCAATTGTTTTTGTGCAGCTTTTGTCTTTTGAGATTTTGAATGATACAGGTTTCTATTATATATGCATATTCCCATTACCAATAATGCATAAATTATCAAGAATTAACTATAGATTACTGAAAGAGTAAACCACTAATTTTTCCTTCCCCATGGCATGCATTTAATTTTTTGGTCAATATTAACTATTATTGGGCCATTCATTATACATACTCACCAATGGTTAAAGCGATGTATATAAGCAATTCACTCCAAAGGTGCCTATTTTAATGTTTTTTGCTTATATTTTAATTTTATTGAATTTATTACTAAAATAAATCGGCCACGGTGTAGAGTTTGGACATTTTTATTTGATAAAAAAAAAACCCAGACAAAATAAATACTTTTTTTATGGAGCTAGGCAAGAGTGATAATGCAAAGAAGTCTTGACAAACTGAGAAACAAATCTTTTACAGGTGAGTCTTCTATTAAATGGTTTTTCAATGCCTTATCTTTTGTTACTGAGGTACTCACCCCTCCTTGCCAAGCTATTACCGTTTCCATAGATTTACTAATTTGGATTAACTGTAGGGAAGACCACTTTCAATTAGAAATCTAAATTACAGAATGTTTTTTAAAAAATAATACAATTTTATTACGCTCAAATACATAAGCCACAAATGGGCACAGCTTTTTAAATGTCATAACATGTATTTGTAATTGCTGCCATCAGTAATACAGACTTTATTGGGTAAAGTTCTTCCATATGGTTGGCTTGTTTCAGAAACTCAAACCTGCTCCGCATTTATTTTACTAAATAACTTTTGTGAAAGTTCTTATATGCCATAAAACATATTATACACTTTATGGGAGGTAAAGAAAAACCTTGATTTATTGCATAAACCTGCTTTCCATAAACAGTTGAAAAGTACAGTTCAGATCAGGTTCAAATAATAATGGCCTGTGTGTCTGTGCTCAGTCACTTCTCTCTGCAGCCCATGGATTGTGGACCTCCAGGCTCCTCTGTCCAAGGAATTTTCCAGGCAAGAATACTGGAGTGATTTGCCATTTCTCCTCCAGACCCAGGGATTGAACCTAGGTTTCCTGCATTGCAGGCAGATTTTTTACCGTCTGAGCCATGAGGGTAGCCCCAATAATGGCCTGCTGCTGCTGCTGCTAAGTCGCTTCAGTCGTGTCCGACTCTGTGCGACCCCATGGACTGCAGCCCACCAGGCTTCTCTGTCCATGGGATTCTCCAGGCAAGAACATTGGAGTGGGTTGCCATTTCCTTCTCTCAAGTAAATAACTCCAATACCGATCTGGTCTTTTAAGCTAGTTAAAAGAACAGCCTCTATGAATGTATTCACTGAGAAGAACCTACATTTATAGAGGATAATTCCATCAACTACTAAAGAGGTTGTACCTCACATCTTATCCTCAAATTATATTAAAAAAATTATATAAAGTACCAGATCTTTGGATATTCAAAGTAAACAACCAAGGAAGAGCTTACAGCTTCAAAAGAGTCAAAGAAACACGTTTAATAAGCAGAAACACCAAATACATGGAAGTGTCTATGACCTGTCTACCTAATGTCATGTTTTATAATTTAACAAGTCTATTTACAAGGCTGACACCTGTCAGTAGCTAACAAAGTAGCCAGTTTAAAGTTCCGATTATCAAGTCAGTATTGCTAAGTGCCCAAAATGTCTATCAACATGGGCACTGGTGCATCAGTGTGCTGTTCAGTGAAAACTGGAGTGGGAACTTACAGCACATCTATTTCAGCATCTCCATTATTGAACAGATAAGGAAATGGAGGCCCAGAAACGTGAGATGACTTCCCTAAGGACACGACAACCTACAGGCATATTCACTTTCTAGTTCCCAAAGCGTTTTCATATGATGCCTAAAACCACCACAGAAGGTATCCATTATGATTTCCATTTACAGATAAGGGAACAGATGCCCACAAATGTAAAGAGACTTTGCCCAAGGCTACACTATGTGTATGCTCTCTACCACACTGTTAGTAAGAGTTCCACAACTGCGAATGGAAGCCATAAAGCTGCAAGTGGACTTTACATGACTTGTAATAAGTATCTGCACAACTTCTTTTGCTAGAATGTAGAAAGATGCAAGACTTTCACTTCCATAGTAATAAGAAAAATCCAGACAAAAGAAAAATAATACTTTTCTATGAAACTAGCAAAGAACAGTGGACGCAGAGTCTTCTTCATGAACTGACTTCCAGGGAGAAATAAGCCCTTCAGAGGGAGCAGAGCGCCTTGGTCCTTTTTTATACCAGGGTAGACTCCTGAGTCTGGATATATTGTTTGGAAGAGCAGGCCTGGCTTAGATGGGAGTCTTTGCAGGCATGAGGAGAGTTCAGTTAACACTCAAGACAGTAGTGACTGAAATCAGGAAAAAAACATTTAAAAACAAACTGCTAGGCTAGGCAAGTACCCTTTCTGGATTGTATAGAGAAAATGGCAGAAGAGGGGTTGGAAGTCTTATACAGTCTCGTGGTGACTGGATGCCAGAACCCTGTCAGAACTGAATACAAAGAACCACAAACATCTGACCATCAGAGGAACGGACTTGTACTTCCTGGAAATAAAACAAAAATCCATGTTATACTTCGGTGTCCACTGTTCTTTTTTTACACCTACTATCTTGAAAAAAATAAATTACAAGTTAGAAAAACAATCATTGTGCTGAAGAGTTTGGCATGCCAAGTAGCATTCCATCCCTCATCAAGTGGTAAAACCTATGCGATTGCACCAAGCAGTTTCTGAAGGCCTGTCCACACAAACTGGAATGTGTGTTGCTCGTATGTCCAGCATGCCCACCTGAGTCGTAATACTGCCCTTTACTCAGCAGTACAGGTCTTGTGTGGCCAGCTGGTCATTTACCTGTTGTGTCTAGCCACAGTACAGGTCTTGTGTGACCAGCTGGTCATTTACAGGTCTTGTGTGACCAGCGGGTCATTTACCTGTTGTGTCTAGCCACATTCTCCACAATATTCCTTCCAATGAAACACCACTCCTTTTGTAGTTGACCAGTGAATCAAGGTAGAGTTAACCCTTGAATAAAGTAGGGGTTAGGAGTGCTAACACTCCGTATCCACAGTTCCCCTATACCCAAGATTCTAAACCTGCATTCAACCAAATGCAGGTAGACTGTGTAATACTGTAGTACTAACTGTTGAAAAAAATCTGAGGATAAATGGACCAATGCGGTTCCAAGCTGTGTCATTCAAGAGTCAACTGTATTTGTTCTCAAACCATTTAAGCCAAAGGAGTTCCTGAAAGGTCATTCTCTTAAAGCTCCAGGATTGCCAGGAGTGACTTTTTAGTTGGGTTTGCACACTTCTAGGATTCTGAAACTTGTGTAGGGCAATTTAAACATTTGGAGTTCATTTAATCTAGTAGAGGAATAAAAGCAACTTTCTTAAGCAATTCCTGTTTAAAAATAAACCTTCTGGAGCTTTCAGAGTTCCTAACCTAAGTCCACTTTCTTAGCCTCCTATGATCTTAAGAGGCTCCTCATATCCTTCAAATAAACCCTTTATTGCTTAGGTCAGCTTGAGTCGATTGCCTGCAACAGAACCCTAAGGGGCACTCTTCCTAAGACTGTGACTGTGGCCCAGTGGACAGTGCTCATCTCCCCAGACATGTCTGCAAAGAATTTTGCTTACTGGACGATATACTACCAACCCGTTTGAGTATCTTGGTCATTTTTAGAATTTCTGGAAGCTGCGTATCCTCAGGGCAGTGAGGCATACACCACTATGTTCTATTCTCAGCTCCAAATCTTGCATGTCAGTAATTATTTCAATGTTTGGCTCTAGTTTTACCAACCTATTATGATGCGCAAACCTGTGTCCTGAATGCATTCCATACTAGCCCTAACATTCACTGAAACTATATCCCAAAGCACACAAGCTTTTATCTAAAATTGTTCTCAAGCAGATTTATAACAGTAAATGTTAGACAATCACAAAAATATACTCCCAGTTGAGTATTTTGGTAATGAGACCCTTCTGTTCTGTTAGTATTAATAGTGTGTACACCAGTGTTAAGGAAGCATGTTGTGTTTTTACTCACATGCTAAATGGTTTCTTTTAGGTTTGATCTTGTTTGCATTTGGCATCTGTGCTACGCAGGCATACCTAGGACATTACTGTGCCTTTTGCTGCAGACCATTGCAATAAAGTAAATCTCTCAATAAAGTCACACAAATTTTGTTTTCCTAATGCATAAAAAAAGTTATGTTTACACCATACTGTAGTCTACTGAGTATGTAATAGCATTATATCTAAAAAAGCAACGTACATACCTTTAAAAGTGCTTTGTTGCTAAAAAATGCTAACCATCATCTGACAATGCGGGGTTGCCACAAATCTTCAATTTGTAGAACACACACACAAGTAAAAGCACTATCTGTGAAGCACAATGAAACAATGCATGCACTTTTACCTTCTTCTCAATACAAGAGCCTACTGTATACCATAGGGAATTATATTCAATATCTAATAATAACATACAATGGAAAAGAATCTGAAAAAGATTTTATAGACCTATATATACTTATGTATATAAGATATATACGTATATGGTAAGTATATATAGATCTATAAAATCAAATGTGCATGTGTGTATCTGCATCACTTTGCTGCACACCTGAAACTAACAAGAATGCAAATCAACTACACTTCAATTGAGAGAGCGAGCGAGCACTGTAACCTTTGAAATGATTAGTAAACTATCTTTGGTAACTAAGTTGATAATAATTTTGGTAAAATCATTCTGTCAGCTTTAAATGGAATGATTCTGTGGCTTTATCTGAGGCTTCTAATTGGTGTTGGGGTTTTAGTCTTGCAAGTTACATGCTTAGCATATTAGAATTCTAGTCAATATTCTGACATTGACCTTAAGAGAAACTAAAAAAGGAATTACAAAATATATACATAATCCAATTCCTTTCCTTTATCCAGAAGCTGTATTTGTCTACAAACAATTCCAGCTGAAAAACAAATTCCTACTGACAAATGTGTTTATTCAGGCACACTCAAGGCTTGAGACATCCGCAACACCAAATCTTCCAGTTATAGCTACTAAGTAATGTTAGGTTACTGTGATCATATAGGCTATTTAAATTACTGCAATACAGCTACTGATCACATGGTAAGTTCTGGATCACCCTATAAGTGGGGGACTGAATGAGAAAGGAGATAAACTGGACAAGAAACAATGAATTGATTCAAATATTGGGTTTCTAAACTCTATTTTAAAAAGGCCAAGGAATAGTTTGAGATACACCAGACTTACCAGAAGTCTTCCACCAATGAGGCTTTTAGAGAAATACCACAGCTGATCATTTCATCTCAATCCCTAGAATAAAGATCTAGGGAATGGAAATAGGTTAAGCGTGAAGAATGCTCAAAACTGAGCCTGGCCAACAGATGTGTACATCAGTGCATAAAAGTAGTAAAATGTGACAATGAACATTTGAACATACTATGCCAGGCTCCATGCTGAGTGTCTTACAGGCATCATCTCATCACATCACATCACCTCATCTCATCACATCATCACATCATCTCATCACACCGCCTGTGAGTGCCGCTGCCACGCCAGTTTACAAACGAGCGTTAGGTGACTAGTCCAAGGTACAGTTAATTAACGGACAGTCTGCATTTAAACTCAGGCAATCTAACTCTAGATCTAGTACTTCTAACTGTTACCCAAAGTGAAAATATACCTTAGAACTTAGAATCCAATGCATGCCAAAAGCTTATGTCAAATATGTCTATAGCAGAAGGATCTATTACATAACACTAAACATTCTTTAAAAGCACATGTTACTTTAAGACACTAAGATAACTAGATGAGTCATGTGGTAATGGCTTTGTGGTGTTGGTTAGTGTATTTTTCTAACTTCATCCGATGATTAAAACTGTGATAAATTTAACTACTACTATTGGTTATTCTGAATTTAAAAGAAAATAAAAGAACATGAAGAGAGGTATATTACCCCTATTTTTGATCAATATGCCATCAGAATTAAAATTAAATGACTACTAAAATAAAATACTAAAACAAAGTAATAAGTTAGATACTAGAATGTATTCTATAAAAATTACACAGCAAGATGAAAATAGTCTAAGGGCAAGTTTTATAAACCAAAGCAACCCCAGAAAATTTTATGTAACTGAAATAAAGGAGTAAGTAGAGAAAACTCAATTAAGAGGGACCTCTTTATTGCATATTTATAAAATAATAGTATAATAGTTATTAAAAATGGAGATGAAATATTTTATTTTTGGTATCTTGTGTTTTGCATCAATTTTTCAATCATCTTCACAATTTTTCAAAACTTGAACCTCTGCCCCATCCACCATTCAAAGAACAAATGATGAACAAACTATCCAACGGGTTCTTGTGAGAGACTTATTATCGAAGAGATTAATTAATAACTCATAAATAAACATCAGAGTTTTCAAAGAATACAATAAAAACAAAAGGTCAGAAGGCACCTCAAGATCACGTCGTGCCACTTTCCTCGTGCTTGTGTTTCAGTGCCTGTGACAGAATTCTGGTTAGTGACACTTTGGACAAAACGTGTCGTCTTTTGTGCGCACAGCATCAGACTACAGATACAACAGGGGGATTCTGATGTGTGTATCCGTACTAAGTAGGGCATAATTGATAATATGCTAAGAAAACAAAAAGTCAGGATTACAAAATGGGTATTTTTAGCACATTTAGTAACAGCTAGTTTTAAACTATCATTTTTGATGACCAAATTATATTTGACATAATTAAGGAACATATATTTTTAAAATATTGAAAACCCACGGTTACAACAGAACTGTTACATTAAACGAAGAAAGGAAAAGTCACATACATGGGGCTGAATGGCACTGAGGTTTTTCAAAGTCATTCTTTTGCGAGGCTTTCAGCCCACCTTTACATACATCAATAAAAAAAAAGTCTCTACTCAGCATGCTTGCAGCAAGAGGTGAAACAGGTGTTGATCACACAACTGCCTGACAACCATTCAGTGCTGATCACCGAACAAGCATGTTTATTTAATTATCCCAACAACCATAATTGAGCCACATCTAAGTTTCTGATGTCACTGACTTCAACTATTCAACTCCAGATAAACACTCAACTTAAAAAAAAAAAACCTGAAATAAGTGACAACTAGAAATGGCTGAATCATTGTACGTTTTAGACACAACCATTAATCTTAGTTTTGCTATATGCTATTTGGTACTTTTTGATTCAGTAGTTGGGATTAAAAAAAAAAGTTTCTGTATTCAAACCTATCTACAGAATGTCAATATAAAATGTGTGACTATATACATTTAATACACACATACACACATACACATACTCTCACATATCTAGAAACCAGCACTTAAGCACATCTCCAATTCTCACTAATGACTCAATAAATCATTTGTTACCTTAAGACCAGCTTAGACACTATAAGGCTGCAACATATGGCTAAAGAGGTCAAACACAAGCACCCACAGTCAGGCTGATTAAATTGTTCCTCCTCATGATTTTTCACAAGTAGTAATACCATTTATATAACAACTATGTCTCAATAACTTAGAATTCAGAGTATAAAACCAGTGTCATGAACATAAAACTCTCTCGCTGTTGAAAGAACACTCCTCCTTCAGCTATTTCCACTGATGATAAGAGGGCACACCAAACTAGATCGTGTTGAGCTGTACAAATGATCTTTACTCTTAATCTAAACAAACGTGTGTTAGAACATTCTGAAATGCTGCATCCTTTGACTTCTTCATCTTTTCAATTGCCCGATGCAGGTCCTGTTGTTGTACAGGTCGAATTTCATCTTCATCATGGCTAAAATGTAAAAAAAAAAAAAAAAACAGAACAACCCACGGATATTCACACAGCTTTAAAATACATCTCCCTAAAATATTTTACCAAGATTAAAAAATGAAGTCTCTTTCCCATCCAAAACAACCACAATTAACAGCTTAAGGAATTAATCTACACAGATAAGTATCTTAAAAATTTTTAGAAAACACGGACTGCCAAGAGGTAGGAAGCTTAAATGGCTGACTATAAACATTATAGCTTGGTTACAATCAAATACTTTACACTAAGAATATATAAGTGTGAAATTTGATCTAAATAGGATTATAATTCTAATGAATGAATAAAAAATTATTCCCATGAAAACTGGAATTAAAAAGTAGCAGTTGTAGGTATCTATTAATCATGTATGTGTTTGCTTTTGACCAACTGAAAAAAAATTCACTGCTATTAATAAAAACCAACTACTCTAAGTTCTCCCCACTTCAGGAAGAAGGAAACACAATCCAATATACAATGTCTCCTCTGTCATTTACAAACACTTAGGGAAAAAAATTCAGAGAAAAAGTTATGATAACCTAAGTACATTACCCACATTTTTCATACTGAAATGTAACATTTTCAGGGCTTTAAGGACAGCAGAGAAACAATTTTCATTAATGTAATTTAGGCAATAAACAGATGGAGTGACCCTCTCCACGAAGGGGCCCACGGAAACACTGAAGATAGGTCCAGAACCAGCGCAAGGAAAAACCACAGGTTAAAAGGGCGGCTTCCATATGCACCTCTCCATACCAAGAAACCTTTTTTGGCAAAGGTTGCTATGGCGATACAGTGTAATTAAGTGCATGAATAGGACAGGCAAATCCAGGTCACTTGGAGTGACAGCCTCAGGGGATGAATAAGGGGGACCGGGAAACAGCAGGGCAAGAGCTAGAGAATTCATTCCACACAAGCCCCCAGGGGACACTGGTTTGCTAAGAGTCACAGAAATTCTTCATTAGAAGGTTGATATTTTGAACAGGGGTTTAGAAATGGTCAGTGTTATACCAGTCTAGGGTGAATGACCTTATGGGAAACATAGGACACTGGTTTATCAGGGCTGAGATATTCCAGTTCACTAATACAGCTGGTACAAAATTGGTTTCTTAAGCTCCAAATACTTTGAAACTGGATTCAAGTAAAGTTTGCTGCTGTCACAAATGACTTCTTTTTTTAGTAAATACATTATTAACAAGTTGAAGTCTAGTCAGCAGCAACGTCCCCATAAATGTGAAATTTCTGGAAGACAAGGTACTCATTTCCATATGAAATGAAATTTAAAAATTAAAAAAAAAAAAAGACAATCTAGGGATATCAGAGCAAGTTTTCATGGTAGAAATGGGCAAGCCTCCATTTCTGTGAGCTTGATATAACCCAGTTCATGGATGTTCAGAGAAATTCACTTTTTACTTCTTTCTCTTCATTCCAGGTGCTCCCCATAACCACCCTCCCTTGCAAATTCATTTCCAGAACCCCCTTCAGAAAAAAGGCAATAAAGTTGGTGAATTTTTTATTTCAATTTATCTTTTTATTTCGTAAATAGAGCTGGTATTATAAAGCAAAACAGAAGACCTAGCCTAACCTGTTAATAACCTAAAAGCTCTAAAAGGGTCTGACAAATATTAAGAGATGAACTCTAAATATACATACCTTTCTTCCGATGTAGAATTAACATATTCTCTGACACAGAGGAGGGCAGCATCTCGACACATTTCTTTTAGGTCACTGCCTGAAAACCCATCAGTTTCCTGGGCAACTTCTAGCAGGTCCACATGCCTATCCACCTTAAACAAACATAAAACATACTTTAAAAAAAATATATAAAATACATGGCAAGAGATATATCCAAACACTTCTTAGAATTAAAGAAAGTTAAAGCATACTGGAACAGCAGGGGAGGAGAATCATTAGAAATTTTCAGTTCTAGAAGTTTTCTTTTTTTAACCATAAAAGTTTAAGATTTGAAATCTACTTTTCAGTAATTGTCACTATGACCAAAACTGAAATAAGTCTCACGAGACACTTCACAGAGTGATGGGGAAGAACAGGCATTCAAATATTGTTGGGTTGACTTTGGTACCTCTTAGGAAGGTCCCATGTTCTATAGAAAAGGGGCACTTTTCTATAATATAGTCAACATACATGGCGAACAGCCCGGATCATTAAGTCCTGAGTCCATTACGAAAATCATATTCCACTGACACACTCTAACCCTCATTTGAACTGTCATGCTGTGGTATTCTATTCTAATTCCTCAACACTCATTAAGCACCTATGGTTTTGCTCCCCAACTAAGCTTATATAGTGAAGCTAAGAAAGTGATCCTCCTGGGCACATAACAGACTTATAATTAAGCTTATAAGAAGGTTAAGAAGAGAAAGTCAATAGTTAATTACAGTAACTAACAGTAATAAATGATTCTTATGTGTCATTTGCTGTCCTAAGTACTTTACATGGATTATGCTCATTTAATCCTGTCAGGGAAGCATTCTCATTTTTAATTTCAGATAACAGTAAAACCTGTAGAGGTTAAATAAATTGCCCAACGTCACACCACAGACAGAGCCAGCATTTGAACACTGTGCAGGGAGATCCAGCTGTGTTTCTCCCCCTACCTAGCTAACCATTTGTCTTAACATTTATTTTCCCCAAGTTGATATGAAATGCCATCTTTATCTGTTACTAAATTCCCACTTGTCTTTGTGGAAAACTCAGTGTAAGTTAAGAGTAGCAACTCTGCACAAGGACAAGAAGAGGCTTGGAGGTAAGACGACATGGAGTCTACTGTTAACTCTGCAACTGGGACTTCCCATGCCAGTGTTCTCACTCCTAAATGTGGAGATTAAGTAGAGAGAAATCACATACTCATACACTCTCTGATAGAAAGAAAACTGAACCCAGAAGGGAAGTGTGAAGGAAAATGGTAAACTATATACAGATAAATGTAAATGAGTTCATATATAAACAGTAATAATAATCATTTAATTAAGGGTAGAGAACTAAGTGGGCTTCCCAGGTGGCACTCGTGGTAAAGAACCTGTCTGCCATTGCAGGAGCCATAAGAGACGTGGGTTTGATCCTTGGGTTGGGAGGATTCCCTGGAGGAGGGCAAGGAAACCCACTCCAGTATTCTTGCCTGGAGAGTCCCATGGACAGAGAAGCCTGGCAAGGGTCTCACAGAGTCAGACATGAATGAAGAGACTTAGTATGCAGGCACCTAGAGAACTAAGTAGCACTAAAAAAAGAACGTGTAACTTCCAAGTGACTAGAGGAAGAGGGGAAAAAGAATGAGGAACACAAGAGCAACACTGAGAATGAAGGCCTGCGGCAGAGGTAAGGGAACTGGAAGGTGGGAGCGGATGGTCTGGGTGGGCTGAGGGTGCGGGGAGTCCAAGGAGAAAAAAGGCTCAATAAATGGAAAGCACTAAAATAAGAAAGAATGAATCCAAATTTATCAACAATCACCACAAACACAAACAAATCATTACATAATGATAAAAAATAATTCACCAGAAAAATATAACAAACGGACAAATCTACAATAACACTGGGAGGTTTGTCACTTAACGTCTTACGTACTGATACATCAGAGCGTGAGCTCCTAGGGCTAGTTATAGTAATAGCTAGATCCGTGATGCGCTCAACAAACGCACAAGTTGACAACCTGATTACAAGAGTTCTGTGTACTTAGGACATTAGTCTCCTGTTGGTTACAGGGTTGCAAGTATTTCCCCGGTGGCCTGTCCTTTCACTTTGTTCATTTTATCTTGTCATACTTCTAGAAGTCTTAAGTTTGATTACAGTCAGACTTTTCTAACTTTGCAGTTTAACTTTTTTGTGTGTCTCAGGAATTCTTTTTTACATGTGTACTTAAGAAATCAGACATATCAGGATGTAGTTTCTCTATAGTTTGTAAAAGTGAGGAAGAAAAAAAAAAACTATACAACTATACCTATACATGAATTATGTATCTATCCACACATATTTATGGAAGTATACACTACCAACTTCAGGATAGTGCTGAGAGCTCTCCACAGCACGCTACCAATGATGGTGTAGGGTGGAGAGAGAGGGGAGGGGGTGTGTGAAGCAAAATATGTCAAGATCAACCTTTTAAGCTCAGGTGCTAGATTTAAAGTTATCTGTGTATGTGTTTACAACAAAGGACCTTCCAAATTATTCTTCGAGATGTTAAATATTAGTTGTCTTCCTCCTTCAAACAATCAATACCTCCACCCCATCCTTTGCTGAGCCACACTATGCTCTAACCACTCACAAATCTTGTTCATGGCAGGGTGAAAATGCCACAAAGATGAGCAGAACAAATATAAGAAAATAATAAGAAGAAGATTCCATTCACTGAGAGAGTAAGATTACTAACATAGCCTTCCATAAAGGTTAAAAGAAAGGCTCTCTCACTACTCTATGTAAACCTGTGTAACTTATTATGTAACTTCTCAGGATTTTGGCTTCCGCAAGTGTAAAATGGTATTAATATGCACTGCTTAAAATGAGGATTAAATAAAACTATGTATCACCACAATACGTGGCACACAGTAAGCACTGTAGAAGTAGCCCTTTTTAAGATCATGGTTCTAGACAAACCATGTAGTGAGAATTATTTTCATTAGGCAAGTATGAAGGAAATTCCCAAGTTAAAAAAGGTTTTGAATAATAGGAGCAAAACAGGATATATAATAAATTAATGAACTGCCAAAATAGCTTGAACACTGGCTGTCCACTGCATGGTAATCCAAGCATCTTATATATACATATATATTCACACACACATTTAATATAAATTATCAAACCAATTCTATGAGATTGTTGACATCTTCAATTTCTGAGTGAGAAAATGAGGCATAGAGATGCTAGTGGTATTTGCCCAAGGTCACACAGTAGGAAATGGTCAAGCCAGAATGGAGTCCTCAAGTGTCTCTTCTAAACCCAAGATTCTTAAATTTCCACTGTTACAGAAAACAGTGGAATATATACATTCAGGTTAGTCTGTATGGGGGAAAAAAACAACAACATTCTTACTGTAGTGTCAGATGTGATACTTTATTAGGTATAATGTTATTAGTTCTAATTCTTTCATACTTAACATTAAGCCAGAACCAGTATATCTTTTTTAAAAAAGTGAGCTGTATTAAGGATCTATCAATAAGGAATGTGAAAGACTGGAAAACAGTATCATTACAAAAGCTTCATTTTTTTCTTCAGAGAAGAAAAAACTCAAAATATAAGTCTATTTGTATGTTTGCATCAAAAACTCTAATTCTACTCAGGGATGAACAAGCATGATAGTGCTCATCTTATTAAATAAATTTGTGTGCTACTGATTTGAAGCATCTTTTAGCACAATTAATTTTTTTTCATATTCTATTAAACAATATGCCTCCAGCACAGTAATAGCAGCTAGTAGGAAATCAGACATTCCTATGTCAGCAATTATCCAGAGAGCATTCATATTCTGCATCATAAAACTGACTAAAGACTCATCTCCTGTACTTTCATGAGTAAGAAACTGAATGCTAAAAATTCCCTGTACCAATGACAAACCTAATTCTAAAAGAATTTCCAAAGATACTACAGTTTAAAAAGGCAGAATGCCCTATTATGTTGGCACAAAGTTCCATAACATTTGCTGGCAAGGCTACAGGGCATGAGGCACTCTATCTAACACCGCTGGCATAAAAGAGTAAATTGGCATGAACAAATTTGGCAACCACTACCAAAATTATAAGTGCTTCCCAGGTGGTGCTAGTGGTAAAGAACCCACTTGCCAATGCAGGAGACATAAGAGATGTGGGTTCAATCCCTGGGTCATGAAGATTCCCTGCAGGAGGGCATCCATGCCTGGAGAATCCCATGGAGAGAGGAGCCTGGCAGGCTATAGTCCATAGGGTCGCAAAGAGCTGGACATGACTGAATTAACTTAGCACAGCCACACCAAAATTATAAATATCATACTCTTTGATCTGCTGCTGCTGCTGCTGCTAAGTCACTTCAGTCATGTCCAACTCTGTATGACCCGACTCCATAGCCAGCAGCCCACCAGGCTCCCCGTCCCTGGGATTCTCCGGGCGAGAACACTGGAGTGGGTTGCCATTTCCTTCTCCAATGGATCAAAGTGAAAAGTGAAAGTGAAGTCGCTCCGTTGTGTCTGACTCTTAGCGACCCCATGGACTGTAGCCCACCAGGCTTCTCCATCCATGGGATTCTCCAGGCAAGAGTACTGGAGTGGGGTGCCAGTGCCTTCTCCGATACGCTTTGATCTAGTAACTTTTTTTCTAGGAAATTCACCCCACTAATGTTTCTGGCACAAGTGCCAAATGACACATGTACAAGGTTGTTCGATGCACCGTTTTTGTAAGAGTGGAAGACCAGAATCAACCCAAACGTCCTTCAGTGCGGCACTGATTAAAGAAACTACAGTATACCCATGCGATGGACCCTATGCAGTGCAAAGGAAAAAAAGAGAACAGAATGAGGAAACCATAGGCTACTATGGAATCTCAAAGATTAAGTGAAAAAAGGCAACACACAGAACACTGGATAAGCTTTATTAATGTGGCTTATGTAGAAAAGGCGAGAGGAGTAATAGTATATTCTAATTTGCTTGTATAGGCATAATGCCATCTGAAAGGATACATAAGAAACATAAGAGAGAAATGAGACTTTTCCCTGTATATCATTTAATATATGTATTTTAACTTTTGAAACATGTGACTGCACTATTTTTAAAAACCTTAAATTATTAAAGATTATGATTATCATATATTTTTAATTCTAATTTTCAACTTCAAAAAGTATTCCAATTAAATGAAAAACAAAACCTCCCCATACTTCTCTGCAAAAACAAATGTATAAAACTTGAAACTGGTCTGAAAAATATCAGAGGATTTTAATCTACAGATATGAAAACACAAGGTTATTTAAAAAGCCTTTAATTATCTTTAATTAGTTCAAATATGCCATGGTGATTGAGTTATACAAGCAACCAAGAGTTCTACAGTAATTTACAAGTTCAAAACTATATTATTCTCAGATTCCTTTTTCATTTCTAAAATGATTTTATGAACATAATTTTTTCTTTATTTATAGGATGGGGAAAAACTGTAATTTTCTACTTACATTTTCATTTTTCAAGATGAGTTTCAGGATTGCTTCTCTTTGTTTCAGAGCCTAAAAGCAGGATAATTCTCAATTAGCATTAAAAAAATAAGGATCAACTAATTTTCCTACTATTTCTTCCTTTCCTTGTAAACTACCCAATACCTACAGGAAATGACAGAAACTCTGACAGGTCATGGAAACTTTTGACTAAAGCAAGGTCTAATTCTAGACTCTAGACTAATCATTTATGGTTCTTGTACTGAACTGTAACTTCTTATTCTGAATCCCCAGTGCCTAGCACATGCCTTGAAATGAATGACCAATGTCTTTCCTCTATAGCTCTGCAAATCTCCTTTTCTACATTTAAGAAACTTCTGAAAACTCATTACTGCCATAAAATTTTTACCAGTAACTAGATGAGATGGCAAGAACACCTGCTTGGTTCTTCCACTCAACATGTAACTTCCATGTCCACTGATTTGTGTTAGTGAATTTTATTTAGTGTTGATAGTGTATTTCTTTATATGCTTGTATGCTTTTGCCTCCAGTGATGCTGCCTAATACTGTACTAGGAACAGGAGTTTTTCAAAGAACATCTTGCTGCTGCTGCTGCTAAGTCACTTCAGTCGTGTCCGATTCTGTGCGACCCCATAGACGGCAGCCCACCAGGCTCCTCCGTCCATGGGATTCTCCAGGCAAGAGTACTGGAGTGGGGTGCCATTGCCTTCTCCGAAAAGAATATCTTACATATATAGTAAATACAAATGCTTTTAAAAATTATTGTGGGTGAACTCCTCCTGCCTATTCCCACAACTGCTAAAAAAAAAAAAAAAAGGAGAGCCAGTTACCAGGAATATCGAATTAAATGATGTGAAAATCAAAACCAAACCAAACTGCTGTTTCTGTAACTCAACTGTGTTAAGTATAAAGGTTAATTTGGTATGTTATGTGATCACCAATAAGTACTTGCTGTTAATCAACATTTAACTTGGAAAGGAATTTTAAGGTAAGGTTTATCATATACTTTGATATCACAGTTATGCATAAGAAAAAAAATCACCCTATAAAATGTGTGTGTTCACTAAAAACAGAATGAAAGGGAGATTAAAAAATCCCAGTTTCTGCATTAACAGTATACAAATTTATGACAAACTTGATAAAATGTGTTACACAACCCATTCTGAACTCACACAATAAATATATTAAACTTACAACTTTAGCAAGGGCTACTTTACAGGCTGTTGTACCCTATGTTCTATTCTACTAACGTACATCAAAACCCTTTGTTTGCTATTAGACTACAAGCAGAGATTCTATCAATGTAATCTTTATTTTCAGAACCACTGAAGTGAACTAATTATTTCTAAAAATATTCTGATGTTCTGGTAATAAAATCACATATCTTGTATGAAGCATATAAAGGTCACCTAAAACTTCAGCAGTCAACCCTTTCCGCTCATAACCACTGATTTTCCTTGGCGCCTTGTAACTGAATATCCCCTAAAGTCTCCATTAAATATGGGCTTCCACACCTCCTTGCCTTTGTTCACTGTGGCAAAAAAGCATTTCCTTGCTTCAATTCAGTTCAGTTCAGTCGCTCAGTCGTGCTCGACTCTTTGCAACCCATGAACCGCAGCACACCAGGCCTCCCTGTCCATCACCAACTCCTGGAGTTCACCCAAACTCATGTCCATCGAGTCGGTGATGCCATCCAGCCATGTCATCCTCTGTTGTCCCCTTCTCCTCCCGCCTTCAATCTTTCCTAGCATCAGGATCTTTTCAAATGAGTCAGTTCCTACCATCCTTCATCCTTCAAGCCCAGCTGGATTCTGTAAATTGCACTAACTCCTCAGATAGAATTATTAGTTTTCATCATCACCTCAGGTCCTTGCAGTTGGTTACACATATCTTTGTAAAGTACATATTGCATTATTTATTTTTGTGTCTGGCTCCCCCTGCAATACAGAGTTCTTTTAGGACAGGGGCCATGTTCTATTCATCAGAACCTAGTGGGTATCTGACATACAAGCTCAATAAATATTAATCAAATTTTCCAGTCTCCCGTATCACATTAAAAAATCTCTCCACTGAATTATCAGGTAAATTCTCTAATAGACTGCCTAAGTAAATGTATACCCTCCAGAGGAATCAGAGGCTGTAGCTGTAGCAAACAGTCGACCAGAGTAATTTTACAGAGATCACAACTACCAATTTTACATAACCATGTTTACAGAGACAAACTGTTAGGTTAAAGAATATAAAATAGGGCAAAAGTTTCCAGCCAGAGATTTTAAATTTGAAAGGAGTGACAGTGGAAGTTCTAAACAGCGATCCATGTAACATGATGTTTGCACGCTGCACAGTCTAGTACTAACCCTGTTTGTTTTTTCTTTTTTAATCTAAAAGCAGACAAAACTCAAGATTTGGGGATTCTGTGTAACAGAGTATCAGCAAGTTATCATCCTCTACTTGAGGGTACTTTTAACCAGCAAAAAAGAGTGCTGTAAGTTACAACTGGATCAACACCAATCTCAGATTTTCATTCTTATATT
Source organism: Bison bison bison (assembly GCF_000754665.1). Classification (NCBI taxonomy): domain Eukaryota; kingdom Metazoa; phylum Chordata; class Mammalia; order Artiodactyla; family Bovidae; genus Bison; species Bison bison. The sequence continues at coordinate 28,809 of NW_011494669.1, forward strand.
AAAGTGCAATATCGTACTTACTGGTTACTCATTAATCCTGTCAGAGGAAAGCACCAATTGCAACTACTAATAATTAATCAAATAAATAGCAGATGTTCTCCCTGTCCAGCCTTCTGAACAGAACAGTTCTTTAACCCTAAAACCCCTAATTTCATCCTATCCTAAAACAAATCGATAATTTACATTTTCTTGCTACATTCTAAAGAAAATCACTAACATGTCTAGGGAAACTTTAGGTAATTCTATACACTGAAGAGACGCAAATGTATACAGACGTAAACAACACTCATCTCAAAGACAGTACAAAGGCAAGAAAAGGAGTAGAAAGGACACCAGTAATTATGGGGTTCTTGCTCTATTCCTTCCCTGCCTGTGATAAATAATAAGTCTTATTTTTTAATCATTCCCTTCCTGAAGTCGCAGATAAAGATCTGCAAAAAATGAATATATAACTGTTCATAATATCAATCAAACCCACTTACAGGCTGGTTGATATGGAATCTCGTGGGCATTCTCCTCATTATAGCTGAATCCAGATCCTGAGGACGATTAGTAGCTCCCATCACGATGACCTAAATATATAAAGAAAACAAAGCTATTAAATATACCAGTAATACTCCTTTTAAGTTGTTACTACTAGGGCTTAGAAGATATAGAAAATTAAGTGGGGCTTATACAAAATCTTCTATAAGAAATCTGTTTTAATCCAGTATTACTCAAATATTTATAGATACAAATCAAAGTTAATCCTAAATAGATCAAATGATAGCAGAGCTGGTAAGACTGTTGCATTTCACCAGACTTCTAGTAACTAAAAAAATATATTATTCAGTTATGAAGGAATTATAAAAATTTAAAAAAACCTCCTGTATTTTGCAAAATATGGTCACTTGATCGCTACATGTTGAATAACTGAAAGCTATTTATGTTATAACAGCTTGGCAGTATATGTGACAGAATAATTCAAGTCCTTTAATAATATTAAGGAGAGAATCGTTTCCCTACCAGAGTCTGAGGATTCTGGTAATAGTAATATACATACTGTGTATTTTTTCCTCTAGAGTTCACACCATCATTTCATGGTACTATCAGCACTGCAGGTAGAATCTTCTTAATAATAATAGAACCTCAAGCAATCCAACTTTACACAAGGGCAACAAAATAAAAGCAGACATCAAAATGCTGGGTAGAATATTAAAAAAATAGAAAAGAAAAAAAAATTGCTGGCGGCCCTACCAGCCTCTGAGTCTATGCCACTTATGTATAAAGGATATAGAGATGAAAAATCAACAAGAATAAAGACAAAGATACACAAAACAATGTAATTTCTGAAGGGCTTCAATATTACTGTTATTATTGATATTTCTGTATAATACAATAAACATATACATCTGCTCTCTAAAATGAAATTAATTGGTATTCTAATGAAAACTTTTATTTCAGCCTGAGATGTCTTAGGTTTTTGAAATAGTCTGAAATCTAACTCCAGAACATGTTGAAAAATCCACTATGTTTTATATTCTACTTCTACTCTTTACATTAAATGTCACTCAACAGCCAAATTACTTTCAATTAACCAGGAGAGACTGCCATCTACAGGGAAAAAATATAAATACAAATTTGAGAAAAAGTTCCAAAACATAATACAATTTTATAGTTGGTTTAACTGGTCCTCAAGTCAAAATATTAATGCTCTTACCTGTTTCTCTTTATTGACTTTTTACAACTCTATAAAACTAATAAGGAAAATTTCTACCCAATGTAAAACAAAATTTATCTTTAGAAGTGATCAAATGAGTTCGTTTTTTATACGAGCAAAGATCAACATTAAGTACGTTCTGAGATAGAGTATTCATAAGATATTGAAAGAGAGACTCTAAGTGACATGGAAGCTTGTTGAAGATGGACTCTATTAGGTTGAGAATCACAAAAGCCATTGTGGTTGAGGAAGTACCGAGAAAAAACTCAAAAGGGGGCTGAAATTTGAGAAATATTCTAGGTAAACAAACAGCCTAACACAAAAGCCCACTATGAAAGAGTAAACCCTAAAAATTAGGATCAAGGAATACAGACAGTTTAGCACAACATGGTCTAATGAATACATGTAAGGTAACAACAGATATCCATGATGAATAAGCAAAGCAAGAGTGACCGACATTACTTAAAGAAGCAAATTTTAAGTGGCAAAACTGATAACATTTACATATATATTAACTCTAGTGCAGATAAGCTAAAATTAAAAATGGGAAGCAACAGTAATTTTTTTGTATTTATGTAGCAAAATTAACGCACATTTTAGGTATTAGTTAAGACTGAACTGACGATTTTAAAAAAATCTTTAAGACAAAATATTAAAAAATTTTTTAAAATTATTTTACATTTAAAACAATCAGATCTAAATATACATCTCAAAAGTTGAACTATGTCAATTAATCCCCTAAAAACAATGTTAGCTTTTGTGTCTCATGTATTTCAAGATGAATATGTCATCAGCCAACTTGGATTTCCAGTAGCAGTGACAGGCTTAATGGGGTCATGCAACTATTTCAGTTTCCTCTGTGGCAAGAACCCCACCATGGGGCTTTGGATGAAGCAGCTCTGAAGTATACTTCATTCAGATATTATTATTTCCTTGGTTTTAAAACTATACTCTGGTAAGATATAATATTAAATTATTTTCTCTTACAGGCACTAACTAGTCAATTCTCTGCATATTATAAATACTATTGCTTAGGAGATAATTAGTTTTTGGAAACCTACACACCAATCTCATTGAATAGATTTACCAGAACCAATTATTAATAAAAATCATTTCTATTAATTCACCTACATTTATCTCTGTTGTGCTTTCTTCTCTAATCATCCAACACTAAAGGCAATTTCTTCAAAATGAAATTATATTTTCATAAAAGGGACTTTCCTGGTGGCTCAGATGGTAAAGAATCTGCCTACAGTGCAGGAGACCCAGGTTCAAACCCTGGGTTGGGCAGATCTCCTGGAGAAGAAACTAGCAACCCACTCCAGTATTCTTGCCTGTAGAATTTCATGGAAAGAGGAGCCTGGGGGACTATAGGAGTAGCCTATAGCTACTCCCTATAGGAGTTGATAGGGTCACAAAGAGTTGGACATGACCGAGCGATTAACAAAAGTGACGTAGAAGGAGGATATGAGGCTTAATTTTCTTCCTGAGAATTATGTCTCAGGACTTTTGATCTGTGGTAATGTGACAAAGGATATCCTTAAACTCTGGCTACAAAATATGTAAAAATTAATAATAAGGTATTAAAAAGAAAACCTCAAATTAAACAATAAGTCTGCAAAAAAGTAAAGGAATTAAACTGACAGGTTTATTTATCAGTAAAGCTTATCCATATAATGGAGGTAAGCAGGGGCAGAAGTTGACTGCATAACATATGGATGTGAACAGATCTTAGACAGTGGGGTGTGCTGGACATCTGACACGCTAGAGGGCCTCATAAGAGCATTCTACATAAAGCTGGACTCATCAAGTACTATCACCTGAGAAACATGGTGAAAAATAAGGAAACCTACTCAGCAGAGTCAAGCCTTGGTTCTTGGTAAGACACAGAAACTTACACATATAAACATATGAACATAAACAGCTACAGTGATCAAAACAGTATGTTACTGGCACAAAGACAGATTTATAGATCAATGGAACAGGACAGAAAGCTCAGAAATAAATCCACACACCTATGATCAATTAATCTACAACAAAGGAAGCAAGAATACACAATGGAGAAAAGACAGTCTCTTCAATAAGTGGTGCTGGGAAAACTGGACAGCTTCATGTAGAAGAATGGAATGAGAACATTCTCTAACACTATACACAAAAATAAACTCAAAATGGATTAAAGAACCAGATGCTTAAAACTCTTAGAGAAAAACATAGGCAGAACACTGACATAAACTACAGCAGTTTTTGGATCCACCTCCAAGACTAATGAAAATAAAACCAAAAATAAACACATGGGACCCAATTATTAATTTCCAAAATAAACAAACAGCTTATGTAGTTTAATATCAAAATAATAAACAACCTGATAAAAAAAATGGGCAGAAGACCTAAGTAGACATTTCTCTAAAGAAGACATACCGATGGCCAATAAGCACACAAAAAGATGCTCAAGATCGCTAATTATTTAAGAAATGGCAATCAAAACTACAATGAGGTATCTATCACTTACATGGGTCAGAATGGCCATCATCAAAAAATCTATAATCAATCAATGCTGGAGAGGGTGTACAGAAAAGGGAATGCTCCTACACTGTTGGTGGGAATATAATTCAGTGCAGCCACTAAGGAGAGCAGTACAGAGGTTCCTTAAAAACTAAAAATAGAGCTAACATATGATCCAGCAATCCCACTAGTGGGCATATATCTGGAGAAAACCATAATTTCACAAGATACATTAACCGCAATGATCACAGAAGGACTATTTACAATAGCCAAGACATGGAAGCAACCTAAATGCCCAATGAGAGAACAACAGACTGATTCAAACTTGGAAAGGGAGTATGTCAAGGCTGTACATTGTCACTATGGATATTTAAGTTATATGCAGAGTACATAATGTGAAATGTCGGGCTGCATGAATCACAAGCTGGAATCAAGACTGCCAGGAGAAATATCAACAACCTCAGATATGCAGATAATATCACTCTAATGGCAGAAAGCAAAGAGGAACTAGAGTCTCTTCACGAGGGTGAAAGAGGAGCTGGCTTAACCTCATCATTCAAAAAACTATGATCATGGCACCTGGTTGCATGACTTCATTTCAAATAGAAGGGGAAAAAGTGGAACCAGTGACAAGTTTTCTTTTCTTGGGCTCCAAAATCACTATGGACAGTGATAGCAGCCATGAAATTAAGACACTTGCTCCTTGGAAGAAAAGCCATAACAAACCTAGACAACATATTAAAAAGCAGAGACATCACTTTGCTGACAAAAGTCCAGACAGTCAAAGCTATGGTTTTTCCAGTAGTTACGTGTGGATGTGAGAGTTGGACTACAAAGAAGGCTAGGCACCAAAGAACTGATGCTTTTGAATTATGGTACTGGAGAAGACTCCTGAGAGTCCCTTGGACTGCAAGCAGATCAAACCAGTCATTCCTAGAGATCAACCCTGAATATTCATTGGGCGGACTGATGCTGAAGTTGAAGCTTCAACACTTTGGCCACTTGATGCAAAGAGCTGATTCGTTGGAAAGCACTGGAGAAGGGGGCAGCAGAGGAAGAGATGGCTAGATAATATCACTGACTCAAGATACATTAACAAGATACATTAGTGGACATGAGTTTGAGCAAACTCCGGGAGATAGTGATAGACAGGGAAGCCTGGCGTGCTACAATCCAAGGGGTCACAAAGAGTCGGACATGGCTGAGCGACTTAACAACAACAGAGGAATGGATAAAGAAGATGTGGTACATACATACAATGGACTATTACTCAGCCATAAAAAGGAATAAAATAATGACAACTGCAGCAATACAGATCTAGAGATTATCATACTAAATGAAGTATTTCAGACAGAACGACAAATATCACATGATGTCACTTCTATGTGGAATCTGCAACAGAAGCCGATTGACAGAACATAGAAAACAAACTTAAGGATACCAAAAGGGAGAAGTGTGAGAGAGGGATAACAGAGTCTGGGGTTACTACACTATTATACAAAAAAATTAAGTGACAGAAGAACTGAGAGTAAAGACTAGAAGGACTTAGGATAAGAGTCAAAAGAAATGTACAGAATACTCAGAGCTAGTCACTTCCTTTTCTGTGACATAATACCTGGTTTTTCTCTCTTCTGTTGTATTTGTTTTGGGCATTTGGGAAATCTTTTTTAACATTTTATTAATTATGAAGCCCTCAATGGATGAGGGAAAAGGCAACAGCACCCCACTCCAGTACTCTTGCCTGGAAAATCACATGGACGGAGGAGCCTGGTAGGCTGCAGTCCATGGGGTTGCTAAGAGTTGGGCACGACTGAGCGACTTCACTTTCATTTTTCACTTTCATGCATTGGAGAAGGAAATGGCAACCCACTCCAGTGTTCTTGCCTGGAGAATCCCAGGGACAGGGGAGCCTGGTGGGCTGTGGCCTATGGGGTCGCACAGAGTCGGACACGACTGAAGCGACTTAGCAGCAGCAAAATGGATGAAGACATAAACAAATCATACTCTTTCAGATTCTCACCATTTATGGATAAGTATAATTTATGAAAAAAAATTGTAAAAAAGCTTAACAAACAACTGGACACATTTTCTACCACCATCAACAATAACACAAAATACAGCAGATTTCTAATACCTGGCAGCTATGATCAGTATCCAATCCATCCCAGAGACTCATAAACTGAGCTTTCATCATGGCTGTAGCTTCATGGTCAGAACTGGAACGGTTTCGTAGAAAGGAGTCTAGAAGAAAAAAAACGTTAACCTTAGAAATTAACAATAAATTATTTATTCTTTCAGTTCAGTTCAGTTCAGTCGCTCAGTCGTGTCCGACTCTTTGCAACCCCATGAATCACAGCACGTCAGGCCTCCCTGTCCATCACCAACTTCCAGAGTTTACCCAAACTCATGTCTGAGTCCGTGATGTCATCTAGCCATCTCATCCTCTGTCGTCCCCTTCTCCTCCTGCTCCCAATCCCTCCCAGCATCAGGGTCTTTTCAAATGAGTCAACTCTTCACATGAGGTGGCCAAAGTACTGGAGTTTCAGCCTCAGCATCGGTCCTTCCAATGAACACCCAGGACTGATCTCCTTTAGGATGGACTGGTTGGATCTCCTTGCAGTCCAAGGGACTCTCAAGAGCTGTTCA
>NW_011494669.1:35755-63309 GCF_000754665.1 Bison bison bison
TCAATTCTTTGGTGCTCAGCTTTCTTCACAGTCCAACTCTCACATCCATACATGACCACTGGAAAAACCATAGCCTTGACTAGATGGACCTTTGTTGGCAAAGTAATGTCTCTGCTTTTCAATATACTATCTAGGTTGGTCGTAACTTTCCTTCCAAGGAGTAAGCGTCTTTTAATTTCATGGCTACAATCATCATCTGCAGTCATTTTGGAGGCCCCCAAAATAAAGTCTGACACTGTTTCCCCATCTATTTCTATTATATAATCTCAAATCATTAATCAAACCCTGGGCTTGGTAACGAGTTTTTACATATAACACCATAAGCACAGTCCATCCAAGAAAAAAGTGTAAGTTGGATTTTATTCAAAATGAACTTCCTGTTTTGGGGAGGACATGGTTTAAGAGGAGACAAGCCTGAGAACACGAAAAAAATATTTATAAAACAGATTTGACAAAAGACTTGTATACAAAATATACGAAGGACTCTTTTAAAATTCAATAAGAAAATAACCCAGTTAAAAAATGAGCAAAAGATATGGATAAAGATCTTACCAAAGAAGACACACAGATGGCAAATAAGCATATGAAAAGATGTAGCCAGGAGTTTCGGACAGAGGAGTTTGAGAGGGATAAACATGTAGAGCACTAGGGATTTTTAGGGTGAGTGAAAGTATTCTGTCCGATATTGGGAAGATACATGATATTATATTTTTGTCGGACCATGGAACTGTACAACACAGAATAATGAACCTGGACTTCAGTTATTAATAATAATGGTTCATTAATTATAACAAATACATCACACTAACACAAAATATTGATAATAGGGGAACTGTCTGCTCAATTTTAAATTTGCTGCTGCTAAGTCGTTTCAGTCGTGTCTGAGTCTGTGCAACCCCATAGATGGCAGCGCCCCAAGCTCCCCCATCCCTGGGACTCTCCAGGCAAGAACACTGGAGTGAGTTGCCATTTCCTTCTCCAATGCGTGAAAGTGAAAAGTGAAAATGAAGTCGCTCAGTCGTCTCCGACTCTTAGCGACCCCATGGACTGTAGCCCACCAGGCTCCTCCATCCATGGGATTTTTCCAGGCAAGAGTACTGGAGTGGGTTGCCATTGCCTTCTCCACTTTGAACTTGAAACTGTTCTAAAAAAATAATCTTTTAATTAAATAAAAAAAGAAGTGTTAATATCTGAGATTTTAAGAAGTAGAAAAAAAGGTGCCCAAAAGGATGTACACTCACAGAAAGTATAGACATGAAAAAAATTCTGCTCATCACTACAGGGAGTTAAGGAAGCTTGTTCTTCTATGCCTGGGCTCTGGAGGGAAATATGTAGCCCCTGAAAAATTAAAAAACCAAGATCACAGGGGCTCTCTCTCAGGTTTGAAGTCTAAATTCGAACCATCTTTCAGTCTAAGAACATCCATATTAAGAAATTAGATCTTAAAAGCTCTAAGTGGAAGACACAGAACAACTCTGGATCATTTTAGGCAACACAGAATTCTCATACAAAACCAAGTCAAAAGCAACGTAAAGTGAGAAATGACACATGGAAACAAACTACTGTGAAAGAGTTAACAATATAAAGGATAAGTAGAATTTCAAATAGAACAATCCAAAAAACTGTATTATAATAGTATGCGTTAAATTCTGAAGACATAAAAAGGACTGAAATTCTAACAGCAAGCTATAGTGAAAACAGCTAAATCTGAAAAATAGAACTTCTACAGTTCACTTTTAATAGAATACAAACCCAATGGTTATGAGACTAAATATAGCCAAGCAAAGAAATGCTTTTTATAACTTACTCAATGACTGATATCATTTTATGCATCAAAAAATTTTTTAAATGTTGCCAAGTAAATTATAATACTAAAAGAAGAAAAAACTCAGGGCTTCCCTGGTGGCTCAGTAAGGAAGAATTCACCTGTCAATACAGGAGACATGGGTTCGATCCACATGCCGTGCAGTAGCCAAGCCCACGTGCCCCAACTGTTGAGCCTGCGCTCTAGAGCCTGGGAGCTGTGACTACTGAGGACAGGCGTCACACCTACTGAAGCCCTGAGCCCTGGAGCCCCTGTTCCACAGCAACTGAAGCCACCACAATGAGAAGCCTGCACTCACAATTAGAGAATAGCCTCTGCCTTGCTGCAATTAAAGAAAAGCCCATGCAGCCATGAAGACCCAGCACAGCCAAAAATAAATAAACAAAATTATTTTTTGAAAAAGAGGAAACAATTCTGCCAGTTAAATTATAACATGCTATCCCAATTTCAGATATTAAAATATAAAAAACTAAAATAGTGTGTTTTAGAACTGATGAGATATGGTAGAGACCTAGATGCTAAAACTATGGAAATGACTCAAAAGTTAAGAAAAGAGTTGAACAAGTGTGTGTGTACATACATATATATATATACATATACAATAAAATAGAAATCTTGTAATTTGAATAGCAAGTAACAGAAAATATATATTATTACAAAGAAATATTGGGTCATAAGCAGATTTCTCAAAAGCAACAAAAAGAATGATAGACAGTGGACTTCTAACTTTAAAATATTGAAAGGAAATATAATTCTGTTATCATTTAAAAATAAAAACACAGAATGAACACATTTCACACAAAGACAGAAGCTGCTGTACTCGCAATCTCTACTGAAAGAATTTTGACTTCAGAAACAAGGAAATTAAATCCAGAAAAGGCAGGTTCAAGAAGTAATAGTGAACAAAAAAAGTGGCAAATTAGATCTCTAAACAAGCAATGCCAATATAAAAATAACAACTCACATGGAAAGTAAAAAATAAGAGAAACTCTTATCAGAAACACGTAAGAGATGAGAGGAGTGATTGGTATTCAAGAGCTCTGAGATCCCTGTCTTATTTGGTAAGAGGGGAGAAATAATTAGCTTAGACTTTTAAGATGAGTAGCTATGCTAAGGGTCTTCCCTGGTGGCTCAGATAGTAAAGAATCTGCCGTGATGCAGGAGACCTGGGTTTGATCCCTGGGATACGACAATCCCTTGGAGAAGGGGAAGGCTACTACAACAGGGGAAAGGGAAGAAAAAGAAAAAGCACAAAAGTCCACTAGATTGGTAAATAAAAGGCACACAGTTAAGTGGTAAAAATAAATCTGTCAGCTATCAAAATAAAAGCAAACTGACCCCACTCCTTTATAAAAGAGTCTCATATTAAATATTTTAAAAATTTAGCAATATGTTCTCTTATGCAAAATTTAAAGCAAAAATCCAAAAAAAAAGGAATAAATTGGTAAGATATACAAGGCAAACATGTAACCAAAATACTTCTATCTATACCTATCTTTCTCTCTGTATAATTCTATACAGCTTATTATATTACATATAATAGTAAAATTAATTCCAAGCCAGTTTTAACTAATGTAGCTTTATTTAACTTACTGTAACGAAAATGTAGATGATCCATAAAATGTTAAATAGAGAAAAGTTCACTAATATAAAAGTCACGACAGAGAAAGATGATCTATTTATGTTGACAGTCCATATGGCAAGGAATTAAACTAGATTCTTACTTCACATTATATATTTTAAAAACAAGAGCATTTAAGGAGGTAGTGAGGGATTTGTAAACCAGACACACAAAATATAAATCATAAAAGAAAAAGACTCACAAACGAAACTACATTTAATTTAAATATTCATAAAAGAAACTATCATAAAGTGAAAAGACAAGCCAGTCTAGAAAATATTTGTAATCATATTAAAACATTATCAAAGAATTACTAAGAAAAACGCAAATAATCCCAAAGAAAAACTGGCAATTTACACGCAAGGAAACCTAAATCGCTAATCAACTTGCTAAAAGATGCACAAACGTACCAGTAAGCAGCAAACACAAAACAATGAGATGATTCTTGCTCTTTAAATTGACATAAATTAACGTTACTGCCTGAAAAGAGAAGTTTTCGGGAGGAGTATGTAAGGAAACAAACTATTTACTGATGAGAGTGAAAATGGGTCTAACCACTTTGAAGAACTGGTGTAACACAGTAATTAACACTAGTGATCTTAATGAAGTTGAAGATGGACATATCACACAATCTGCTGGTTCCACTTCTAGGTGCCTACCCTGGACAAACATATAAGCAGAAGGAAACATGTACATGCAAGTCCACTGCACACTGTTTAGAAAACAGCATACCTATTTCATCTATAAAGATGATGGAAGGCTGTAGCTTTATGGCAAGGGAGAACACAGCAGCAGCCAGTTTCTGAGATTCCCCATACCACTTATCCGTCAGTGTTGAAGGCTGAAGGTTAATAAATCGACAGCCTGCTTCTTTGGCTGTGGCCTTGGCAATCAACGTTTTACCACAGCCTGGAGGCCCATAGAGAAGCACACCTGGAAATTAACATGTTATTTTATTATTATCTCTTTAAGATAATGAGATTTGCTAGTTTATGGGATAATCAACATAATATTAATTCTGTTCATACTAAAATGCTCCATAATATTCATTTCTATTTTTATTAATCTTTTCTCATAGTAGAAAGGAAGGTGCCACATCCTAAGTTTGTGTCAGTGCTGACATCTACTTGGGGTTACAGCACCCTCCTGCTTCCTCCTTTCATCAAAGAGTCCAGTTCAGGAGTACGATCTTCCACTAAACTGGTCCCTGGTGCCAAAAAGGTTGGGGACTGCTGCTTTAGATCACATAATAAGGAAATACTTATGTAATTTAGAAAAACTTGGAACCACCCTTAGTTTCAGATGATGCATTTAAATAAAAACCAGATTTACAAAAGGCTGTTCAAGTACCCCTCATAATTTGGCATCTGCTATGCTAATTGGGATTTTAAACCAAGTCCAATTGGTTAAGTCACCCAATTACCTAGCCTAAAATAAAAATCACTGATGCGAAAATTTCCTACATTCATTAGCATTGTGAAACTGAAACATAAAAATTCACAAAAGTTCATTCTTCATACTATAAACAATCTGCAAGAAGGTAGGGAAGAACTTAATAATCCAATTTCTACCTTACTCTTTTGATCTGGGCACAGATAAATCATTTGAAATTTTCTTTGGGGAAAACATTCTCTTAATCACAATAAACTAAATGCATTTTGTTAGGGGAAAAAAAAGCAGTTTTGCTGTTTCAGAAAATAAAAGAAATACATAAAAAACAGATTTGTTGTTTTAGTTAATGAAAAAGTATGCGATTTTTTTATAACTGTCATCCTCTATTTACCAGAAACAAAACTTTTCTACTTCATAAAAATGTACAGCTATTTGTTTCAATTTAATGCACTTTTTGATACAGCTGTAAAATTAGTTAAGATTATAAACAACTACAATTTATACATGTTATTTTGATATTTTTAAATATCCTACATTTTTGAGAAATGTTATTTATCTAATAATTTGATTTCAGTCTTGACTAACAACCTTGCTAGCTTTGATAACATAATAAAGAGAAGCTTCTACTAGATGGCAATAAATAAGCTACACTACAGAATTTGTATCTGAAAGCCACGGCAACACACCTCTATAGATCTCACTGTCAATTATCAAGAAAGCTACATTTGAATTGCCTTCAATAAACCTTAAACATGATCAATATGTGAATGATTAATAATAGAAGTACTGCATTTAAGGATGCATTTATAAATACTGTCGATTCTTGAGTTACAAGGCTTCTTCAGTTATTACTAACTAGGAATATTAAAATATTCCCCTTAAAAATAAGTAACATTTAATTCCTTAATTTCTAGTTCATCCATTCACTATTCCTTCTAAAAAAACAAGAACAAAAACAAACAAAAAACACTATTGTAATCTAAAAGTAAACAGAAATACCAAAAGGGAAAAAAAAATCACTAGTATAGTGAAAAAACAAAAAAGAAGTCTTATCTTCTTTTTGACAAAGACCCATGTTTTTACTTTGAATCTTTTTTATCACTGATTTCCCTAATTTCATTTTCTTGTAATAAATATGAATTTGAAATAAAGGGATTATTATAACATGTAATATCTATACAGGGGGAAAATTATCCAAATTTGGTAAGCTGAAGAATGAGCAATTATCTTAAAATTATTATTTATAAAATCATTCACTGGATCTCAGCAATCTCTTAAAAATCCAACTTCAAAAACGTCAGTTCTATAAAGGCAGAAAGTTTCTGTGTTCTCCAGATTTTTAATGTTTTCACAAATATAAACTTTTAACATACCTTTTGGAGGCTGTAGAAGCCTGGAATTTTCAAACAAATGCTTCTTTTTGATAGGTAAGATGACTGTGTCTTTCAGATCTGTAATGACATCATCCAAACCTGCTATATCACTCCAAGTAACCTGGTAAAAGGTAAAGTCAGCATGAAATTTTACCACTAATATATATTCACTGAAGTAAAAAAACAAACAAAAAAATCCCAAATGATAAGACTTGATTATACCTAAATAATAAGTTTAAAATGATATATTAATGTAAGTATTCTTAAGCAACACTGAAATTATTAAACTACCGTGAGCTGCAAAAAAGCAATTTAATAGTCAACTACCTATTATTTAAACAAAAAAAGCACTAGGTCTGGCAGGGATCTAATAAGCTGAAGTCATTCTATTAAGAGGAGGAAATACTCCATGCCAAGACGATTGAGAGCTAGCTGAGACAGATAATTTAGCACTAGCTAATAGGAAGAGCTCACCAGGAGTGTGCCTAATTCATACATGATGCCGTCAAACATAACAGGAAGGAGTTTAGAAACAAGGCCTAAACCCACCAAACTGGGCTTTCGAACTTTACTGATCAAAAGGAAACTGTGTCAAAATTTCTATATTTATAAAGAGTAACAGGGGATATATATGTTCAAAATAGATACACCTTGTGTATTTTAAAGCCTTCTGACTCAGCTTTAAAAAAAAAAAAAATTGGAGGGAGTTGGGGGTGGGCAGTCAACAAACTAACTGAAAAATATCTGAAAAACAAACAAAAACAACCTAGATTTGATTTAGAAGAGTAAAGGGGCTGGAAGTGGGGCTGGTCAAAAGCAATGTTTACAACAGATTTATTTATTCTCCACCAATCATAGCCAGAACTGAAAAAAATCATCGCTTATTTTCATTGTAACTATAACAAAGGATCCTCATTTCAAATGGAGGATTAATTCTGGAAGGGCATGTATGTCTCTGTGCACAAAGATATTAATAGACCCTGTACATTTGTATTTCCTAAATTTGGAGATAAGCGTATCATATTTCATTCTATTTACTTATTTATACCTATGTTACAAAATATTCACCTAGGATTTCAGAATTTATAAATTACATTAATCTGATGCTCAAAATAATCCTTTAGAAGTAAAAAGAGCAGATATTACATTGTCCCCGGATTACTTATGAGGAAATTGAAACTCCAAAGAGGAAATAATTTGCCAAGGCCATAAATGGAAAAACTGGGATTCAGAATCTTGTGCTTTAGATCATAAAAATTAAGATTTCAACTCCAAGTCAAACATCAACTTACAGCAGTAATTTTACATGCCACAAAGGTGAATATATGAAAGTACAAGTTTAACTAAACAAATGTGTGCTAAAAAGGTTACTACAAGTGGGCCTGAGACTAGTATCCTTAGAGAGGCCTGCATGCACAGCTAGCCCTTGGCTGAGGTATGGGAGATTAAAGACTTCAGGAGCTTCCTCCATTCTCCAGATAAGAACAGCTTGCTGTGTCTAAACTGTGTAAACAATATGTTTATGGTGGACATCTATTTTCCTTATGAGAGTCTAGAATTTTGATACATGTTAGGGAAATGGGACCAATTCCAATTAAAACTCTGGGCCCTAAGTCTCTAATGTGCTTCTTTCACGGAAAGCATTTGATATGCGTTCTCACAACCTTCTGATGAAAGAATTAAGTGCATTCTGTGTGACTTCATTGGGAGAACTCCTGGGAGCTTGTCTGATTTCTTACAGACTTCTCTACATGTCCCCTCTTTCTTTGCTGATTTTGTCTTATATCCTTTTGCTGTAGTATTTTATATTCATAAATATGACTGCACTGAATTCTGTGATTCCTCCTAGAGAATCATTAAACCTAGTCACGGTCTTTGGGACTCTTGATAGAAAACGTTAAGACAAAAAAAAAAAAATAAGATTAAGGATACATACATGCATGTTAAGAGGGTCTACTAGATGAGCAGCAATACTCATTTCATATTCTGAAAGCTTCACATTTTTCACACCAATTTGTTTCATTAATTTTTCTGCCTAGAAAGAAAAAACAAGCAACCTCCTTTAGTTTGATATTTAGACACTAGCACTTCATAACATGTATCTGTGAAGTCTACAGAGCAATGAATAGACATGCAAGATTTTCCAGATATTCTACACCAAAGGATTTCATCCTTCCCCATTGTTAAGTCCTTAGGTTTAAAAAAAAAAAGAAAAAGACTTGAAAGGCGACTCTACAGAAACCAGGGCAATTTAACTCAGATCTTGGGAAATGAGAAAATAGAGCACATGACTGAAGAAATATAATACACAGCCTCTCAGTGCTACAATGAGACTCTAAGGTCCAATCAGATTTCTCTTTCCTAGGAGGATTATTATGACAGATGCAGATGAAGCCTTAAGACGAAAGATCAAGGAGTTCAGGATATTAAGAAATGGACAACTGAAGTTTCTTTCCTTAAATTTGTAGAGTATCTGAAAACAGGTGTCTAACTTTCCTGAAATTACCTATATATCTACAACAGGTGTTCTGACCTACCTAATTTCAGATTGTTCTCTGATGCTACCCTTTTTAGTTAAAGTCAATTCTTGAGGCTAGGCAACCAGAGACAATAAAAGTAATTTTGAATTAGGAGTATGCTTGCACGTATTTTTTGGAGAAGGGAATGGCAACCCACTCTGGTATTCTTGTCTGGAAAATTTCAGGGACAGAGCCACCTGGCAGGCTACAGTTCACGGAGCCGTGAAGAGTCCCACAAGACTGAGCAACTAACACTTTCACTTTCACATATTTTTAGAGCTGGGCAAAACCAGCCTTAAATTGTAAGCTCTAGTAAAGCAACAAAGCTTTCAATTAAAATAAGGATGAGGATAAACATTTACTGAATGTGCCATACATCATGCCAAAACACTCTAGATGGATTAACTCACTGAATTCTCAGAGAGATCCTATGAGGTAGGTACAATTTTTCCCCAAAACAGAAAAAGCAACTGAAGCTTAGGTCAGACTAAGTTATCTGTCTTAGTTTAAGTTAGCAAATGGAATAGACAACATGTGAATCCAGGCAGTCCCAACTTGAGCCTATATTCTAACCATCACATATATTATTTTGGTTTCCTCAATTATAAGATTAGAGTTTGTGGCCACTAGAGACAACATATTCACATTTCAATTAAGTGAATCTTTTTAGAAGTGAAGGTGCCCTGATAAATCACATTTACTTAGACTTTTGCTGTTACATTTTCCTAGAACACTTCTGATTACATATAATCTTGCTATTTGTCAGCAATATTGCTACTCTTAAAAATATTCATATCACACAGCATGGTTATAGATTAGCCACAGGATTAGGATGTGTGTTGATCATATCATAGTATTATGGCATTTTTTAAAAAGTGCTATGAACCACATCATTTTTCCTCATTAGCCACCCTCTATAAATTTACTGTATTAATGGATAAAGCAGCCTTTTCCAGATTCTTCTCTTTCTTACAAATAACTTCTCTTTCACTGACTTCAAATGTGTCAGCTGTAAAAGGTATCCTATTTTCTGCACCTATAACAGCATTTAACTCTTCTTTTTCACTGTACTTCTATAAATGTGAAGCCATTCCATATGTGTTCTTTTTAGGCCATGCTCTGAAACAGTGGTTCTCAATCAGGGGTGACTTTGTATCCCCTGGGGACATTTAGCAATGTCTGAAAATACCTTTGGCAATCACAACTTAGGTGCTAATATTTCATTTAAAATTTTTACATTCATTTTAAAGTTTTGGAATTGTTGTTACGCTACCCTCATAGAAAGGTTTGGTGTTTCCTTTTTTCCTACTCTCTAGAAAAGTTCATATAAAATTGTTATTATTGTTTCTTAAATCTTGCTAGAATTTGCCAGTAGAATTCTACGAGCTTGTAGTTTTCTTAATGGAAATATTTTTCCAATATCGATTTATTTCATAGTTATGGAACTATTCTAATTCTAATATGTATTCTAATTCCTAAGTCAGCTATGGTAATTCACAATTTTCTAAGTTTGTCTATGTCATTTAGGTTTTCAAATTTACTGATATAATTATTAACTGTCTTAGTTTTTAGTGCCTACAGCATCTGCCACTGCATTGTCTTTTATCATTCTTAGTTATTGGTAGCTTCATTTTTTTCTTGATTGGTCTTGCAAAAGTGTCAATTTTATCAGTCTTTTCAAATAACCAACTTTCTGTAGTACTGAGTTTTTCTATTATATATTCATTTTCTATATTTCTATTCATTGCCTCATTATTCTACTTTTTACTCATTCATCCTATCTTTATTATCTCCATTTGTTCACTATCCATGGGTTTACTTTGTTAAAAACATTTTCCTCAGCCCAAGTTGGATACTTAATCCATTTTCTACCTTCTTTTCTAATAAAAATACTTAAGAGCATAAATTCTCCCTGTGCTGTGCTTAGTTGCTCAGTTGTGCCCAACACTTTGACTAGCCCGCCAGACTCCTGTCCATGGCATTCTCCAGGCCTAATACTGGAGTGGGTTGCCATGCCCTTTCCCAGGATATCTTTCCATCCCAGGGATCGAACACAGGTCTCTCACATTGCAGGCAAATTCTTTACCGACTGAGCCACCAGGGAAGCCCAAGAATATTGGAGTGGGTAGCCTATCCCTTCTCCAGAGGATATTCCTGACCTAGGAATGGAACCAGGTCTCCTTCATTACAGCCGGATTCTTTACCAGCTGAGTTACCAGGGAAGCCCCATATTCTCCCTAAATACTACCTAATACTTTAAGTTTAACTAAATTACAATATCATTTCTATGTGTTCTTTTATCTAAGAGTTATTTAGAAACGTCCCCCACTCCCCAAACTTATTGGATAGATCTAATGATCTTAGTGTACTGCAGTACAGCCAGTGTGTGTGTGTGTGCTTTGTCGCTCAGTCGTGTCTGACTCTTTGCAACCTCACGGACTGTAACCCGCCGGGCTCCGCTGTCCATGGAATTTTCCAGGCAAGAATACTTAAGTGGCTTGCCATTTGCTTCTCCAGGGGATCTTCCTGACCCAAGGATTTTACCCGTGTCTCCTGTGTCTCTTGCATTGCAGGCAGACTCTTTACCCACTGAGCCATCAGGGGAAGCCCTGTAATAAATATGCTACCAGTAAAATGAAACTTCAGATTTTGCTTTATAAACCAGCATTTGGTTTAATGTCACAAATCTTATAAGCATGCTTGGGAGATGCACTTAACATTTGTTTTGGGTACAATGTACAACATACAGGCACAGATAAAGCTTATTATTTGTTTAAATCTACATTCTCTAAAAATGTTTCATCTACCAATTATTGAAAGAAATGTTTAAAACCTTCCACCACGATGATGAATATGTTATTTCTCTCTGTAATTCCATATATTTTTGCTTTATGTATTTTAATGCTATATTAATAGATGCACATAATATAGAAATGTTATATTTCTTGGTGAATTGAATTTTTAATCATCCTGTAGGGAACCTCATTTTTTCAATTAATATTTTTACCTTAAAGTTAATTTTTGTTCAATCAGCTTTCTTGATGCTTTATGTGCATTTTTCAACTTATGTTAAATACAACTTAAATTTCTTTTTCTAAACCATAACTACAGCTTTGTCTTTAGTTAAATACATACAGTCTTTGGGGGTCAAAGAATATCATGTTTGAGGCCTTGATGGGAATATCATCTCTGGGACTCTACATCTTGGATTGGTACTATGCTTTGTACTCTGACCTCCTCTGGATCATAAAAGCAGAAGCTCAAATTATGTAGGTTTAGCAAATTCCACCAATTGTAAAAGTTAGCCATCAAACTCAATTTACCTTTCTGAATTTTTGCTTTACGTTTTTTATCTGCATATTTTACTTTCTTGCAAGCTCATGAATGCCTTTATATCATTTAAAATATGTAGATTGTTTAGTTATTTTCAGCAGGAAGGTCAGTCCAGGTACTTACCATACTGACCTATTCATTCTCCACTTGGTGTGCACCATCTTCCTATCCCCTAAATGAAGGTTTACTCTTCAGCCTATTATTTATATTATATAACATCTCCTCTAGAGACCTCCCAGTCACTAGTATCTACTGTAGTGACATATTACATATGCTCAACAGATATTTCAATGTATAAATCCTAATGGTTGAAGAAGCAAAGTGTAAGAGTAATTTGGTTAAAAAAACCCTCAAATTTTACTGTGGAAAATTCTTAAAGAGACGGGAATAACATATCACCTTCCCTGCCTCCTGAGAAACCTGTACACAGATCAAGAAGCAACAGGTATAACCAGAAATGGGAAAATGGACTGGTTCAGAATTGGGAAACCAATAAGACAAGGCTGTATTGGCACCCTGCTTATTTAACTTATATGCAGAGTATATCATGTGAAATGTTGGGCTGGATGAATCACAAGCTGAAATCAAGACTGCCAGAAGAAATAACATCATCATATATGCAGATGATATTACTCTAATGGCAGAAAGCCAAGAGGAACTAAAGAGCTTCTTGATGAGGGTGAAAAAGGAAAGTGAAAAAGATGGCTTTAAACTCAACATTAAAAAAACTAAGATCATGGCATCCAGTCCCATCACTTGGTGGCAAATAGAAGGGCAAAAAGTGGAACCAGTGACAGATTTTCTTTTCTTGGGCTCCAAAATCACTAATGGTGACCACAGTGATGAAATTAAGACACCTGCTCCTCGGAAGGAAAGCTATGACAAACCTAGACAGTGTATTAAGAAGCAGAGACATCACTTTGCTGACAAAGATCCGTATGTATTGTCAAAGGTATGGTTTTTCCAGTAGTCATGTACAGATGTAAGAATTGGACTCTAAAGAAGGCTGAGAGCTAAAGAACTGATGCTTTCAAACTGTGGTGCTTGAGAAAACTGTTGAGAATCCCTCAGACAGCAAGGATATCAAACCAGTCAATCCTAAAGGAAATCAACCCTGAATATTCATTGGAAGGACTATACTGAAGCTGAAGCTCCAATACTACAGTCACCTGATGCAAAGAGCCGACTCACTGAAAAAGATCCTGATGCTGGGAAAGATCAAAGGTAAAAGAAGCGGGCGGCAAAGGATGAGACAGTTAGATAGCATCACTAACTCAATGGACATGAATCTGAATAAACTTTAGAAATGACAGTGAAGCCATGTGTGCTACAGTCCATGGGGTCACAAAGAGTAGGACACAACTTAGGGACTCAACAACAACAACACACCAACAGCTCAGGGGCCTACCTTATCTTACCAAGACTCACTGCTCTAATGAGTCCAATTACTTAAGGGCATCTGATAAGCAATCTCCAAAGACTGTTGGGATTCTCTGGTGGCTCAGACAATAAAGAATCTGCTGCAATGTGGGAGACCTGGGTTTGATCCCTGGGTTGGGAAGTTCCCCTGGAGAAAGGAATAACTACCCATTCCAGTATTCTTGCTGGAGAATTCCATGGACAGAGGAGCCTGGCAGGCTACAGTCCATGGGGCGGCAAAGAGTCAGACACAACTGAGCAACTTTCATTTTCTTTTTGGCTTCCCTGGTGGTTCAGGTGGCAAAGAGTCTGCCTGCAAGGTGGGAGACCCGGATTCGGTCCCTGGTTCAGGAAGATTCTCTGGAGCAGGAAGGAAATGGCAACTACTCCAGTATTCTTGCCTGGAGAATCCCATGGACAGAGGATCCTTGTGTACTATAGTCCAAGGGATCACAAAGAGTTGGACACAACTGAGTGACTAACACAAAGACTGATCCTGCCCCAGCCATTTAGACCTACAATTCAACAACTCCATGAATGTTTTCCCTTGGATTCCTACCACCAACACAATCTCAGTATGCCCAAATCAAACGTCATCTTCTCAAGTACTTGCCCCATCTACAGATTCTAAAACTCTATAAAAGACACTATGAGTCTGAGGATTCCAGACAAACCTCATTTCACCTGTCCCTTTTCTCGTCATCACGAACTCCTCTGAACGTTTACCTACTTTACCCACTCCACTCCTTCTGTTACTCCTTTATTCTAGGTCTCTGCCAGCATTACTTGTCTGTAACCAACATATCTTGGTTCTAGTTTCCTTTGTCAGTGACATATTGGCACTTGCCAAGGGCATTTGCCTTCTGTCCTTGAGAGGACTGAATCCTGTGCTGCCATAGCTGTTGACCTTCGACATGCCCTGAAGGGAATCTAGGGTTGAGAATGAAGCATTTTGTGCTCCAGAGAAACTGCTGGAACAGGTCTTCAGACAGTTACTTTCAGGAACTGGTATCTTCTTGGGCTCCAAAATCACTGCAGATGCTGACTGCAGCCATGAAATTAAGACACTTGCTCCTTGGAAGAAAAGTTATGACCAACCTAGACAGCATATTAAAAAGCAGAGACATTACTTTGCCAACAAAGGTCCATCTAGTCAAAGCTTTGGTTTTTCCAGTTGTCATGTATGGATGTGAGAACTGGACCATAAAGAAAGCTGAGGTGCCAAAGAATTGATACTTTTGACCTGTGGTGTTGGAGAGGACTCTTGAGAGTCCCTTGGACTGCAAGGAGATCCAACCAGTCCATTCTGAAGGAGATCAGTCCTGGAATTTCTTTGGAAGGAATGATGCTGAAGCTGAAACTCCAGTACTTTGGCCATCTGATGCGAAGAACTGACTCCTTGGAAAAGACCCTGATGCTGGGAAAGATTCAAGGCAGGAGAAGGGGATGAAAGAGGATGAGATGGTTGGATGGTATCACCAACTCGATGGACATGAGTTTGAGCAAGCTCCAGGAGTTGGTGATGGACAGGGAAGCCTGGCGTGCTGCAGTCCATGGGGTCACAAAGAGTCCAACACAATTGAGCAACTGAACTGACCTGAACTGATCCTTGGATCTCCTCATATTTAGAAAAGCACTAAGTAAGTCCCCTCACGGTGACATCACCTCCTTGGAACCAGTAGGAAAACCTTTTTGTACAAAAAGTGCTTGACTGCATGAACACTCCTTCACCAAAATCATGTATATTGACCACCCTCAACCTTTATAAACAGCAGTTTCTCAGAGGTATCTGAGGTGCTGTCTCCCAGGCTGCAGTCCTCATTTTGTCCCAGATAAAACTTAACTGGCAACTCTCACGTTGTGCACCTTTTAAGTTGACAGTTATGGTGACTGATGAAAAGACCCAGGGTGGACTTCCTTCCTTTGCCTGAACTCTCTGAGAAACGGAGCCTTGGTACCAGCAGTGGCCCCTTCTACCCATCCACCTCCCCAGGTAAATAAGACATATTTCCTGTCCCCTTAACAAAATCAATTCCATTCCTCGTACCTTCTTTAATAGAAAATCACATCACACTTTCCTAAACAATCATGAACCAACTGTCCTTTATATTAGTATTCTGTAGATTGGCAAACATAAATACCAGTGATCATTTCTAAAAACAATTGCTTTCTTATAGAGGACATCTCAGGATGGCACTGAACATTATTTATCAGTAGTCCAAAATCTCTAGTTTCTTTGTAAGAGAAAGTGTTCAGTAATTCATATTTCTGAATCTTATTTTTTTTTCATAAAACAAAATTTTATATAACTGAAGGATCCTTCCTGGGACTAGTTAACTACCTTTACAAAAAAAGAGAAAAGAATGAAATTCCAGTGTTCCAAATCAACTTGTTACACATTTATATAAACCTACAGTGTCCTGGCAAACAACATGCTTTCATTTTCTGTCTCAGAGCTAGAATCCTGATTCATTTCAGCAGAGACTCCACAGGCAACAGGAAAGATTGTGGCACTAAAATATTCATTTACACTTTTGTGGTAGTTCAACAGTAGTTCTGGGAAAGCTTGCAAACCATACAAGGTTGAAAGCATCATAAGTGGGTGCTAAGACTCAAATGAGAAAAAGGAAAAAAAGAAAAAGTGGAAAGAAAAACCTCTGGGGATAGCTAGGGGTATTTAAATGAACCATAAGAATGGCAACAATATTTAAACCCCCTTTTTTAAAAAGGGGATTTTTCTTTTTTGACTTAAAATATTTCACTCTAAACAAACTTATGTCCACTGTCAATGAAAGCATCTCACTAATATACTGTGGACGTCTTTTGCCATGTATACCCATGTATATCCATGCCCTTTTCTTTTTCACGTGGGGAACTTCAACCTAGCAATTATTACAACATATGTTATAGTCTAAAGCTCAAAAAATTTTTAGCAATTTTGAAACTGAATTGCATACAAACCAAATAAAATTTACATTATAACAAGCATTTCCACCTAAGACTGTGGGGACACTGGAGCCTTCCGCATTGATCGCAGGGCCTTTTCACCAGGTGCTTTTCTAAGTCATCAAGGTTATCTTTAGCCTCACTTTCAGGCTCCTTTTTAGGCTCTGGCTCTGCCTCTGGTATTTCCTGTGCTGATGTGGTTGTGGGAGCAGCTACGAATGCAGGGGTTATAACACATGCAGTAGCAGCAGCTACAGCCTTCTCCTTTCTGAATCTTTATTTTATTTGGAAATGACCTAGCTATTCAATAACTTCCATCGCAATCGTTTAGCACAACCCTAGTAATTTAGACATCAGCTCCTTGTGACCAGCAGAAAATCTTTTTGTAAGATAAGTGCTTGATTGCATGAAACTCTCCCTTCACCAAAATCACGAACACTGACCTTGTCCCCACCTCTTTGGAGCACTTTCTCAGAGCTATCTGAGGTGCTGTCTGCTGGCCTGTAGTCCTCATTCTGCCCCCAATAAAACTTAACTCACAACTCTTATAGTACATCTTTTTTAAGTTGACACTGATTCTAATTCCTGTTATATGCTACAGTAAGGTGAATTATTCATAAAACATTGCTATGAACATCACCTAAAATCTTTAATATATGATGGAGAAAAAAATAGTCTCTTTGGCAAGTGGTGTTAAGAAAGCTAGACAGCTGCATGTAGATCAATCAAGTTAGAAAAGATGTTCACACCATACAAAAAATAAACTTAAAATGGCTTGAAGACCTAAATACGAGACATGATACCATAAAACGCCTAGAAGAAAGCATAGGCAAAACATTCTCTGACATAAATAATAGCAATGTTTTCTAAGGAAATAAATGGGACCTAGTCAAACTTATCAGGGTTTCCTTGATAGCTCAGTTGGTAAAGAATCTCCCTGCAATGTAGGAGACTCCAGTTTGATTTCTGGGTCGGGAAGGTCTGCTGGAGAAGGGATAGGCTACCCAGTCCAGTATTCTTGGGCTTCCCTTGTGGTTCAGCTGGTAAAGAATCCGCCTGCTATACGGGAAACCTGGGTTTGATCCCTGGGTTGGGAAGATACCCTGGAGAAGGGAACGGCTACCCACTCCAGTATTCTGGCCTGGAGAATTCTATGGACTATACAGTCTGTGGGGTTGCAGAGAGTCAGACACGACTTCTACAGTCAAACTTACAAGCGTCTGCATACCAAAGGAAACCATAAACAAAATGAAAAGACAACTTACGGACTGGGAGAAAATATTTGCAAACAATGCTACTGACAAGGGCCTAATTTCTAAAATATACAAACAGCTTATGTGATTCAGTAACAACAACAAAAACCAAACAATCCAATCCAAAAATACACAGAAGTCCTAAATAGACATTCCTTCAAAGACACACAGATGGCCAATAAGCAGATGAAAGGACATTCAACACTGCTAATTATTAAAGAAATGCAAATCAAAACTACAATGAGGTATCACTTCACACCAGTCAGAATGGTCATCATCTAAAAAGTCTACAAATAGTAAATGTTGGAGAGGGTGTGGAGAAAAGGGAACCTTCCAACACCGTTGGTGGAACTGTGCAACCACTATGGAGGACAGTATGGAGGTTCCTTAAAAAACTGAGAACAGAATTATCATAGGATCCAACAAGCCCAGTTCTGGGGATGTATCAGGAGAAAACTATGATTCAAAAGATACATGCACCCCAATGTTCACAGCAGCACTATTTACAACAGCCAAGACCTGGAAGCAACCTAAAAGTCCTTGGACAGATGAATGCATAAAGAAGATGGGTGGAGTACATTCTTAACAATGGACTACTCCTCAGCCATAAAAAAAGAATGAAATAATGCCATTTGTAGCAACATGGATGAACCCACAGATTACGGTACTAAGTGAAATAAATCAGAGAAAGACAAATATCATATGATATCACTTATATGTGGAGTCTAAAATATGATATTTATTTATAAAACAGGAACATTTCACATGTTACACAAAGTAAAATGTATACCATTACTGAAGATAAATTTTTTTGTTTAGTGTGTTGAAAATGTTACCTAGATTCCTTCATTTATAAGCTGAAAAATTATTCTAACTAGGATATTCATTAAAAATACTGTAATATTTTTATTCTTCACTTTTTCTCCTAAGTTGCCTACACAGCTGAAAAGGATTTAACAAAAAAAATACCTTTTTAGGAATAATGAAATTAAATATTATATAAAAACATTTCCACATGGGTCTTATAGAATTTTTCATTAATTTATAATTCTACTATATCCTCAGTTTTATGAAAAAGTATTTGTTAGCTACAAGAAAAATGATCCTCAAACATTTTAATCATACCTGTTTCTGGGCTTCTACTTTTTGCTTTCTGGTTGGATCAATTGCATCTACCATCCATTTAATTGTAAAGTATGTTACTGCACCAAATATTGTCAAACGGAAAATTAAACCAACAACTTCATTCCGACTCAAGGGACGAGAAAAGGTTTCAGCATGTACCATCTTGATTGTTAACCTTAAAAAACAAATAGAAATGTCAGTAGATAATAACTAGACTCATTAAAATTGGGAGACTGATAGGTAGCATAAACTAAACAAGAAAAACTGACTTTTAGTCAAAGTTAACATTACCTACCTTGTAAATGTTTTAGTTAAGGAGAAATGGATTTTTAAATGTTAAATAAACAAACACATTTTAAGCTCCTCTTGGAAACAGGCTTATTTATTAAATTTTTAAATAAACTTTCCTAAAAGTTCATATAATTTTAAGTACAGAATAATTCTATTGAAAAATGCAGTACATGTTTTAAAGTATTTATTCTTTTAAAGAACTTTTAAATAACTATTTCAGGGAATCTAGATAAATGATGACTATAACACTTATACAACTGAAAAAAGGCAGCCAAACAATGAAATACTTTACTAATGTAATGGTATACGAGGTAATTTCTGAGTAAAATTCAAACTGTGAACTGACTCACGGTTCTCTCATACTTACTTTTAAAGGTTTCCAAAGCCTGCTAAAATTTATACATGCCATTTTCTCAATTCACAAGTGACATGAAATTGTTGGAGCCATTTTACTATTTCCAACAACCTACCTATGTATGAAACAAGCAGAATCTTCAAAATGTTTGAGCCACGAAAATACAGCTCTCACCCAAGATAAAGAGGAAAAAAGGAAGCAACGTGCCTATTTTTACACATATACCTAAGCAGTTACATCAACACAGCTTGGCCTACAGGAGGGATGCACACCTATGTCAAAGGCAATGACCACCTAATAAAATAAGCTTTAGGGGTGATGTGACCATCACTTTTTGAGAGAGACTCTTGGCCTCAAATAACGGCATTATACTCTCTCCACAAGGTGTGCTGAGTGCTATGTGATTTGGGGGGGTGGGGAATGTGTATTTTGCATTCGTGTGAAAAGGAATAATCCAAAATCTGTACTCAGAACAACAGGTGAAAATAGGTTCTTCATAGGCTAATTTATGGTCATTCCAGCTCTAAAATTATTGTTCCTGTTCTCACTAGTACTATTTAGTTAAAGATTTCCTTCAGTCATTCCAACAGAATTGGTGTCAGACTACTGAACGATTTCCAAAAGAAAAGTCAAGGATTCCAACCTTCTGCATCACTCGGAGACATTCACTTCACAACAATACATTATTTAATTTAAACTTAACAATTGGGTTTAAATTAAGTAACTGAAAAACCTTTATTTTGGATAAAGACATTTTGGCCTAGGGATATTAAATGACTCAATTCATACAATAAAGCACTTATCAAGCATGTGTATATATTACCTACAGTATCTTGAGTATACAATAATGGCTAAGACACAATTACTTTACTCCAGGAATGCACAGTCCATTATTATCTTATTAAAAATTAAGCTAGAATAACCAACCCCCTCTGCAACAACAACAAAAAAAAAGGAAGCTAGAGAGAAGCCATATAGTTAAAATCTCTTATGTAACAAATCAAAGGGTGCTTTCTATCATCAGCATGGATTTCTAAAATGGGTTAACAATACTCTTCTTATAGTAAGTGGAAAAACTGACTTCTCTAGTCTTTATTCCAACACAGTAAATTTGAAAATTCAGTTGGAACATGTGGGAGCATTATTCACAAATGAAAATAAAAGAACAGGCAAAATTAAGATTTATTAGCTTAAACTGCTGCTGCTAATGCTAAGTCGCTTCAGTAGTGTCCAACTCTGTACAACCCCATAGACGGCAGCCCACCAGGCTCCCCCATCCCTGGGTTCTCCACGCAAGAACACTGGAGTGGGTTGCCATTTCCTTCTCCAATGCATGAAAGTGAAAAGTGAAAGTGAAGTCACTCAGTCGTGTCCGACTCCTAGCGACCCCATGGAATGCAGCCTACCATGCTCCTCCATCCATGGGATTTCCCAGGCAAGAGTACTGGAGGGGGCTGCCATTGCCTTCTCCATTAGCTTAAACTAGTGATATTCAAATAAAATGTTTTCAAAAGTTTGAGTTAGTAGTGATAAAACTGCCATCTACTGGATGGTCACTGAAATACATGAACTAAGACTACTATCAGTATACCCCAGTCAACGAGGTAACAATTTTTAAACCTATCAGAAAAACCAAGACAAAGCCTTTGCTAACCATATATTTTCCTATAATTAAACTATTAACTGCAACAGAGTACTCTGGACCTAGTCACTTCTAAAAGGGATCCTTCTTCTAAAGTGACTTCAAAATCCTGAAATGAAAGTGAAACTTATACTTGTAGGTTTTAACTGTGTACTTGATCATACACTCATCTACTATTCATATGACATTGATATGCCTGCAGTGTAAGGCTGTTATGGTAACAATACCATCACAGCAGAATATATAATAAAAGTTTCACATGCATACAACACTATGGGCTGTATTTCAATTTTGTATGAACATTAGGATCAATACACAAATATACTCATAAACATGGATGATGCCATGGACAACTAAGAAATATGGCAAAACACCGTAATTCAGAGTTATTTGTTAGGCAAATGTAACAACATATAGCTTCATTATAGAGTTCTCCATTTCAGGGTAGTAAACTTTAAAATCGTACCACCTCCTCAATAAGCAGGTTACTGGCAGGTTAAGGTACAAAAGTATGGTATTCATGCTACAGCATTTCTCTAATTCACTGCAGTGTTTTACAAAGTTTTTCTCAACCCCAGAGTCCCAGTTTCGCAGACATCAAGGCCCTATGAACACTGCCTGTGACAAAGAAAGCCTGCCAACATTCACATACAGGACGGATTATTAACAGCACCATCCTCTGCGAAAGCGCGCCCAGGCCTGAAGAACCTCCACTTTTGCAGTAGGTGGTAGCAGTGCCTGTGCGACAATCAGACCCGGTTCGTTCTGGCCGCCTTTCCCTAGGACTCCAGTTCTGAGGTCGCCCGGAACGATCTTCAAGGCACCGCAGCGACTAGGCTGCCTAGAGACTCCCTGGAAAGGGCCTACGTCTTGGGGGGCAGCGCTAACGGGGACTTACGGGCCTAGGCCGGGCCGGGAGCCAAGGCGAAGCCCGGGATGCCCTTGGAGGTTAATCCGGTGGATACGAAGGGCTGCGGGAAGCTGAGGGGCGACAATGAGGTGGGGCGTGGAAGGACGGCGAGGTGACCCGAGATTGGCTTCCCAGCCCCGCGCGGGTCCCTGAAGGAGCTCAGCGTGACCCATCGCCCGCCCTACGAAGCCCCGCGGAAACCCGCTACTCACCGCCTGGGTTGAAACAGCGGCCGCAGGAGCCCTTACCAGCCTTACACAGGAAGGAAACGCCGCCTGGGAAAGAACGCTTCCGGCCGGAGTAGCGCCCCGCCCCCTCGGGCGGAGCATGCGCCGCCGTGGCCGAGTGCTTGAGGGGGTGTGTTTCCGGCTTTTAGAAGAGGTGGGCGGATTCGGCGGGTGCGAGGTCACCCACCAGATGTGTAACCTGCTGTCTGCTGAAGCGAACCTCTGAGTTGAGTTGAGTATCAGAGATAGAACTGGGGCAGGCGCTTGTCACGTAAAGTCCCTGCCCTGCTCGCAGCTCCGGTCGCAACACTGACAGATGCGGGAGCCTTCTTGAGAGTGCAAAGAAATGCTCAGTATTCTGAGTATTCAAAGAAGTTCTTTCTCGACTTCTACTTGGCCCTTACCTTGGCCCTTCACCGTCCCCCTGGCCTCCAAGCCCCGGTGCAAACCCACACGCTGCTGTTCTGTCCTTTAGCCAAAGCTCTAACGCGCATGGCCAACCCCCACCCCTCACCATCTGTCTTTCAGTTTTAGGGTGAGCTCACCCGCCTCCCCCTCGTCTGCGCAGACAAACACCTGGGGGTGGCGCCTTAAAATCTCGCTGCGAGAGGATTCTGTAGCCTATCCGGGCAGGCCTGATAGCAGGGACAAAATAGGGCATCTGTAACAGGTTTTGCATTTCGGTGACTTCCCTTTTTCTTTTCCCCTTCCCCTTTCCAGAATGAGACATGGTGAAAAAAGGTCCCCAGGGAGCAAATCTGAAAGCCGGCTTCTCCAAAACATAGACTGCCAGGGGGCGAGACGACTTTAGACACCGTCCCCAGGTATACCAGCATCACTTCCTTCAGACTGAGGCGGTGAGACTAAGAAGTAATGGAACAGTTCCTCTTACTACCCTCCTCGGAAGGCAGTTTGTGCCTCTCTACTTTAGACAGCATCCTTGATGGCTAAAATTCTACAGCCTGGTTGCTGAATCTAGTGAATGCAAGCTTGTGATATTGTGAGGATAATAGGTACAGTTTACCGAATGTCTACTTATTGGCAGGCATATTGTCAGGCAGTTTGTTTCTATGGGAGCCTCTGGAGGGCTACAGTCCACGGGGTCTCAAAGAATCCGAAAGGACTGAACTCAGAGAGAGAGAGAGAGAGAGATTTCTATGCTTCACACCCATAACCTAAATTTCTCAAAATCCCCAATCCTCTAAAATAGCCATTATTTTATTTATTGTTTATAGATGAGCATATTTTAAAGCTTAGATATATTTTCCTAAGTTCATGCACCTAATAACTGACACAATTTCATTGGGACCTAGATCTGATTCAAATCCTACACTTTACATCCTCTCTTTGAAATAGTAATTTAATATCAGTTAAATTTTAAAATCAAGGTGAACGAGATAAAACCATGACATGATGAAATCTTAATTAAGACTTTAAAGAATAACGAAGGGATGACAGGAATATAATGAATATTTTGAAACTATGATTGAATTTATTGATGAATCAGTGGGGGCCTTAGAATCTAATACTGTAGGTGGTTCATGCTTTACATCGATGCCTTTTTGTCTGTATTTTTGTTTAAAACCATAAATAAATTCTTAAAATGATATGAAGCTGGGTTTGGCAGTTCTCGACTGATTATTTAGAGAGGGTAATAAGACTCGGAGAACTACAGAATGGTTATGAGACCAAGATAATATTTACCAAAAAACACAAGCCATGTGTTCAGCAGTCTTGGAAGAGATTCTGCACTGGGTCCCTGGGATTATCCTTAATGTGAGTCATTGCTTGGGATGCTCATAGAAGAGTGCCTTGACAGAGCTTAAAGGTAGAAGTTATCAAAGGAAAGAACTTTAGATTTTGTGGCCCGTAAGGATAATCATACCCCCCGGTAAGGAAAATGAGCTGAGACATTCAAGGTGGTGATAGATTTCCATCGTCCACTGAATGAAACTGGGTTAACTAAGGCCCCCACTTGCCTTACTTTAAGAACCAGGATAACCAGCCTACCCAGTTGGTCTGACATTAAGGGGCTTTCTAGGACATAGAACTTTAAATGCTAGTACAGGGAAAGTCTCAGGCAAGCCATGAGGAGTTGGTCACCCTACTAGGGACATCTAAATGAAATCTAGAACCAGGTGGAGCTATCAGTATGGTTGCATCTAGACTCAAATCATCTGCTTATATTTGGGGTACGGTTATTACCGTACACAGGTATTCCTATTGCACAGGAAAGGTAATTGTTGGATAAATTAATTAAGGCTGACTATAAAGAGTCTAGTCACTTCAGCTGAGTCCAACTCTTTGTGAACCCCTGGACTGTAGCCTCCCAGGCTTCTCTGTCCATGGGTTTCTCCAGGCAAGAATACTGGAGTGGGTTGCCATTCCCTTCTCCAAGGGATCTTCCCAACCCAGGGATGGAACCCAGGTCTCCTGCATCACAGGCAGATTCTTTACCACTGAGCCACCTGGGAAGCATCAAGAATCTACATGCCCCCAAATAAATATTGCTGCTCATGCCTTTTTCCAGTGGTTTAACTATAAATTAAGTACCTACATCTCTCCTTTTTTGGATCTAGTTTTCATTTAGCAAATCCTTAGGAAGCCTTCTATGTCTGGGACGTAAGACATCAAATTACTGCCTTCCCTTATAATGCACATTCATTTCCAGCAATCATTAAATCAGCTATGTTCTTCCAGAATAGAACTGAGTGAACATATGCTTTTCATCCCAGGATAGCTTTATATAATCCCTGGCAGCACAAAGCACCATATTTGGCCCTCAGTAGGGGCTCAATAAATAATTCACTATGTGTAATATTAATCAGGAAATTATAACCACAGATTTCTGGTAGACCTTCTGAGCCTTCCCTCCGTGATTGTCAGAATCAAGATATTAAAAATAGTTATTATATTTACTGTAAAAAGTTTTTGTTTATTTTTATCTTTTGTGATTCGTCATTAATATTTTCTATTTCTTTCTGTTTTAGTTTTGTAAAGTTATGCTTTTCTAAGAATTTCTCCATTTCTTCCAGGTTGTCCACTTTATGGGCATATAGTTGCCATAGTAGTAGTCTCATGATCCTTTGTATTTCTGCATCGTCTAGTGTAACTTTTCCTTTTTAATTTTATTGATTTGAGTCTTCTCCATTTGTTCTTGATAAGTCTGGCTGATGTTTGGTCAATTTTGTGTATCTTCTCAAAGAAACAGCCTTAAGTTTTATTTATCTTTGCTATTATCTCCTTCATTTCTTTTTCATTTATTTCTTCTATGATCTCCATGATTTCTTTGCATCTACTAACTTTGGGGGAATTTTTGTTCTTTTTCTAGTTGCTTTACATGTAAGGTTAGGTTGTATATGTGATGTTTCTCTTGTTTGTTGAGGTAGGCTTGTGTTGCTATAAACTTCCCTCTTAGCTCTCATCCCATAGGTTTTGAGCTGTCATATTTTCATTGTCATTTATTTCTAGGTATATTTTGATTTCTTCTTTGATTTCTTCAGTGTTCTCTTGGTTATTCAGAGACATATTGTTTTGCCTTCATGTGTTTGTGGTTTTTTTTTTTATATAGTTTTTTCCCCTGTAGTGATATCTAATCTTACATTGTTGTGGTCAGAAGATACATGAAATGACTTCAATTTTTTAAAATTTATCAAGGCTTGATCTGTGACCCCAGATGTGATCTGTGCTGAAGAATGGTAAAATCTACTGTTTTTGTATGAAATGCCCTGTAGATATCAATTAGGTCCAACTTGTCCATTGTATGATTTAATGCTTGTGTTTCCTTATTAATTTTCTATCTGGATGATCTGTCTGTTGGTGTGAGTAGGGTGTTAAAGTCCCCCACTATTATTGTGTTACTGTTGAGTTCCCCTTTAGCATTTGCCTTCTGTATTGAGATGCTCCTATGTTGGGTGCATATATATATATATATATATATATATATATATAAAATTGTTATATCTTCTTCTTGGATTGATCCTTTGATCATTGTGTAGTGTCCTTGTCTCTTGTAATGGTCTTTATTTTAAAGTCTATTTTATCTGACATGATATTGCTACTCTTGCTTTCTTTTGACTTCCATTTGCATGGAATATCTTTTTCCAGCCCCTTACTTTCAATCTGTATATGTCCCTAGGTCTGAAAAGTGTCTTTTGTAGACAGCATATATTAAAGGTCTTATTTTTGTATCCATTCAGCAGATCTGTATCTTTTGGTTGGAGCATTTAACCCATTTACATTTAAGGTAATTATTGATATGTATGATCCTATTGCTTTGGATTTTTTTTTTATAGACTTTTCCTTCTCTTGTGTTTCCTGTCTAGAGCAGTTCCTTGATATTTGTTATATAGCTGATTTGGTGGTGCTGAATTCTCTTAACTGTTGCTTTTCTGAAAAGCTTTTGATTTCTCCTTCAAATCTGAATGAGTTCCTTGCTGGATAGAGTAGTTTTGGTTGTAGCTTTTTCCCTTTCATTGCTTTAAGTAAATCTGCCACTCCCTTCTGGCCTGCAGAGCTGATGTTGTTTGTTTATTTTTAAACTGTTTCCTCTTAAGACAGTTAATGGCAGTTCTCTCCTCAGGAAACTGAATTTTCCTTTGTTTTTGTTGGTTGGATGGAGGTGTGGTTAGTTTTCTCTGCAGCCATGGTAAATCAATGCACTAGACCCTTGAAGTGGAGAAGGCAATGCAACCCACTCCAGTACTCTTGCTTGGAAAATCCCATGGACGGAGGAGCCTGGTAGGCTACAGTCCATGGGGTCGCTAAGGGTCGAACACGACTGAGCGACTTCACTTTCACTTTTCACTTTCATGCACTGGAAAAGAAAATGGCAACCCACTCCAGTGTTCTTGCCTGGAGAATCCCAGGGACAGAGGAGCCTGGTGGGCTGCCGTCTATGGGGTCACACAGAGTCGGACACAACTGACGCAGCTTAGCAGCAGCAGCAGCAGCAGCAGACCCTTGAAGAGGGAAGGGATTCCTTAGATTGGGAGCTGTAGAATTTCACTGTGAGTCTATTCACTTGAAAAACTTGGCAAAGTGCAGATTCCCAGGTCCCAGTCTTAAAAGGCTCCTATTTAACTGCTCTAGGTTTTGGTCCAAGTCTTTCTATTCTGAATAAGCATTTGAGATGATTTGGATATAGGTAGTTTGGGACCACACTTTGACAAACTTAGTATATAAAAGCGGAGAAGGCAATGGCAACCCACTCCAGGACTCTTGCCTGGAAAATCCCATGGACGGAGGAGCTTGGTAGGCTGCAGTCCATGGGGTCTCTAAGAGTCGGACACGACTGAGCGACTTCACTTTCACTTTTCACTTC
>NW_011494669.1:63409-69581 GCF_000754665.1 Bison bison bison
CTGAGCGACTTCACTTTCACTTTTCACTTTCATGCATTGGAGAAGGAAATGGCAACCCACTCCAGTGTTCTTGCCTGGAGAATCCCAGGGACGGGGGAGCCTGGTGGGCTGCCGTCTATGGGGTTGCACAGAGTCGGACACGACTGAAGTGACTTAGCACTTAGCAGTATATAAAAGTCTTATATATAGTATATAAAGTATAAAAAAAACTCAGTATATAAAACTCTTAGTATATAGAACTCTTAGTATATAAAACTCATATATAAAATTATTAGTGATAATTTTGTATATATTTTTGTACAAATCTCTTTTGTCTCAGACCCAAAAGCTTATTTGATTCACTGAACCATTAAGCTAGCTGGGATACATTAAGAAATCAAGGCCAGGAAGCCTCATGACGAGATTCAGAATAAAACAGTCTTTGGAAAGAAAAATCTGAAATATTGGATAAATAAACATGGTAAACATGACTGTATTCATTGCTCATTAGAAATGATTCACTTGACAGTGATTTAGAAAGAGCAGAACTTCAAGAAATAGATAAAATTATATAGCAGTAGTTCTGTCAGTGTAAGAATCACTTGGTAACCTTGGTTCTTTTAAAAATATTTCATTGGAAAATAATGATCTTGATTATTACTTTGACAAGTTAAATAATAGAATGGGTGGAGGAAGAAAAGTAAAGCAAAGATATGAAGCTGTCTCTGAAGCCATGAAAGCACTGAGAAAGACTAATTTTGGGTGCTTGAAACTCTAGGAGAAAGAATAAGAGGGCATATCAAGGCAAAAATAATGGAAAATTAAAATTTCAACAGATTGTATCAAGTGGAAAGATGAATTGATAGCTTCATTCTATGAAAAGCACAGAGAGCCAAAAGACTCAATAGTAAGGTTCAAAGGATATTATAAATCTACCTTTCATGCCTTAATGTTTTTAAACTTTGTATATAATTTAAAATGAGTGTATACAGAAATTAGTGTATATGTAATTTTCTCATATCATACGGGTAGCAGTAATCCACATTCTTACATTGCTTCATAATCCTTTTTTGTCAAGGACTACTTCCAATTATGCATTTTTTTTTTTACAGTTTATGCTACCAGAAAATATTTTCTAGAACTTACTTTTTAAAAATGTGCAGTATTTTGTTGTTTATCTTTAATACAGTACTAAAAATAGACTATTTAAGTGATTGTTGTTCTGTCACCAAGTTGTGTTCAAGTGATACTCTGTGAAAGGTCAGAATTGATCAACCCAGGGAATTGGTTGGGAAGGTGTCTAACCTTACTGTAGCCTTATTAGCAAGAGTTTTAAGGCATAAATGAAAGGGTAAACTCCCTAGAATTTATTTGGGCTCTTCCTAAATGCCCTTCCGTATAATTTTTTTTTTTTAATGGGAGAGGAGAAGGGAGGGCTTGGGTAAGAATAACAAAGATATAAATTCATTAGCCAAAACAGAAGAAACTGTAGTTGAAACATTAATTCTCAATTCCTGTAACAGCAGATTGATAGATGAAGCATAAAACAAGACCAGATGCTGTGGTTTCCAGGATGCACTTGGCTTCCCATCCCTTATAACCTGGAGCATTTTTTGCTGTAAGTAGGTCATTTGCTTGTTCTCATTTACCTGATTCTAGGAAAATGCCCTTGAAAGTATTTGGAAAATAAGACTTTCATTAAGCTTTTGCTTTTGCTTAGCATTTTAAAAGTTAAGATTGCATGAAACCTCTCCCAACCCCATTTCTCTATTAGCCAGAATAACCTGTAACCTTGAAGCATAAGTAAAACTGAAATAGACAAGAAAAATTCAAGATCTTTTATTTTTTAAGGACTTAAATTTATGTCCATAGCACTGGCATAGTACTCATCTCACAGAATTATAATTGAGGTTTGAGTT
Organism: Bison bison bison; assembly: GCF_000754665.1. NCBI lineage: Eukaryota > Metazoa > Chordata > Mammalia > Artiodactyla > Bovidae > Bison > Bison bison. The sequence goes on from NW_011494669.1 coordinate 65,308, forward strand.
TCTCTGTTCTCCTATCAGTTGTGAACTTCTTGAGAAAAGAGGATGCCTAGGACATAGGAAGAAGTTAACGAATGTTTTAATTAGCTAATTCACCACCACCACCCCCCAGTCTGACATTTTGAATGGGGCAGACACCATTCTAATAGATTTACGGTGACTGGGAAGGGAAAAAGAGGAAAGAAAGACAAATGATCCAAAGAAAAGGACATGTGCAGGACTTCCCTAGTGGTCCAGTGATTAAGAATCTGCCTGACAGTGTAGGAGACATGAGTTCGATCCCTGGTCTGGGAAGATTCGACATGCCATGGGTTTACAGCCCGTGAGCCGCAACTACTGAGCCCCACTCTGGAGCCTGTTCTCAGCAGCAAGAGAAGACACTGCAATGACAAACACATGCACTGCAGTTAAGAGAATAGCCCCCTGCTCCCTGCCACCAGAGAAAGTTCATATGCAGCAACGAAAACCCAGCACAACCAAAAATAAATAAATAAATGAATAAAATCGTGACAAAGTTCAAATTTATAAAACAACAATAGCAGCAACAAAGAAAAGGACATGTGCAATCAAACCATTTTACTGATCATGATTATATTATCATCCTGTTGTGACAAATCTGTTCCTGATATGTCCACCAGAGACCAGTTTCATCAGGTATAGAGAGGTTTAAGAACATGGACCCTGCAGCCCAACAGAGTTGGCTTTGGATGTAAGGTCTGTTCTTTACTAGTTCTGTGACTCAGGGCAAATTATTAAGCTCTCTAAACCTCAAGTTCCTCATCTCTCGTACACGGACAAAAGCAGTATGCACGCCATGGAGTTACACTGAGAATTAAAGGAGACAGTGCCCGAAAGCACTGCACACTATTCTTGATATTTAGCAAGTGCTCAATAAACATGCCACTGAACTAGCTCAGATGTTATTTTGATTATACCGTGAAGTGATATTCTCTCATTTCCAGAAGTTTATATGAACAAAGATTCTTTCATATCTCTTTAGAATTTGTGTGAGCGCTTGTCAACCATGGCGTATTGTCTAGGAATGTTTATCTTCTCTGGCTTGTGAAGAGGTCTTGCCTCTGTCCCTTTGCCCTCTTAGTTCTTAGTTTTAATACACCCCTCTGGGTGAGTCTCACAGATTAGTATTCTATAAAGTATTAGTGATAGTTATGGAAAACCTGTAAGATTTCATCCTTGTGACTGCCCCATACAACTAAGTTATATTGATCAATCCATGAAAATGACTATCTGGATATTTCTCAGTTCACTGAAGACCATCATTAATATTGACTGTCATTCCCATCTGTCTAATAACAGCTGTTTATTGAGCTTACAGTTCTTACTCTCATAGAATTCTGAAGACTCATATATCTTGTGAAAATGCAAATCTTCATAGAACTGTTGATTTTTTCAAGTTAGAGATTTAACCTGTCTTTTATTCCCATTCATTATTTGTTTTGGGAAGACATCCTTACGTGGATTGCCTAGTGAGTTTTGTCCTGAAGAAAGAAATTAGTTCAATGGATGAAAGGGAGAAGCTGAACCAGATTTGAGATTTGAGGTCGATACTTTTCCATCTCTTATCATTTTGCAAATGGCAGCATTTTCATTACCCTTGAGGACTGTCATAACATGAGAGCTGCTATTTTTCAATGTAAAATTGAATTAATTTGAGCATAACATGTTTTTAAAAAATATTTACTGTGTGCAACTCTTGGAAATGCTCCTAAAGTTGAAGGAGTTTTACTGAGCAAATACAATGCTATATCTGATTAGACACTGAGTACATGGCTTTCAAAGGCAAAAGCAACAGCAAAACTTGCTAATTTTAGATGTTTAGGGGTGAAATATCTACTAGGCCTTCTTTCATCTTAGGTCAAACAGTAGTGCACTAGCAAGCTAATGTTAGATTTGCCCTCCCCTCTAGTTTATGGCTAGTGTTTTTGGAACCAGAAAAACAAAACAAAGGGGTAAAAAAAGAAAGAAAGCAAAGTCTGTATGTAACTCGAGTTAGAGAAGTACAGGAACAAATATACCAAGTTGGCAGTGCTCAAAGTCCCATTCAACTTCAAAATAGTGTACCTGATAGAGTTTCACAAACCTTTCTCCTTTCTAGCCTGCTCTTTATTAAGTTGAAATACCAAAACCATTCTGAGAGCTTTGAATACCCCTATAAGGTCTAGAGCCAGAGGCATGCCCCACTCCCATTTCTTTATATTTTCTGAGTTCCCAACGTCAGAAGAAGGGTCAGTAAAGGAAAGGAGACAAGGAAGTCAACTCCCCAGCAGTGTTTTCTTCCCCTTTGGTGTTTTGCAGAAAAGTTGAAGAGATGCCAGTGATTCTTAACCAACCAAAAGCAGCGTTAGAATTCTGTCTAGGTATTCTTAAACTCCTGACTGGGCAGTGTTCCACCTTCCACACTGCAGTCCATCTTTCATTCAATACTGTGTGCGTGCTAAGTTCCTCAGTTGTGTCCGACTCTTTGCAACCATAAGGACTGTAGCCTGCCAGGCTCTTCTGTCCATGAGATTGTTCAGGCAAGAATACTGGAGTGGATTGCCATGTGATCCTCCAGATGATCTTCCTGACCCAGGGATCGAACCCATTTCCTGTTTTGGCAGGTGGGTTCTTTACCACTAGCACCACCTGGAAATCCTACTTACGCTAGATAAATAGGCTCGCCATAGTTTATTATTGTGTTGTCCTCACAAGCTAGTATTCAAGGAGCCTTCCCTGACCACTTCCTTGGGACTCTTGGAAATAAACATAAAAACAGTTTAAATGACTGGTTAAAAACCTATGAAATACAGTTATTATTCTGGATGGGAGGGATTGGGGGCAGGGGAGGGGAGAGTAAATAATCATATGTCTTCAGTTGAGAACATCACAAGAATTTCCAGGACATGAACTCACATTCATAGGCCAAGAACAGAAGACAACTAAAAAAACCTCTGCAGAGGCACAACATTTCCTCTTCATTCCCTTGGAAGGTAGAGATCTATGATACTCCTTTTTAATAATCATCCCCAAATTCTGTGCCCAACACAATAAAGTGTTTCCAAGTACAGAGTGTCAGATAGGTGAAGAACAAACAGCCTCTGCAAAATAGTTTGAAGCATGTAAAAGGTAGATTATTGAGGGCAGTACTTAGGAAATGCTAAGTTATTTGAAATTATTGTGTCCTACATGACAGCTCTGTGACCTGTCTCATGTTAGGGAGCCTTTCGGGGTTTCCTCCTCTGAAACTGAAGTAGTTCTACAAGCTTCATAATTTCATGACTTGTTCCTTCTGTCCTGTATGAGAGAACTGTCTCAGAAGACCTTGTGTAGTAAGTAATCCTTTGTCAGTTACGATTTTGCCAGTCATAGTTGTGTCACAATGTGGTTTTCTCTTTGTATGCCTAAATTTTACAGTCTGTGATCTCTGTGTATGTATGTATGGTTGAGTTTAGTTCCTTGAAACCAAAGAACTTCATCACAGTTATCCCTACCCTCATCTCCATTCCTACCGCAATCTTAAAGTCAGATGGCAAGGGACAGGAAGTCTGCCGTTCTCATCCCCTCTGTATATGATGAGGGGAGAATAACAGTTGGAGGCCAGGCCTAGAAAAACCATGCCCTTGTTTTCTGGAAAGACCAGATGGTTACTAAGAATGTTGCCAAGCTTGCAAAAATGATACCAGTGGGAAAAGCAAATACAGGAAAGTGTTGAATCTCAATAAAGGCTATATCAAGAACTTTAAAAAAAGAAGTGTGGTTAACATAAACTCCATCTTCCACAGAAGATCATGGCTTTCAGAATATTAGCTCATGAACAACTAAGGAAAAATGCCGGGGACCAGCCCCGGCTGATCCAGGGTATTCGAAGCGGGGACGGCGTCGGCAAGGATCAGGAAACAACTGCTTAATTAAACGTTAATTAAGGATATAAAGAGTAATAGAATGAGGATAGCTCAGTGAAGAAATTCAGTGGAGAAAAGAGGCTGAAATAAGGATAGCTCAGTGAGGAAATTCAGTGGAGAAAAGAGGCTGAATAATTCAGCCAGAAGGTATGAGAAAGAACGACATGGTGAGACCAAGTTTCGGTGAACAAGGCCCGTACTTTATTTTCCAAAGTAGTTTTTATACCCTAAGTTATGCATAGAGGATAATGGGGGAAGGGGTAGAGTCCTGCAGTAAGCCAGGCTTTCTTCCTGCAAACTTATCATATGCAAAAGTTTAGGTGATTTGCATCATCTTCTGGCCCGGAGGCCTTTTTCTCTAAAGGTGATTATTCT
>NW_011494669.1:69681-70008 GCF_000754665.1 Bison bison bison
AATTTGATCTCTGGTTACTCTGCCTTTTCTAAAACCAGCTTGAACATCTGGAAGTTCATGGTTCACGTATTGCTGAAGCCTGGCTTGAATAATTTTAAGCATTACTTTACTAACGTGTGAGATGAGTGCAATTGTGCGGTAGTTTGAGCATTCTTTGGCATTGCCTTTCCTTGGGACTGGAATGAAAACTGACCTTTTCTAGTCCTGTGGCCACTGCTGAGTTTTCCAAATTTGCTGGAATATTGAGTGCAGCACTTTAACAGCATCATCTTTCAGGATTTGAAATAGCTCAACTGGAATTTCATCACCTCACTAGCTTTGTTCATA
>NW_011494669.1:70108-71427 GCF_000754665.1 Bison bison bison
TGGTGGGCTATAACAAGAAAAAGAATTAATTCAAGGGTCCCAGGTTACAAACATTAAAGCTACTATTTAAACCAATTATATTAATCAATACACTGCCAGGGACACAGCAGGTAAGGGATATGGAGACTTAGCAGCAAACATTGGCCCAACAAGTGAAAATCCCTTCACCAATACAATTTCTAATCAATCTTTTGACTGCTCAAAGGAATCTGTATTTAGACAGTTTAGAACATCTCATGCCTCTCACAGTTTGGAGGCTCTGAGCAATCACATGTGGCCGGAAAAACCTATTCAGGCAGGCTAGAGGACTTCCAAGGGAGTTTGTAGGTTGAAACACTGTCACACCCAGGAATTATTAACTGGAGCTATAAGCTAACTCTTTTTTCAGAGAGGTAGTGGGGGACAGCCCCCCGTAAAGTCAGAGGTGTAGGTGAAAGCACAAAGCAGAAAGTAGGCAGACTCTGGTTTTGGGGGTAGATTGCTCGAGAATTTCCAGGGAGACTCCTGAGGCTTGATCCCGCCTTTGCGTATGCCAAGCCTCCTTCCTCATGACCTTTGCCAGAGGCGGAGCTCGCTCCCCGCAGAAAAAGATTCTTTTCTGCTTTTATAACTAATTTTGTTGTTTTATTCTCTTGAAAATTCCCTACCCTTGGACTCCCAATCAAGGTTTTATCTACATAGCACTTCTCTGGAATGTAATCATCTCCGTCACCAGTCGGTGAGAGATTACCGTAACAAATACTGAAAACACGCACATAGATCCTCATGAATAATGTTTTTGAGAGCTAGCCAAAAAGGAAGACATAGGTTTACCTTTGTTTGTGTGTTTATTTGTAGTTTTATTAAGAGAGAAAACATTTTCAGTCAGTTCAGTCGTTCAGTTGTGTCCAGCTCTTTGTGACCCCATGAACCGCAGCACGCCAGGCCTCCCTGTCCATCACAAACTCCTGGAGTTCACCCAAACCCATGTCTCTTGAGTCCGTGATGCCATCCAACCATCTCATCCTCTGTCATCCACTTCTCCTCCTGCCCTCAATCTTTCCCAGCATCAGGGTCTTTTCAAATGAGTCAGCTCTTTGCATCAGGTGCCCAAAGTATTGGAGTTTCAACTTCAACATCAGTCCCACCAATGAACACCCAGGACTGATCTACTTTAGGATGGACTGGTTGGATCTCCTTGCAGTCCAAGGAACTCTCAAGAGTCTTCACCAACACCACAGTTCAAAAACATCAATTCTTCGGTGCTCAGTTTTCTTTATAGTCCAACTCTCACATCCATACATGACCACTGGAAAAACCATAGCCTTGACTAGACAGAC
>NW_011494669.1:71735-72223 GCF_000754665.1 Bison bison bison
TCTTTCACTTTCATCGAGAGGCTCTTTAGTTCTTCACTTTCTGCCATAAGGGTGGTGTCATCTGGATATCTGAGGTTATTGATATTTCTCCTGGCAATCTTGATTCCAGCTTATGCTTCCTCCAGCCCAGCGTTTCTCATGATGTACTCTGCATATAAGTTAAATAAGTAGGGTGACAATACACAGCCTTGACGAACTCCTTTTCCTGATTGTTCCATGTCCAGTTCTAACTGTTGCTTCCTGACCTGCATACAGGTTTCTCAAGAGGCAGGTCAGATGGTCTGTTATTCCCATCTCTTTCAGAATTTTCCACAGTTTATTGTGATCCACACAGTCAAAGGCTTTAACATAGTCAATAAAGCAGAAATAGATGTTTTTCTGGAACTCTCTTGCTTTTTCCATGATCCAGTGGATGTTGGCAATTTGATCTCTGGTTACTCTGCCTTTTCTAAAACCAGCTTGAACATCTGGAAGTTCATGGTTCACGT
>NW_011494669.1:72323-87387 GCF_000754665.1 Bison bison bison
CATAGACAGCGTGTGAGATGAGTGCAATTGTGCGGTAGTTTGAGCATTCTTTGGCATTGCCTTTCCTTGGGACTGGAATGAAAACTGACCTTTTCTAGTCCTGTGGCCACTGCTGAGTTTTCCAAATTTGCTGGAATATTGAGTGCAGCACTTTAACAGCATCATCTTTCAGGATTTGAAATAGCTCAACTGGAATTTCATCACCTCCACTAGCTTTGTTCATAGTGATGATTCCTAAAGCCCACTTGACTTCACATTCCAGGATGTCTGGCTCTAGGTGAGTGATCACACCATCGTGATTATCTGGGTCATGGAGATCTTTTTGTACAGTTCTTCTGTGTATTCTTGCCATCTCTTCTTAATATCTTCTGCTTCTGTTAGATCTCTACCATTTCTGTCCTTTATTGAGCCCATCTTTGCATGAAATGTTCCCTCGGTATCTTTAATTTTCTTGAAGAGATCTCTAGTCTTTCCCATTCTATTGTTTTCCTCTATTTCTTTGCACTGGTTACTGAGGAAGGCTTTCTTATCTCTCCTTGCTATTCTTTGGAACTCTGCATTCAAATGGATATATCTTTCCTATTCTCCTTTGCTTTTTGCTTTCCTTCTTTTCACAGCTATTTGTAAGGCCTCCTCAGATAGCCATTTTGCTTTTTTGCATTTCTTTTTCTTGGGGATGGTCTTGATTCCTGTTTCCTGTACAATGTCACGAACCTCTGTCCATAGTTCATCAGGCACTCTGTCTTTCAGATCTAGTCCCTTAAATCTATTTCTCACTTCCACTATATAGTCATAAGGGACTTGATTTAGGTCATACCTGAATGGTCTAGTGGTTTTCTCCACTTTCTTCAATTTAAGTCTGAATTTGGCAATAGGGAGTTCAAAATCTCATTCTCTAGGTAGTGCATTCAGGAGTAAATAACTCCACACTTGTTCTGCGTAGTCCAATTTATTGTTAATTTTGTTGTCTGTTAACATACTGGGAGTTATGTTAATCTAGAACACATCTCTGTCACAGATAACAAACCAGCATTCATACAGGTAAGACACATCATTTACCTTGATGAAGACAGTGTTATAGAAATAATTAGGAAGATCTAGTTATATTATCTAGAAAGATAGAATTTCAAGGAATCACACTCTTTCAGGATCAAAAGGAATATTAAAGTCATTGCATCTTCAACCAAAGACAGTATGGAACTGTAGAAAGACTGTATGCTCTGGAATCAGAGGACCTCGATCAAATCACAGCTTTGCAACTTAGCTGTGTGTTTGGGGTAATTTACTTAACATCCTTGAGCCTAGTTTCCTTACCTATAAAATGGGAATAGTGACTACATTATAGGGTTGTTGAAAGGATTGAAGATAATGTATGTAAAAGACAGACATAATAAACATTAGTAAATGACTGTGGTTGTTGTGAACATAAATGTCCCACCAGCTGGTCATTAAGCTTATTTGAATGTTCCCAGTGACAAGGAATTCACTAATTGTTCAGGTAGCCCATCTCTTAGTTACTCTTCAGAGTTAGTCCTTCCTTTTGCTGAGCCTAAATCTTTTCCCCTAGAATTTTTATCTATGGTTCTCAATCTTGCCTGTAAGGCTGAACAGAATAACCCTGTAAATCAATTAAGCATGTGATCTAGAAAGTAATATATACTTTAAGAAAGGTGTGACCAGTATGGACACTAGAGGTTTGTCAACACAATTTAGGATCAAACTAGCTTCTTTTTTTCCTGAAACCCACTCTTTTAATATCTGTTAGTTAAAGTATGTCTGTCTTTTGCACTGGATAGAGCTGTAGCCATAGCTTGAGTCCTGCGTGCTGTACCTGTCAAGAGTTTTGAGAGAGACTCAAGTCCAGAAACTTACAATTAAATCTTTATTGTATTAATTAACAAATTGACAAAATTCCACTTGAGACATACAAATAGAATTTGAGTATTTAATCATACGTAATGTGGCATACCTGTAAGGTCACGTAGCCAAAAGTGGAAAAGAACATAATGCTCTTTATTGAACAAACACCAAAATGGTATTTAATATATGTCAAGCCCTGCTATAAGTGCTTTTCACATATTAAAGTATTTAATTCTCAACTAATAATAACCCTATGAATTAAATATTATTATCTTCAGAAAAGGAAAATGCGGCACAGAAAGATTAAGCAACTTATCCAGGTTGAATAGCTAGTAAGTAGCAGAATTTGAATCTGAATTCTAGCTAGTAAGAGCTAGAATTCGAACCAGGTTGTCTAGTTCCAGAGTCTGTGTTCATACAAATGCCCTGTTCCCAAATTTGTCAAAATTTAGAAAAATTCTATTACATGGATTATTCAGACTCCTTAAAAGCAAGAAAAACGCTGCTGGATTTACAACCTACTGTATAAAAGCACTATTAGAGTATACTTTTTGAGTGATATGGATTTGATTTATGAGAATACAAAACATTGACTGGAAATAATATCTAGCCTCATTCATTCTGATTCAGACTATGCTTCTAATGATTGATTTTATATTTTAGCTATATAATAAAGAGGGAATTGATGAATGCCTCTGAGTTTTGGTCTTCTGTTATATACTTATTCTGCTGAATATTGTTTTCAAATATTAAGACAGCAATACATCATGTAGAGTTTTATTTTTAAATTAACATGAAGTTGATGATGTGTACATACTTGCATGAGTGTACAGTTCTTTAATTTAATACAATAGATTCATATAACCACTGCCAAAATCAAGATATCTGACAGTTTCATTATCCTAAGAAGCTCCATTGTATTACCCCTTTGTAGTTCCCTCCTCAACCCTTGGCAGCCGTGGATCTAATCTCCATCACTATTAGTTTTTTCTTTTTGAGAATGTTATATGTAAATTCAGTCATACAGTATGTAACTTTTTGAGACTGACTTCTTTACGTAGCATGCCTTTGAGATTCATCTGAGATGTTGCATATGTCGATGCGTTATTCATTTTCATTGCTGAGTAGTATTCCATTGTAGAAATATACTGCAGTTTGTCTACTCATTTGTTGAAGGATATTTAAGTTGTTTCCAGTTTTTGGTAATTGTGAATAGACCTGCTATAAACATTTGTGTGTAGATTCTTGTGTGAACAGAAGTTTTTATTTCCTTAAAGTGAATACCCAGTAGTGGGTTCTCTCGGAGAAGGCGATGGCTCCTCACTCCAGTACTTCTGCCTGGAAAATCCCATGGACGGAGGGGCCTGGTGGGCTGCAGTCCATGGGGTCGCTAAGAGTCAGGCACGACTGAGAGACTTCACTTTCACTTCTCACTTTCATGCATTGGAGAAGGAGGCGGCAGCCCACTCCAGTGTTCTTGCCTGGAGAATCCCAGGGACCGAAGCCTGGTGGGCTGCCGTCTATGGGGCCGCATGGAGTCGGACACGACTGAATCCACTTAGCAGCAGCAGCAGCAGCAGCAGCAGTAGGTTTGCTAGGTCATTGTTTTTATGAGAGACTCATGTGTTCAAGAGTATTTTTAACTTTATAAGAGAATGCCAAACTGTTTTCCCCAATCACTATTCCGGTCTGCATTTCCATGAGAATGTATGAGCATTCTATTTGTTTTGCATCCTCACCAGAACTTGTTATTATCAATATTTAAAATTTGAGGTGTTCTAAAAGGTACCTCATTATGATAATGTACTGTATAGTACATGGTCTGCACATACTATAGTAGTATTTACTACTGTAAAAAAAAAACAAACCTGTGAGTTAGTGGACCTGTGCAGTTCAAACTCGAATTGTTTAAGGGTCAACTGTGTTCAGTTTTATCTGTTGTGGTTTTCTATGCATGCATGCATGCGTGCTAAGTTGCTTCAGTTGTATCTGACTCTGTGACCCCATGGACTGCAGCCCACCAGGCTCCTCTGTCTATGGAATTTTTCAGGCAAGAATACTGGAGTGGGTTGCCATGCCTTCCTCCAAGGGATCTTCCCAACCCAGGGATCCGAGACTCTTTATGTTTACCTGCATTGGCAGGCAGGTTCTTTACCATAGTGCTATGTGGGAAGCCTGATTTGACAATATGTCTTTATTAAAATATAAGTGTTTATTATTCACAATTTCCTTAGAATAAATATATTTTAGCACTTTAAGTACATGTAGAAGTGTTTGCATCATTTAGATACCTTTACACTCCCTTCTTTATGTTATAGTTGTCTTGTAGATTTCATTTGCATACATTGAAAACATACATTGGAACTCGAAAATAGTCTATTTTATTTACCTATTTACTATTTCTCTTCTTCATGTTCCAAGTTTCCTTCTGGTATACTTTGCCTTCTATCTAAAGATACTCCTTTACTAATTCTTTAGAGCAGGTCTTCTGGAAATGAATTATCTTTGTTTTCCTTCTCTGAGAATGTATTTATTTGAACTTCATGAAGGAATCTTTGCTGGATTTAGAAACTCCAGGTTGACAGGGTTGTTTTTATTTCCCTAGCACCTCAAGTTGTCCCACTTAATCCTACCCTTCATGAATCCTGATAAGAATTTTCCAGTCATTTGAAATTGTTGTTCCCCCTGTAAGTAACGTGTCATTTTCTTTCTAGCTGCTTTAAAGATTTTTTTTTCTTCAATTTTCATCAGTTTGATTATGATATATTTGGGCATGAGCTTTTTGGGATTTATCCTGTCTTCTTGAATCTGTAAGTTTATGTTTTTCGCCAAACTTGAGAACTTTTCGGTCCTTTTTATCAAATGTATTTTACTGCATTGTATTTTTTTTCTCCTCTTCTTCTGACCTCCAGTGGCAAATACTAGATCTTTCGGTTTTGTCCCACTCATCTTTGAGGTGCTGTTCATTCTTTTTCCCACCCTGTGTTTTTTACTTTGTTCAAATTGAGTGATTTTTGTTGTTATCTTCAAATTCACTGACTCTTTCCTGTGTCATCTCCATTCTGTGATTGAAGCCATTCAGTGGCTTCTCTTTTATTTTACTTACTGTAGTTTAAAATTTTTATTTGTTTATTTATATGGCTGTGTTGGGTCTTAGTTGTGACACAGGAGATCTTTGCTGTGTCATGTGGGATCTTTCATTGTGGCACATGGACTGTACCATGCAGTTCTGCTCATTTTGCTTGCTGGTAGGTTATGCTCAAAATCCTTCAAGCTAGCCTTCAGCGATACATGAACTGAGAACTTCCAGATGTACAAGCTAGGTTTAGAAAAGACAAGAGGAACCAGAGATCCAATTGCCAGCTGGTACACAGGCTTCATTGCTCTGCAGCATGTGAGATCCTAATATCCCAACCTGGTATCAAACCCATGTCCACCACATTGAAAGGCAAATTCCCAACCACTGGACAATCAAGGAAATTCTTATTTATTAAATTAAAATTATTCCATTTTGTTTTCCAAAGGGAACATTACATTTTCCTAAAAATTTTTCAGTTCTGAAATGTTAGTTTAGTTCTTCATATCTTTTACTTCTTTGCGTTCCTTTCAGGAGTGTTTTCTCTTACTTCCTGCTGCTGCTGCTAAGTCACTTCAGTTGTATCCAACTCTGTGCGACCCCATAGACGGCAGCCCACCAGGCTGCCCCATTCCTGGGATTCTCCAGGCAAGAACACTGGAGTGGGTTGCCATTTCCTTCTCCAACGCATGAAAGTGAAAAGTGAAAGTGAAGTCCCTCAGTCGTGTCCGACTCTTCGAGACCCCATGGACTGCAGCCCACCAGGCTCCTCCGCCCATGGGATTTTCCAGGCAAGAGTACTGCAGTGGGGTGCCACTGCCTTCTCTGCTTACTTCCTAGTATGCTTTAATAATAACTGCATTAAAGCCTTCATTAGCTGATTTCAGCATCTGTGTTATCTAAGTGTTGGCCCCTGAATTGTCTTTCCCCAAAGAAAGGCAATGCCAAAGAACGCTCAAACTACTGCACAATTGCACTCATCTCACACGCTAGTAAAGTAATGCTCAAAATCCTCCAAGCCAGGCTTCAGCAATATGTGAACCGTGAACTTCCTGATGTTCAAACTGGTTTTAGAAAAGGCAGAGGAACCAGAGATCAAATTTCTAACATCCACTGGATCATGGAAAAAGCAAGAGAGTTCCAGAAAAACATCTATTTCTGCTTTATTGACTATGTTAAAGCCTTTGACTGTGTGGATCACAATAAACTGTGGAAAATTCTGAAAGACATGGGAATACCAGACCACCTGATCTGCCTCTTGAGAAATTTGTATGCAGGTCAGGAAGCAACAGTTAGAACTGGACATGGAACAACAGACTGGTTCCAAATAGGAAAAGGAGTTCGTCAAGGCTGTATATTGTCACCCTGTTTATTTAACTTATATGCAGAGTACATCAGGAGAAACGCTGGACTGGGAGAAACACAAGTTGGAATCAAGATTGCCGGGAGAAATATCAATAACCTCAGATATGCAGATGACATCACCCTTATGGCAGAAAGTGAAGAGGAACTCAAAAGCCTCTTGATGAAAGTGAAAGTGGAGAGTGAAAAAGTTGGCTTCAAGCTCAACATTCAGAAAACGAAGATCATGGCATCTGGTCCCACCACTTCATGGGAAATAGATGGGGAAACAGTGGAAACAGTGTCAGACTTTATTTTTCTGGGCTCCAAAATCACTACAGATGGTGACTGCAGCCATGAAATTAAAAGACGCTTACTCCTTGGAAGGAAAGTTATGACCAACCTAGATAGCATATTAAAAAGCAGAGACATTACTTTGCCAACAAAGGTTCATCTAGTCAAGGCTATGGTTTTTCCTGTGGTCATGTATGGATGTGAGAGTTGGACTGTGAAGAAGGCTGAGCGCCGAAGAATTGATGCTTTTGAACTGTGGTGTTGGAGAAGACTCTTGAGAGTCCCTTGGACTGCAAGGAGATCCAACCAGTCCATTCTGAAGGAGATCAGCCCTGAGATTTCTTTGGAAGGAATGATGCTAAAGCTGAAACTCAAGTACTTTGGCCACCTCATGCGAAGAGTTGACTCATTGGAAAAGACTCTGATGCTGGGAGGGATTGGAGGCGGGAGGAAAAGGGGATGACAGAGGATGAGATGGTTGGATGGCATCACTGACTGGATGGACGTGAGTCTGCGTGAACTCTGGGAGTTGGTGATGGACAGGGAGGCCTGGCGTGCTGCGATTCATGGGGTCGAAAAGAGTCGGACATGACTGAGCAACTGATCTGATCTGATCTGATCTGATGTGAGTTTAGATTTTCCTGGTTGTTTTTATGCTGAATGATCTTTTTAATTAATCTATTAATTAAGTTATTTTTGGCTGCGCTGGGTCACTGCTGTGCTGGGCTTTCTCTAGTTGTGGTGAGCAGAGGCTGCTCTAGTTTGCGGTGCGCAGGTGTCTCACTGTAGTGACATCTCTTGTTGTGGCCTGCAGGCTCTAGATCATGGGCTTCAGTAGCTGTGGGTACATGGGCTTAGTTGCCCTGTGGCATGGGGAATCCTCCTGGAGCAGTGATCGAACCTGTGTGCCTGCATTGGCAGGTGGATTCTGCTGTATCTCCAGGGAAGTCCCATGAATAATTTTTAATTGTATCCTAGACATTTAAAATATTATAAGACTCTCAGTTTTGCTGAAATCCTGTGGAGAATATTGATTTTTTGTTTGTTTGTTTGTTTTAGCAGGCAATAGAGCTGGTTGTGTTCAGGCCACAAATTTCAACCAAACTTTTATAGTTTGCAGTTTCAAAGTCAATTTTGTTTTCAAAATATTTGCAGTGCTATTAGGATCTATCTCCTATGTGTGCCACACCCATTTTGGGCCATGTGCAGTGGTAGATCCTTTAGTTTAATCGCAAAGTCTTTGTTATGCTGTTTAAGATCAGATCCACCTCTGTAGCTTGAAGGTGAGCCTAGGTGTTTACACTCACCTTCATTTACTTTCCTGAGCTCTCCCTGTCCATGATGTCTGGTGCTTTCTGGTTTCCTATGCTTCCTCACTTAGCCTTGCAGCCAGAAGGCTAGTGATTCAGTGATCTTGCTCTGGTGCCTACTCTCTGGAACTGTGCCATGTCCAGGGCCATCAGTAGATGGACAGAGGGGGAAAAAATCAACTGGCATTCTGCCCATTCTCCTGAGACCACAGTTTTTCCACAGAGGAAAGTTCCTCTCTCTAAGATTTTGGTGCCCATTGTAGTCATTGCCACTGCTGGGCTGGCAGAATTTCCTGAGCTCTAGGGCACTAGAGAAAGTTGTTGTTGTTCACCTGCTAAGTAGTGTCCAACTCTTTGAGACCCAGTGGACTGCAGCACACCAGTCTTCCCTGTCCTTCACTATCTTTCCAGAGTTTGCTGAAACTCACGTCCATTGAGTAAGTGATGCCATCCAAGCATCTCATCTTCTGTTGTCCCCTTCTCCTCTTGCCCTCAATCTTTCCCAGCATCAGGGTCTTTTCCAATGAGTTGGCTATTCCCATCAGGTAGCCACAGTGTTGGAGCTTCACCTTCAGCATCAGTCCTTCCAATGAATATTCAAGGCTGATTTCCTTTAGGATTGACTGGTTTGATTTTCCTTGCTGTCCAAGGGACTCTCAAGAGTCTTGTCCAACACCACAGTTTGAAAGCATCAACAGAGACAAGAACAAAAAATGGCAGATTTCTCATAATCTTTCTGAGCATTAGGAGATGCTTGTCCTGCTCTTTAAGCCAGAACTAGAGGGCTTTTCCCAAAACTAGACTGATACCTTTAAAGAGCAAATTTTTTTTTGTTTAGTTATAACATTCTACAAATATATGTATTTTGATAACTTTAATATGTCTGTATTTTGGTTTAATATACTGCTTGATTATTTGGTTCCTAGTCCCCTTAACTAAATTTGCTTAATGTTTCACTGTAAATAACCTCAAGGCTAAGTGACCTAGGTCCTGTTTGGGCCAATTTTAGGTCTTTGGGAAGCTTACTTCAAAGACGTATGAGTAGAAGCCCAAAGTTCATTTCTTTCACTTACAGCATAGGAAAATTTGAGAAATCGGAGTAATGCTGAATAAATATATGTAACTGAATATAAGGAAGATAAAGGAAATTTGCTTATCTTTTACAGATACTAGTTTTAAATAAATTCATGTAAGAAAATAAGATAAATCACTAATAATTCTTACCCATAAAAAAGAAGAACAAGGCCACCTAATTGGAGAGGAACTAGGCTAGAACTAGGCTATTGTCTCAAATGGGCTGAAGACTCTAGATCAATGAGCTTTGGTACTTGAGGCAATTTAATGTTATGCTCCATTGCTTCTCACCAGATGGACTTCTTTCTTTTCTTTCAGTCCCCTGCTAATCTTTTCCATCTCATCTGTTCCCTTTTCTTTTCCCCTTCTTCATAATTTTGTTCCATCTATGAACTTGGTTAATCAGTAGAACAGGATTTAAAGAAGCAGCTGATCCTTGAAGGGAGGGCCTTTCCTTTATCCACCTTCATCCCCCATTTTTTCCTTGTACTCTATTTCATTCCCATTCCTCACCTACCTTCCCATAGGGTCCTTCCCCCCATGTTTGTGCTTTAGTTCTGCCACTGTTGGCTAGAAGACATGGCTTAACTCTGCTTGGATTACTTGGAATTAAAAAGGTTATTACTTATTCTAGAATAATAATATTGTAGTTTCCCTCTTCTACACTGTAGTTTTATTAAAGCATTACATTGTTCCAGAGTTAATAAAGATAATTTGTGAAATCAAATCTCAGTTGTGATTTGGCCACTTCCATTTCAGAGACAAAAGGCAAATATGTTAAGACTTCCCTGGCGGTCCAGTGGTTAGGAACCTGCGTGCCAGTGCAGGGAACACAGGTTCAGTCTTTGGTCTGGGAAGATTGCCGCACATGCCGTGGGGCAGCTAAGCCGATGCACCACAACTATTGAATTCCACGCACCTGGAGCTAGTGCTCTACGACAGGAGAAGCCACTACAGTGAGAAGCCTGCACACCACAGAGAGGAAGCCCCACTCGCTGCAACTAGAAAAAGCCCACGTGCAGCAAGGAAGAGCCAGCGCAGCCAAAAATAAATAAATAATTTTAAAAGAGAAATGTTAGAAAATGATAATTTTGTTAGAACTTGGTGGAAAGAAAAGTTAGCCTCTTGAATAAAATTAGGAGTCCACATTCTGGGGAATTTGGTTATTTTTATGCTGTAACTGAGGAAAAGATACATTACTATGTTTGCTTTATGATTAAAAAGGCCTCAGAGACCTTTTTTTCTTCTTTCCTTCAGGGCACAGATTATTAACTAAGTCTGACATCTGCTCTGTTAATGTTCCCTTTGGGAAACAAAATGGAAATAGTGATTAAGGTCTTTGCTGATAATGTTCCATACCAAAGTATAGAAAGAAAGGTTTATATAATGTGACATGGTAACAAAATATATGGATGATATTATTATCTGAGGATTATACTATATCCAGCTGATAAGTTATATTTGTATGTTTAAGTATATATTTGAGACCATGTGCAGTCTTTTAGTCACTGAGTTTATAAATACTTAACTGAGAGTCTATCTGATACATAAAAAAAAACTACGCTAGGCATTGTGAGAAGTACAGAGATTTACACCTTTGTATAAAGAATTGTTTTTTTAACCTCCAAGAAACTCCAGTGGGAAATGGGACATTGAACCAAAGACTGAGGTGCAGTTAGGAGTTGACAGTGCTTCAACTAGAGAGACTAGAGGTATACTGTACCTTCTGACAACTGTCAAATGAGGCTGATTCTTGAGAAGCCCTGTGACTTTGCTCTTCGTAGAGTTCAACTGGGCCTGTCTTCATAGAAGACATTTTTCAGGAAGCTATTCTAGTCCATGGAGGAGGTGACATCTCCTGAACCTGGTCCCCACAGAGAATTTTGAATGGGAGGAAAAGGAGATGGTATGTATTCTTGCTTATGTCATAATGCTGGACACATGAGTTAAGAATGTGGCAGGTCAATGTGACTGGATCATTTCATTACCGCACTTTAGAGTGACTCAGAGGCAAATGCAGCTTGTTTAAACTCTTAACTGAAGCATTGGTATGATGTAAGATTATAGCAGTAAAAGATATAAAATGACTACTTATTGGGGACATCCTGAAGGACCGGGGGAATCCTTATTTTCTTATCATCTCTCATCTTGCAGTTGTTGATAGTAATTCATCATATCTCAAATAACAGGGAAGGCATCAGAGGTAGCAATAAGGAGAATACAACCAACATATAGGATCTAAACTCAATAAAAACAGCAATAGTGATCACTTATATAGTGTTTACTGTGTGCCAGACTTGTTCTAGGTAATATATGCATATATCCTCACCTAATTCTCATAACAACCCTGTGAAGTAGGTACTGTGTTTTGTTTTTTTTTTTTAATGATTTATTTTTGGCTGTGCTGGGTCTTCATTGCTGCATGGGCTTTTCTCTAGTTGTGACGAGTGAGGACTACTCTTCATTGCGGTGCCAGGGCTTCTCATTGTGGTGGCTGCTCTTATTGTGGAGCACAGGGTTTAGGGCATGTGGGCTTCAGTAGTTGTGGCTGTACTGTGCTTGCCCCGTCGTGTCTGACTCTTTGCAACCCCATACACTGTAGCCCACCAGGCTCCTCTGTCCATGGGGATTCTCCAGGCAAGAATACTGGAGTGGGTTGCCATGCCCTCCTCCAGGGGATCTTCCTGACCCAGGGATTGAACCCTCATCTCTTATGTCTCCTGCATTAGCAATTGAATTCTTTACCATTAGCGCCACCTGGGAAGCCCAAGTGTAATTGTGGCACTTGGGCTCAATAGTTGTGGTTCCCAGGCTCTAGAGCACAGTCTCAATAGTTACAGCCCACAGGCTTAGTTGTTCTGCAGCACGTGCGATCTTCCTGGACCAGCAATCAAACCCATGTCTCCTGCATTGGCAGGTGGGTTCTTTACCACTGAGCCACCAGGGAGGCCCTGAGGTAGGTACTATTATTATCCCCATTTTACAGATGAGGACGTGGGGATATGAGAGATTATGTAGCTCCCTGAAGATCCCACAACTGTTAAGTGGCAGGGTAATATTTGAGAGCAGACAGTCTGACTCCAGAAATGGTGCTTTTAACCTCCATGCTAACTAACCTTTCAAGGAATTTATAATCTCAGTATACAGAGTTTAGTACCTCCCCTTTCAGGGTAAGGCAGTGAGGAATGGTATATGCTGCTGCTGCTAAGTCACTTCAGTCGTGTCCGACTCTGTGCGACCCCATAGATGGCAGCCCACCAGGCTCCCCCATCCCTGGGATTCTCCAGGCAAGAGTAGTGGAGTGGGGTGCCATCGCCTTCTCCAGGAATGGTGTATAGGGAAGCAAAATTGACTCAGATTATGTGTTTCCTATAAACTAACACCAAGGGTGTCTGACTCAAGAAATGTTTTCTAGTTTGTGCTCCAGAGAGAATGGAGTTATTCTCTCCATTTAATACTCTCCAGAGAGTATTAAATGCAGCAGAATGTTGGATATGTTTACCAGTGGATATCCATTTAGTTTCATTTTATGGCCACAGCTACAATCCTGCATCTTCCTTTCATGTATGCATTATGAGGATTAATGATTACATCAGCCTGATAACATTTTCTTTTCCCCCTTGCTGTGTCCTTTGGTGGAGGTACTTGTATGAAGGCTGCTTTACTATGGAGGTGTGGTTCTATATGGGCATGCTTGGGGAACTGAGGGGGTGGGCCTGCTGAGAGAGTACTTACAGAATACCAGAAACCTTAGGGAGAAAATTCCTGGGTGTTGGAAATTGCAGAAATGATAATAAAGCTTCAGTTATTTCAGGAGAGGGATGATTTCAGTACTTGTGATACAGAAACAATATAAGGTCAACTGATAAGAAAACCATGAGATATATTTCTGTAGATCGTACCTGTAGACCATTTAATAGTAATATGTAGTCAATAAATATTTCTAGGAGAAATATCAATAGCCTCAGACATGCAGATGACACCACCCTTATGTCAAAAAGCAAAGAAGAACTAAAGAACCTCTTAATGAAAGTGAAAGAGGAGAGTGAAAAAGTTGGCTTAAAACTCAACATTCAGAAAACTAAGATCATGGCATCTGGTCCCATCACTTCATGGGAAATAGATGGGGAAACAGTTGAAACACCGACAGACTTTATTTTGGGGGGCTCCAAAATCATTGCAGATGGTGACTGCAGCCATGAAATTAAAAGACGCTTGCTCCTTGGAAGAAAAGTTATGACCAACGTAGACAGCGTATTAAAAAGCAGACATTACTTTGCCAACAAAGGTCCATTTAGTCAAGGCTATGGTTTTCTCAGTCATGTATGGATGTGAGAGTTGGACTATAAAGAAAGCTGAGTGCCGGAGAATTGATGCTTTTGAACTGTGGTGTTGGAGAAGACTCTTGAGAGTCCCTTGGACTTCAAGGAGATCCAAGCAGTCCATCCTAAAGGAAATCAGTCCTGAATATTCATTGGAAGGACTGATGTTTAAGCTGAAACTCCAATACTTTGGCTACCTGATATGGAGAACTAACTTATTGGAAAAGACCCTGATGCTGGGAAAGATTAAAGGCGAGAGAAGAAGGGGACAACAGAGGATGAGATGGTTGGATGGCATCACCGACTCAATGGACATGAGTTTGAGTAAACTCCGGGAGTTGGTGATGGACAGGGAGGCCTGGCGTGCTGCGTTCCATGGGGTCTCAAAGAGTCGGACACAACTGAGTGACTGACTGAACTGAATCAATAAATACTAATCTTTATTTATATCACAATGCTCACCCCAGGCTGTCCTTATAGAAACGTATTTGCAGAGACCTAGAGGAGAAAATGTAAAGATGCCAGGGAGCTTCTTAAGACCTTTTGTTGTTGGTCAGTCACTCAGCTGTGTCCGACTCTGTATCTGTGTAGCCCCATGGACCTCTCTGTCCATGGAATTTTCCAGGCAAGAGTTTTGGAGCAGGTTGCCATTTCCCACTCCAGGGAATCTTCCCGACCCAGGGATTGAATCTGCGTCTCCTGCATCTCGTGCTTTGGCCAGCAGATTCCTTACCATTAGTGCCGTCTGGGAAGTCCTTTTAAGAGCTTGTGTGTGCTAAGTTGCTTCAGTTGTGTCTGACTCTTTGCGAACCCATGGACCACCAGGCCCCTTTGTGCATGGGATTCTCCAGTTACATATACCCTTTACTGACCCTATACATTTCTAATTGTTATCAACAAATTGTCAGTAATAATAGAATATTGGTAGTTATTATCATTATTACTCTTATTATGTCCCCATTTTATGTTATCAGTAATTTTACCTTGGGGTAGTGAGAAAATAGGATTTAATTTTCAAAATATTCAAATATTTTAGTAGATTTCTCTAAAAAGGAAGAGAGGGATGGAATACGTATATATAGACAAGGAACTTAATTGTCACTCCTGGGTCTTACGGATTTTGCTTTCCTACAGAAATGAACTCTTGAACTATGATTTTCTTGTCATAGAATCAATGTCTAGCTAAGAGGTGCTTTCTACTTATCTCACCTTTGGATTTTTGCTAGACCACTAATATTTCTTCTTTCTGTCCTTCCTAAATAAATACCTTACTTACTCTTTCCAGGCAAGTAGAAATTTCAAAAAGATGATGAAATTCTTTTCTTTCTAATTAGTTCCTTGGCCATTTTAATCTCCCCTCCACTCCCAACAATGGAGAAGGAAATGGCAACCCATTCCAGTATTCTTGCCTGTAAAATCCCATGGACAGAGGAGCCTGGCAGGTACAGTTCATGGGGTCGCAAGAGTCCGGACACGATTTAGTGACTAAACCACCACCACTCCCAGCAAGGACTAGTCATTAAAATGCCTCAGACAACTGTGGAGCCTTCATGATCATAATTGTGATATGATCGTGTTACACACCCGTTCAAAGTTCTCTGCCTCAGGGCCAAGGTTTGGGTGATATCACATAGCCTGTGGATTTCCTTCTTCCTGGAATGGTTTCACTATTGTGAGGATAGGAAATGAGAGAAGGATGCTGCTGCTGCTAAGTCGCTTCGGTCGTGTTTGACTCTGTGCAACCCCATAGACGGCAGCCCACCAGGCTCCCCCGTCCCTGGGATTCT
>NW_011494669.1:89130-100792 GCF_000754665.1 Bison bison bison
CAAGGCTGCTTGACTACACTGGTTCTCTCAGGTAGATCAGATTTAGGAGGGAGCATATATAAAAGTTAAAGATCTGGAATTGAGCTCCTTGAAACTATCTTGGATTCTCCAGGCCAGAATACTGGAGTGGGTAGCTGTTCCCTTTTCCAGGGGAATCTTCCCAACCAGGTCTCCCACATTGCAGGCAGATTCTTTACCATCTGAGCCACCAGGGAAGCCCAAGAATACTGGAGTGGGTAGACTATCCCTTCTCCAGTGGATCTTCCCAACCCAGGAATTGAATCGGGGTCTCCTGCATTGCAGGTGGATTCTTTACCAGCTGAGCTACAAGGGAAACCTGTATATAAAAGTTAAAGATCTGAAATTGATCTCCTTAAAACTATCTGAGTGTCTCAGTTCTCCAGTTTCTCTGGATTATACCCAGAAGTGAAATGACTACTGTTGGAATCTTCTACGCTGTATGACTTTCACCAAACCCACACCACTGAGGACATTGCAGTGCCTCTTAAGGACTTAGGAGAAGTCCCTCCAAAGTTCTCTACAGATGAGTCATACTATTCTAATTTGGGGAAAATCCCATGTTCAATTTATTCAAATAACTGGTGACCAAAGTATAGTAACCAGGGTTCTATGAGACACTTTATTTCTATAATTTGCTTTGTAACTACCTCTGGAAGTATTTTTATTCATGATTTTCTTTCTTTTTATTTTATTTTTTAACTTTACAATATTGTATTGGTTTTGCCATACATCAAAATGAATCCGCCACAGGTATACATATGTTCCCCGTCCTGAACCCTCCTCCCTCCTTCCTCCCCATACCATCCCCCCCAGGTCGTCCCAGTGCACCAGCCCCAAGCATCCAGGATTTTCTTTCTTTAAAGGGGATCCTTAGTCTATGTTAATAAGGATGTGCACAAAGACAGCACTATAGTTAGTATGCATTCTGTGCCCTGAAGCAGAAATGTTTTTAAGGCTCCTCTTACCCTTTGTTTACTGCAAAATAGAGATATCTAGTAGAGAAGGTTATTAGAAATATTTTGTGCAGTTTGGGAGAACAAGAAGTTGGGATTGCTTGATCTAGCTTCCAATAGCAAACCCAGGACAGGTAAACTACCAAGGTAATTATACTACCAAAGTAGCTTACTCTTTGGGCAAAATTTTTCTGGTTTACAAATTCCTGCTGCTGCTGCTGCTAAGTTGCTTCAGTTGTGTCCGACTCTGTGCGACGCCATGGACTGCAGCCTACTAGGCTTCTCCGTCCATGGGATTCTCCAGGCAAGAACACTGGAGTGGGTTGCCATTTCCTTCTCCAATGCATGAAAGTGGAAAGTGAAAGTGAAGTCTCTCAGTCGTGTCTGACTCTTAGCGACCCCATGGATTGCAGCCTACCAGGCTCCTCCATCCATGGGATTTTCCGGGCAACGGTACTGGAGTGGGGTGCCATTGCCTTCTCCCTTACAACTTCCTAGATGTAGGTGAAAAGGACCGTACATTTCAAAAATAGAATAATGGCCATTCTCAGGCAGGAACCAGTTTAATTCTACTTTAAAGACTGAGAAGACTTAATGTGCTAAATTCTATTCATAAGAAAAAGTTGACCAGTTAATAGGACAAACGTCTCAACATTATAAAATAAACAGAATATGAAATGCAGACAGTCTTATTTTACAGTTACAAGTTATTGTAAAAATCATTATAAAGACTGTAATATTTTATAGTTAACAAGTCCACAGGAACACATTAATAATAACACATGTCTCAGTTAAGGGTTGCTTTGTACTTGCTTCTCAGGTAATACAGGAAAAAGGTGGTCTCTTGAGCTCTAGCAGCCAATGGCCTGGCCGTGCACCTTGGAGACATCCAACACAAAGCTGCTATGTCCAGGAAAATTTCAGATAAGACTTAGGGCTCAGAGCTGGTAAATGGGAGTGTTGTTTTTCTCAGAATGTAGACTGTTTCTACCCGTTAACTTTCTCTGGGTTTCTCAACTTCATGAAATTTATGTTAAGGATTTGAAATATTCCCAAATTAACTTATAAGTACCATGACCTTTGCTTACAGGCCTCCTTTTCCTGTAGAGTTTCCTGAAATTTAAAACCTGCACATCCTTTAAAAAATGCCACACATGCAAGTACAATTAATTAGCAGAAACTCACAAAAAGAGAATTGATCATCTTTGTATTTAGGAAAGAGAATATTTTCCATCTAAGTTAGGTCTGACAACATTAGACTTTTCTGTGGTATTCTTTCTGAAGTTCTGCAAGATAAAAAAAAAATCTAAATCACAGTGAGTATCTTTAGAACTTATTTTATTAACCCTAAGAAATTGTTAATTAAAAAAAAAAAAAAAACTGT
Organism: Bison bison bison; assembly: GCF_000754665.1. Lineage (NCBI taxonomy): Eukaryota > Metazoa > Chordata > Mammalia > Artiodactyla > Bovidae > Bison > Bison bison. Next base: position 91,489 of record NW_011494669.1, read on the forward strand.
AACTGGGTAAGATCCAGAACTGTTTTATCATTAAATGAAACAATGGAATTAAACAGTGGCCTACCATTGAACCACTAAGGTTAGGTCTTAAAAAATTAAATATAAACTAAAGATTCTACATTCATGTGGTTGAAAAATAAAAAAGCATGAAATAACAGCATCACATACAGTGTGGATTGGGGGTCTCGGAGCTGTGTCACTTGGCAGGCCTGTACATGTCACCTTCCCACTTGGTCTCCTAGCTCTATCAGTTCCTTGTACATTAATAAAGAGAATCTTGGAAGGTGGAGGTTGGGATGGGGGGAATGGGCTAGGAAGAAAGAGAATGGCAAGAAAGAGGGCTGGAGGAGAGCAGAGATGGGTGGTGGAAAGAGTCTGTTCAGGCTGCTATAGCAAAATGCCATAGAAACAACAGAAATTCGTTTCTCAGTTTTGGAGGCTGAATGTCCAAGATCAGAGTGCCCATATGATCAGGTCTGTGTCTATCAAGGGCCTGCTTCATAAATGCTGTCTTTAGGATGTGACCTCACCTGGCATGGCAGAGGGGAAGGGAGCTCTGTCAGACCTCTTTTCTAAGGGCACGAATCCCATTCAAGAGGGCTCTGCTTTTGTGATCTCATCACCTCCCAAAGGCCCTGCCTCCTAATACCCTCACCATGGGGTTGGGTTTCAATGTAAAAATTTAAAGACACATTAAGACCATAGCAAAGAGAAGGACTGAGTCTTTGCACAGAAGATATGTAGCTTTCTCCCAGCCTCTCTTGCAGTTGTCCTCTGTGTGTATATCTGTATATGAATAGAAAAGGAAGGAAAAAAAAAAAAGTCTCAGGAAGGGTTGTGTTGAGCCACGGAGGATTTTTAGCTTTGTATATGTATTATATGAATAAACTTCTTTGTATTGTTTTTTTACTCTCAGATCACTTTCATGTCTCAACCAAGTATATTTATTATCTTTTACAAATTGTTTATTTATTTTTTGGCTGTGCTGGGTCTTCATTGCTTTGCATTGTTTTCCTCTAGTTTCCATGAACAGAAGCTATTCCCACAGTTGCTGTGTGCGGGCTTCTCATGGAGGTGGCTTCTCTTGTTGAAGAGCACAGGCTCTCAGGTGTGCAGGTTTTAGCAGCTGAAGCACATGGGCTCAGTAGTGGTTCCCGGGCTCCAGAGCGCAGGCTCAGTAGTTGTGGCGCACAGGCTTAGTTGCTCCATGGCATGTGGGATCTTCCCAGACTGGGGATCACACCTGTGTCTCCTGCACTGACAGGCAGATTCTTCATCACTGAGCCAACAAGGAATCCCTGTTTAATTATTTTGAGACTTAGGTTTTTAGGAAAAAATTTAGAGCTAATAGGCATAAAAGTTCAATAAAGAAAGGGAAGCAGGAATGCAGTCCTCTTCCCTGGTGGCTCAGACGGTAAAGCGTCTGCCTACAGTGTGGGAGACCCGGGTTCAATCCCTGGGTCGTGAAGATCCCCTGGAGAAGGAAATGGCAACCCACTCCAGTATTCTTGCCTGGAAAATCCCATGGACAGAGGAGATTGGTTGGCTACTGTCCATGGGGTTGCAAAGAGTCGGACACGACTGAGCGACTTCACTTCACTATCACCATCCTCACAGTAGAGACAAACTGACCTTTCTCCATCACAGATTGGCCTGATGAAATCCAAAACTAAACTTTCTCTTGACACTGACCAGCTCAGACTGCAAATAGATTGGTTAATAAACTTTTGAACCCTATAGGAGATGTGGCCTCTAACCATGTCCGGCATCATTTTCATTGACTCCAACTCTTCAGCAGGTGGCAGTGTTTCCCTCTGTTACCGGAAGCTTTTGGTGTTTCCTTCCTTTCAAAAGAGCATGGTCCCTTTTCTTTTTCTCACTCCACTTATAACTCACTCCATTTCCATCCTTGTTTGGAAGATATTTAGCCAATGATCTTAGGAACTGAGGAGGAAAACAAAGCTGTAACGTGCAACAGTTCATGTTTTCACGTCTCATCTTTAAGGTTCTAATTCTCATGGTCAAATTTCAGGACACTTCAGGGCAGAGAGTGAGCATCAGTCACCATCTTTCTTTATTCCAAACTCTGTTTACTGTTTCCGATTAATCTTATTGCTGCCCTCATTCTTCCCTGTCTAAGCTTGAAAATACCATTCAAAGCCTTCTCCAGTGAAATTTCTAGTAACTTGTTTAAGTCTCTAAAAGTGAGGTTTTCTTCCCATCTTTATTATTCATTAATAGGATATCAAGAAATTTCCCAAACTCCAATCCAGGATCCTTCATTGAGTAGCTATGTAATCTGGGCATACAAACTCCCTGGGCTTCAATTTTTTTCATCTGTAAAGTGGGATTGGTGAACTAAGGAATCTTCGAGATTCCTTGGATCATAGTCTGCAACTGCTTTGAATGGTGGTATTGCTGTGGTACCAGATGATTATTTCCAGAGCATACTTTCTTTGGGCAGCAAGTCATTAGATAGTACAAAGAGTGAAGAGTAGATCTTGTAGAGATGGTTGATCTAGGGGGAGAGGGTACGCGGAGTAAGACACACCTGTCTATTATGTAGCATCTCCCACTAGACAGAGTTTATAGCAGGTATTCTCTTGTATTTCTGTTGTGCGACAGCCATCAAACAGACCCATAGGCTTAAATGCCGAAAATTCCTTTGAGAGCTCATTTATTTAAAAATGAAGTTAGAGTTGCGCTCTGTACCTTGGTTTATTTGATATTCTTTTGATGATAGGAATTTATTTTTAGTCTTAATTCTATTTGATGAAATGACTTATTTCAGAATGATAAATGATCGCTGTAAAGAACCCTCAAACTACACAAAAAGCAATAAATGAAAAGAGAAACTCCTTTCCCTCTGAAGCCCTCCCTCCCCATCTTAACCTCAGAAATAACTGTTGTCTTCTCTCTGGTTTATTCTTCTGTATATCAATATTTTCGATGTATTTATGTAAACATATATGTATACATGTATTATCACTTTTGTTTTATTTTACCAAATTTTAATGAATGCTTTTGTGAAATATATTGATCCTAGAGTAGATTTATGCATGTGAAATAGATGAGTGAGCAAATGAAAAGATTACATGGTTAAGGAACAAAATAGATAACAAACTGAAAACATTCAGTTACTAATCAAATTGTCAGCTGATGGTGGTGATTCTTAAATCATAAGATTCTAGGCAGAATTGACCATGGAAAAGTATCTGTTTTGAAGACTCATTTATAAGGAAGAGAACAAGGCTCATTGTGGTAGATGACCATCAATAATTCTTCCATCTCTCTATAAGCTTGCTATGAGGAAGTAGAGTTTATTTCCCCTCTCTTGAATGTTGATGGGCCTGTTAGTTGCTTTGGTCAATAGAATGAGGCAAAAATGATGCCACTAAAGTTCTGGGCCTAGACCTGACAACTTTGGTTTTTACTCTCTTGGAAAATAATCACCATGTAAGATGCATTCTCTTAGCAACTTTCAAATCCTGTTTTCCTTTTTAGATTCTACATATAAGTGAATCATACAGTGTTTGTCTTTCTCTATCTGACTTATTTCACTTAACATAATGCCCTCAAGGTCCATTCCTGTTGCTGCCAATGGTAAAATTTCATTCTTTTTATGGCTGAATAGTATTCCACTGTGTGTGTATGTGTATTTAAATACATCTATTACACCTTCTTTATCCATTCATTCACCAAAAAACATTTAGATTGTTTCCATATCTTGACTTTGAAGTAATACCTGCTGCTGCTGCTAAGTTGCTTCAGTTGTATCCGACTCTGTGAGACCCCCATAGACGGCAGCCCACCAGGCTCCCCCGTCCCTGGGATTCTCCAGGCAAGAACACTGGAGTGGGTTGCCATTTCCTTCTCCAACGCATGAAAGTGAAAAGTGAAAGCGAAGTCCTTCAGTCATGTCTGACTCTTTGTGACCCCATGGACTGCAGCCTACCAGGCTCCTCCATCAATGGGATTTTCCAGGCAACACTACTGGAGTGGGGTGCCATTGCCTTCTCTGGAAGTAATACCTAGGGGTGCATATATCCTTTCAAATTAGTGTTTTAGCTTTCTTTGGCTTTGCTCAGCATGGTTAATATACTGAACATCTTTTCATGTGCCTGTTGCCATCTGTATGTCTTCTTTGGAAAAACGTTCTGACCATTTTTTTAAATTGAATATATTTTTTTGCTATTGAGTTGTATAAATTCTTTATAGATAATATTTTTATATTAACCTTTTATCAGATATATGATTCCCAAATATTTTCTCCCATTCAGTAGGTTGACTCTTTATTCTGTTGATGACTTCCTTTGAGGTTCTTTCCTTTTTAGTTTGATATAGTCCTGCTTGTTCATTTTTGCTTTTGTTGCCTCTGCTTTTGGAGTCAGATGCAAAAAAATTGCCAAGACTAATGTCAAGGAGCTTACCATCTACATTTTCTTCTAGGATTTTTATTGTTTTAGGTTTTACAAGTCTTTAATTCATTTCAAGTTAATTTTCGCGTAGGTAAAACTCCAATACTCTGGTCACCTCATGTGAAGAGTTGACTTATTTGAAAAGACTCTGATGCTGGGAGGGATTGGGAGCAGGAGGAGAAGGGGACGACAGAGGATGAGATGGCTGGATGGCATCACCGACTCGATGGACATGGGTTTGGGTGAACTCCGGGAGTTGGTGATGGACAGGGAGGCCTGGCATGCTGCAATTCATGGGGTCACAAAGAGTTGGACACGACTGAGTGACTGAACTGAACTGAACTGAGGATGGTAGTCTAGTTTCAGTTTTTTGCATGTGACTGTCCAGTTTTCCCAACAACATTTGTTGAAGAGTTTGTCCTTCTCTCATTGTAAATTTTTACCTCTTTTGTAGTAAGTTCAGTTCAGTTCAGTCACTTAGTTGTGTCTGACTCCTTGCGACCCCATGAATTGCAGCACGCCAGGCCTCCCTGTCCATCACCAACTCCCAGAGTTCACTCAGACTCACGTCCATCGAATCAGTGATGCCATCCAGCCATCTCATCCTCTGTCGTCCCCTTCTCCTCCTGCCCCCAATCCCTCCCAGCATCAGAGTCTTTTCCAGTGAGTCAACTCTTCACATGAGGTGGCCAAAGAACTGGAGTTTCAGCTTTAGCATCATTCCCTCCAAAGAAATCCCAGGGCTGATCTCCTTCAGAATGGACTGGTTGGATCTCCTTGCAGTCCAAGGGACTCTCAAGAGTCTTCTCCAACACCACAGTTCAAAAGCATCAATTCTTTGGCACTCAGCCTGCTTCACAGTCCAACTCTCACATCCATACATGACCACAGGAAAAACCTTGACCACATATGCATAGTTGTGTGTGGGCTGTGTATTCTGTTCCGTTGGTGTATGTGTATGTTTTTATGCCAATACCATACTGTTTTGATTACTATAACTTTGTAAGATATCTTGAAATGATGACTCCAGCTTTGTTCTTCTTTCTTAGATTGCTTTGCTATTTAGGGTATTTTGTGGTTCCATGCAATTTTTAGGATTATATGTTCTATTTCTATGAAAAATGCCTTTGGAATTTTGATAGAAATTTCATTGAATTTGTAGATTGTTTGGGGTAGTATGGACATTTAAACAATATTAATTCTTCTAAGCTAAGAGCACAGATTATCTTTCCATTTGTTTGTGCCCTCTTTGATTTCTTTCATCAGTGTTTTACAGTTTTCAGTGTAGAGGTCTTTTAAAACCTCTTTATTTATTACATTTTTTCCCCTAATTATTTTATTCTTTTCAATGCAATTGTAAATGGAATTGTTTTCTTAATTTCTTTTTCTGATAGTTCATTGTTAATGTAAGAAATGCAACCGATTTTCATATGTTGATTTTATATCTTACAGCTTTACTGAATTTATTTTTTGGTTGCCTCTTTAGGTTTTCTATGTATAATCTTATGTCATTTGCAAATAGTGAGTTTAATTCTTCCTTTTTAATTTGAAAGCCTGTTCGTTCTCTTGCTTGCATAAATGCTTTGGCTAGGACTTCCAATACTGTGTTGAATAAAAGTGGTGAAAGTGAGCATCCTTTTCTAGTTCCTTCTCTTAGAAGAAAAGCTTTCAGATTTTTTGCTGTTAAGTATGGTTAGTGTGGGCTTGTCATACATGGCCTTTATCATGTTGATGTATGTTCCCATTTTACAAACTTTGTGTGTTTTTTTTAAACCGTAAGTGGATATTGAATTTTATCAAATGCATGAATTGAGATGATTATATGATTTTTATCCTTCATTGTGTTAATGTGGTATGTCATGTTCAAAGTGCATGAATTGAGATGATTATATGATTTTTATCCTTCATTGTGTTAATGTGGTATATCATGTTATTTGTAGATGTTTACCATCCTTGCATCCCTGGCATAAATCCTGCTTGATCATGGTGTATGATCCTTTTAATGTATTGTTGAATTTGTTTGCTAATGTTTTGTTGAGAGCTCTCAATGGAGGCTATAAGAGTAGTAAGGAAATTGCTATTAGAGGCTGGCTAAGTGGTGTTATGTAGTGGAAAATGTTTGGCAACATTTGCACTTGTGTGCAGTAAAACACAGAAAATGTACCTAATGAACTTACAGACCTGGCGAAGGAGATTTTGAATATGAATGTTTAAAGTGTCAGTTGGCTTCTTTTACTGATATATGATGTATCACAAGAGAGAAACGCATTTCTTTAAAAAAAAACAAAACAAGAACTATTCAGTTTTTAAGCAGATTGTAGAAGAAATATACAGGGCCTAGGAGAGTCTTTACAGTCAGCAAAAGGTCTCAATTAAGAAATGGCCTCAGGGACTGCCTATAAAATATGACCTCAAGGAAAAGATTTAATCAAAACTCTGTTAAGACCTCTAAAAAATGTAATACCTGCTTGAAAGATCCTCACATCTAGACAAAAAGGGCTTCTAAGAATCTTAAGGGTGGTCCAACCACAGCCACCTAGACAAGGCCCAATGTAGAGAGAAGTTTGTTTTTGAAAAAATTGTAGATGTTGCTTTGTGGTCAAGGAGTGAACTCCAATTAGAATCATAGAAAACCCACACAGTTTTAAAGAGAATTTTATTGGTAAAAGCACCAGAAGCTTGGACCAAAGAGGCAGGAGACAGTTCAAAATGGATCCCCCCCCAAAAAAAGCCTCTTGGTCTCCAACTTTCTATGGGCAAGAAGCAGGCTGAGGGAACTATTCAACTGTAAAGGCAGACAGTTTCTCATGAAAAAGGAAGATTGACTCAGAGGTCAACTAGACCCCAGAGCAGGGAGCCAAGAACAGTGGATTAGGAAACTACTCCAGGGAGAAAAACCAGGTCCTAGTGGAGAACTAGATCCTCAGAGTCAGGATGACAGTACCTGGCTGACTTTCAGAACTGCTACAGGTTGGTGACTGCTGTGTGTCTTCCATTTCCCGCCTTTTGAACACAAGTGTCTGTTGCACTTATCCTGTCCCTGGTTCAGCATTGTATGTCATGTATCATAACTTGTCTTTTTAGTTCATGGGTCTCCTGATGAAGAGGAGCAGCATCTGAAATGCCTCATTTCCATCTGGGTCTGGTGTATTATTACCAGATCCTAGACCATAGAGCCAGTGCTATACAGAATGATAATCTGGGGGGAGGAAGTAAGTGTCTTTTGCATGTCTGTGCATGGGCGTGTATGTGTGAACTGTTGGGGCCAAAGGATGGATTATGGTAGAGTGTTTCCAAATACGACTGCCCATAATTCCAACCATCCCAGACATTCCTTACATTAAGAAGTGGAGACTCCTCTTCCCTTGGATCTGGGCTGGCCATGTGACTCGCTTTGGCCAAGAGAATACAATGAAAGTGATATTCTGGGTCTTCTGAACCATGACTTTGAGAAGCCTTGAAGCCTCTGCTTTCTTCTCCTTGAGATTCAGTCACTGTGCAGAGATGCTTGGGCTGGACCTCAGAATGATGAGCAATCACATGAAGAGAAGAGGTGGGGGGTGGGCAGACATTTTAGGTGCTCCAGCTGTGGTGTCAGACGTGTGGGGAATGTCAGAGACATTCCAGCTCTAGCCAGACTCGTAGCTGGGCGTAACCACGTCTGACCCATCTGATACTAAGGGGGAGCTGAAAAACTGTCTGGCTATGACCTTCCCAAATTGCAAAATTGTGAGAAAACAAATGGTGGCTGTTCTTTTAAGTCACCCAGGTTATGGTGGTTTGTTATGCAGCAATAGATGGTTGAAACAGCTATCAAATGTTAGGGTATTTTCTACAGCTTTAACTTTACTCCTAGACTGTAAAGAGGTTGCAACAATGTCAGACAAAGAAGCCAAGTTTTCAACGAGACTAAATCCCATAAAGGCTGGACCCTATATACCATAGTCATTGTGGTGTCCACAGAACTTAGCATGATTAGTACTGGCACAGAAAAGACTTCCACATATTTGTTGATTGAATCATCAAACGACTGAATGGAGTTAAGACCCTATACTTAAAATAGAGTTTTAACCATGCATTTTCTCTTCCAAAAAGGTTTTCTGTTACTTTATTATCAGAAAAAGTGATACCTCAGAAGCCAGAAGGATGTTCTGAAGGGAAAGATTTGTAGGAGTGAGGTAATAGTTAACCTTGACTCCTCCTCAGTGTCCCTCCTATGCCTAGACAAATGAGGGCTACTCTGTGAAGCACTTGGTAAATGCCCAAATATCTACTGGTAACATAAAAGTTATTATCTTTTTCTATTACTGGAAGAGCTGAAAGACAAAGAATGTGTTCCATAGGGCTAGTCTTAGTATTAAGGGCACCAAAATGGAATGTCCCATAGCTGGTGTTAGATAAAGAGACTAAAACAATCAAAGCTGTCTTGTGATGTTAGGTCTTTCCTTACCATCGCTCTCTAGTCCAAATCACAATTTCTAAATGTTACTTGGACATAGTGAGTGTCTAGTCTCCCCTATAGTTCTCCCAGAAGCACCCAGCCCAATCCTTATTTCTCCGAGGGTGATAATTTCTTACAGCACATCTCTCTACTGAGATGAGAAAGAAACACAAGTGCCATCTGAAATGGTTCCAGGAAACTGGGGCATGAAGAACTTGTAGAGGTAATGGAGAATTTTCTTTTAGGATGTGGTTGGTTGTATGATCCATACTGATACCTTCTGGAGAAATGTGGTAAGCAAAGTATCTTTATTTAAAACAATAGGAATATTTGTAATTAGGATAAATGAAATAAAGGAAAAGTCTTCAGACCGTTGGAAGAATGGGATGGTTTAAATGAAAATCTATAATTATTGTATATGTTTTAGTCTTGTATTAGTTAGAAA
>NW_011494669.1:100980-103173 GCF_000754665.1 Bison bison bison
CATTGGAGAAGGAAATGGCAACCCACTCCAGAGTTCTTGCCTGGAGAATCCCAGGGATGGGGGAGCCTGGTGGGCTGCCGTCTATGGGGTCGCACAGAGTCGGACACGACTGAAGTGACTTAGCAGCAGCAGCAGCAGTTAGAAAACAGTGGTTAAGCAGATAAAAATAGAGAAGATTGCTTAAAAATTAAAGCCATTGATTTAGATCTCTATTTGAAAGGTCAGTGTGTGGGAGATGAGAAAGGCACTATAGCAATCAGTGTTCTACAAAAGACATTTTAGCAGTGGGACCTACAAAGAGCACATCAACTATTTATATCATCCCCATCAAGTTGCTGGTCATTTCACTTATCAAAGAAAATAAGAAAGGAACTTTCTTTAGATATTCTCTGGATGCAGTAACAATAAAGTTTTGGAATCAGCTGTTAGAAACTATAATTAAAGCTAGTTTATCATGTTCACTAATTATTCTATATGGTTACTTTCCTTGAAGCTTTATAGAATTCTCCTTTTGTTACAAGCTTCTGTTATTCCCAGGGCAATCTGAATCCAATCAGGTAGTGAACTGAAGTGTTTAGAAACCAACGTACTGTAATACCTATACAGCCAAAGGGATACTTGGCAGTTGAACTTGAAAAAAAAAACAAAACAAAAACTTTCTGTATATTAGATAGGGTCAGCTATTTAGAGGTTTCAGCTCTACCACCTGGGTAAGGAGATCTCTGGGACTAGCAGGACAGAGTGAAGAAAGACAAACAAACAAAAAAAAGGATTTCCTCCAGGAACACACTTAATACTGAGAAAGGTAAGAAATTTTTACTCAGCAGCTTCTAATAACCACCCGATATTGCTGTCAGGTTGGTCAAATATCTGCCAAAGTTGGTGGTTCTTTAACTCACCATGAAGATGAGTAGAGGGACCTGATGTTTAGAGTACCAGCAAAACTCATTTTCCAGTTTCTTCCTTCAGCAGACAGAAGTACTTGTGGGCCAGTCTCATATTCTAGCACATAAGTGCTGGTGATGTACACCCTCTCTGCTCCAGAATGGCTCTGTGCCACAGCAAGGAAAAGGATTCTCTCCTCATACCTAACACCCAACAGGGCAGGACTGAATCCACTTTCTTCCCAGGGAGTGGATTTCAGGGCTTCTCAGACGCTGTGAGACTGATCTTCACATGGGGAGTGGGTAAGGAAGAGCAGTGCTAATAACCGGAACTCTGGAGACAAGATCAGAAACTGGAAAAACAAACATGGGACACTGTACCCCTCTGTAATCACTTGCCTTCATTTAACTTTATCTTCATTTTCCCTTTCTTCACCAAGCAGTAGTTGATAATCAATTGAATGCCACTCTCAGGATCTTGCCATGCAATCTAGTGGAACATCTAAAAATCAGGGACTTCTTTTTATTTATAAAATAGAGAAATCTCTGGTTTACATTAGGCTGTGTGGACAGGGCTTTTTCATCTTTGGAAACCAAATGGAGGCCTTTGTCTTGTTCTTCTAGGTTGCTCTCCATTTCTTTTTTCACTTGTGGCGCCTCCTTCCCCCAAGCTGACCAGGACCATGCACAAAACCAGGCTTCAATAAATATCAACACTGAAGATTTAGCAGGTGGCTATCCCAGGGACGGCGGAGCCTGGTGGGCTGCCGTTTATGGGGTCGCACAGACTAGGACACGACTGAAGCGACTTAGCAGCAGTAGCAGCAACTCCTGAAGGGCTATCTTAAAAGGATGTTGCATATAAATTCAAAGTTTCATGAAGCCTCAGAGATCTCTTAAAAGCAGTGTAAATATCCCTGGTTTAATTAGTAGTGCTGGAGTTAGGTAATGGTCTGTGGCGTCTAAGCAAGCTCTCTTGAGGTTTCTAGTCTTCAGGGGCTGCCTGCAACTATGATGTGCTCATGTATCACTTTCTTTCTCAAACACTGAGTAAATTCTCTTTAGACCTTCCGTAGCCACATATTCACAATTACTGCAATACACATGCAAACTGATCCCAGTCTCAAGATCTAAAAAAACAACCAATGTCTCAACCTGGGTATCCGCTTAAATTCTTTTGGACTCAAATTCTTGAGTTTTGCTTCCCAGGGGAAAGAAAGAATTCCTAGGTTGGTATTGATGCCCTCTTTCTCTCCAAGCAGACGGTGGACAACTCACTTTACAGGCCGATCAATGTTGGGGTAAATGC
>NW_011494669.1:103273-104854 GCF_000754665.1 Bison bison bison
GTAAATGCACTCTAGTTCTCAGCATTTCTGAACCAGCTCTTTCGCGGTTTAGGTCAACCAATCCAAATTGTAAGCAGACTTGACAAGTTTGTTCTGGGCTGAAGGCCATGGACTAGGTTCTCCGACCAGATAAGTCACTTGGCTGAGTCTACAGTAGGTGGGGCGCGCTCATCAGCTCGAAAGTATTGACTGAAAGTTTGTCGCAACGTCGTTGAATTCACGCAGCGGGCTGCTGCAGGAGATACCCTTTTGCCCCACGAGTACAGCACCAGAAAAGTTACGCCCTAAGGGGCAGGGCGCTAGCGAGAAAGATGCGACAGACCCCTGAAATCAGTCCCTTCTCCCACGGTTGGGAAGGCAGAGCTAGTGATTCCAGAGCTTGGAGTCTCAGGTTTCGGTCCTCTAGCTTGCTCTGTGGGTAGCGGGCAAAGGGTGCGACCAGCTTGGGAACCCTCGCTCCGAGATCTGTAAGAATCAGCGGCAGCAACCAAGGTGAGGGAAGGCGGGGGCACGTGCTTGGATGTGGGTGCTTGTGTAACCAGCTCCTCCGGCGCCAGCCCCGACAGCGCTCCAGTAGGAAGCTCGTCTGAGCCTGTTCTTCCACCGAGACCCCGGAGGCTCTGGGGTCCCGCTGCCCGTACAAGGCGGGAGCACTCTGGGAAAAAGAAGCGAAGCATTTGCCTCTACAGCTATCATATGGGAGTGGGAATTTGGAAAGTTCCCCAACTAGAAGTACACGTGACCTCCTCCTGAAAGTAGTTCCGACTGTGGCCCGCGTATCCCTCCACCTCCTTTTGAACCGTCCTCGGCTCCGCCCACTCACAGGGGCTGCAGCTTCCTACAATCACGTACTTCGCCCTCCCGCGCTGCAACAGGGGTCTGCGGCGCGCACTCCCCAGCTAGGGGGAACGCAGAACCTGGCTCCGGGGCGATTCACCCAGCGAGGTTTTCACAGCGGTCCAAAAGGGGCGGGTCGAGGAGCCTCTAAGGATCGAGCTTGAATTGGAAGCGGTGAACCCAGCTGGAAACCCTAGGGGAGAGATTCTCGGCTCTCCAGAGGGAATGCAGGGGCTGCAGGCTGCATTCCATCTTTGGGAATCCGCTTTCAGCCCACCTGGACAGTTGCCTTTGGGGATCTAGAAATTCAGGGGCGATGTGCTCACACTCAACGCGCTCTGCTAGGAGCTTTCATTTTTAGGGCAAATGAATCGAGTAGCCGGGGGAGCGGGAGGTGGGGCGGTGAAAGGGAGCCGGGTGAGGTGATACACACTGGAGACACAATAGGGGGGTTGTTCTTTGTACTAAGACTGACACCTTGAGGACACGGGCGGGGATGGGTGGAGAGGTGGGATTTCTCGGCGAAGTCTCCTGCAGTCAAATCCCCGCGAACGCTTATGATCTGACATCGGTACAAAAGCAGAGGAAGGCTGCAGGCCGTGCCGGGGAAGTCTGGGGGTGGGGGGAGGGGTGTCCTCGCTGCACGGGCCGTCCCTGCGTTTCCCTGAACACTGACCAGCGCGGTCACCTGGTCTTTTCCACCTGTGCGCAGGTAGTCTCACACTCAAGTCAGTGACATAGATG
>NW_011494669.1:105164-105245 GCF_000754665.1 Bison bison bison
GCCCTGCCCTGCCCTCCCCTCCCCTGGCGCGGTCGGGTACGCCTCCCTCCTCTCCTCGGGCTCCCGAGGCGCCCGGACTCC